>NW_022196896.1:25354126-25356580 GCF_008632895.1 Mastomys coucha | reverse complement strand
AGGCCAGCCTGGTCTACAGAGTGAGTTCCAGGACAGCTGGGGCTACACAGAGAAACCCTGTCTCGAAACTGCCCCCCCCCCAAAATTAAACACCTTATACTAACACAGGGTTTCCCTTTTACTTTTATAAACTTCCATTTGCCTATGGGTCATGTCTGCCTTCTCTCTATCCAGAGGCAGTCCTTTGTCCTCTGGAACCAATACCCCTTCCTCACCTTCCCTGTTCCCTTCTCCCTCACCCTCTATGCCTTGTCTTTATTTATTTTATGTATATGTATATGAATATACACTGTAGCTGTACAGATGGTTGTGAGCCTTTGTTAGCAACTGACTTTAGGACTTCTGCTCGCTCCTGTCAATCCTTGCTCTCTCTGGTCAGCCTGGCTTGCTCCAGTTGGCCTCTGCTAGCTCAGTCCCTGCTCATTCCGGCCCAAAGATTTATTTATTATTATAAATAAGTACACTGTAGCTGACTTCAAACACACCAGAAGAGAGTGTCAGATCTCATTACAGATGGTTGTGAGCCACCATGTGGTTGCTGAGATTTGAACTCAGGACCTTCAGAAGAGCAGTCAGTGTTCTTACCCACTGAACCATCTCACCAGCCCTGGGACAAATTTCTTTTGTGCTGAGAACTTGGTCTTGGGAGTCCTGAGCCCATAACATTTTCTGTTCATCTAGGATCTCTGGTTGGATGCTTTGTTTGTTTTGTTTTTTAAAGATCTATTTATTTATATATTTATTTATTTATTTATATGAGTACACTGTAGCTGTACAGATGGCCGTGAGCTGTTTGACCCCTCTTCTCTCAACTTCCTTTTTTTTAAGATTTATTTATTTATTTATTTATTTATTTATTTATTTATTTATTTATGTGTATGAGTACACTGTAGCTGTACAGATGGCCATGAGCCATCATGTAGCTGTTGGGAATTGAACTCATGACGGCCCCGGTCGCTCCGGCATAATACACTGTAACTGTCTTCAGACGCACCAGAAGAAGGTGTCAGATCTCATTACGGGTGGTTGTGAGCCACCATGTGGTTGCTGGGATCCAAACTCAGGACCTTCGGAAGAGCAGTCAGTGCTTTTACCCGCTGAGCCATCTCACCAGCCCCATTTGTTTTGTTTTAAATGTAAATGGTATTTCAGCCATGCCATTTTAAGACATGCATGTGGAGCTCAGAGGTCAATTGTCGGGGTTGTTTCTCTCTTTGTACAATGTGGGTGCCAAGGGTCCAACCACAAGCCATCTCTCCAGTTCTGGACTTTAGGTTTTTCCCTGCCTTATCTATATACTGTCCTTAGGTGAATTCCATTGAAGGCTTGTGGCAGCTCAAGACTGAACAGGGCCAGCTGTTGCACCATTTGTGTAGCTGTTCAAGATTTTTCTTTTAAAGAATTTATGTGCGTGCGTGCGTGCGTGCGTGCGTGCGTGCGTGCGTGTGTGTGTGTGTGTGTGTGTGTGTGTGTGTGTGTGTGTGTGTACTGTAGCTGTCTTCAGAAACACCAGAAGAGGGCATCAGATGCCATTACAGATGGTGTGAATCATCATATGGTTTCTGGGAACTGAACTCAGGACCTCTTGGTCCACATTATTGCTCTTACCCACTGAACCATCTCTCCAGCCCTGACTGTTTGAGATTGAATAGGGCCAGCTGTCATACTATCTGTGTGATAGTTCAAGAGAAACTTCTAGCAAGAGTCTGTACTCATTCTCATTTTCTCATGTACCTGTGAAACTTCTCTGTATTTCTCTGCTTCTTCCCTCTTTCACAGTACCATTAGCTTTCATCCAAACTCTGGTCACTCTGGTCACTGCTCTTACTAGTCTGTGCTCTGTATTTTAACTCAGGACTAGAAAAGGAACTCAAAACACCTGCATGCCAAGCAAGTGCTCTGCTTTGGCGTCTTTATTAAAATCTCATATGGACTCTGCTTTGTGATAGAATAAAACCCAACTCCTTACTTCAGAGCCTACAAAGCCTAAGTAATAAATACTGAAGTCCTAAGTGCACCCAGCACTCCCCCTAGGCCCATAAGGCTCCACCACATGCACAGCACCCCACTATGCTCGAAAGGCTCCCCCTCCCCGCCCCCTCATGCACCATGCTTTCTTTCCCCTATGACTGCAACGTTCCCCCACAGATCTTTGCACTGCATGCTCCTTAGCATTTAGCCTTGGCTCAAACATCATCCCAGAGGGATGCCTTGCCACCACATGTTCCTAGGGACCCCCAACCTGCCCAGCTCTCCTTTCTCTTCTTTGTTTTCTTGATCTGAACATTTTACTTCTGTATTTGTTTACTATTTATGGCTGTTCCAGGTAGCCCAGATGACACTCTAGCTCCAGAAACCATGTGCTCAATCAGCTTTTAAGAAGACACCCCCCCCCCCAAGATTCTGGGGGTGGAACTAACTTTGAGACCAGGTGTCAGGTAGCCTGGCTGATTT
>NW_022196896.1:25329402-25349402 GCF_008632895.1 Mastomys coucha | reverse complement strand
GTGGCCATTGGTCCGGGATAAAGAAGGAGGTAACCAGGAGACATTAAGATGGAAGGTAATGGACCGCGTGTTTAGGAAGTAGGCCAGACCAGCATTGTCAGGTTAGAATAGCTGAGTATCTGCCCAGGCTTAGTGCCTGAGGCTTCTAATAAATATAAAGGTCTCTGTGTCATTATTCAGAACATGTGCCGGCATAGAAAAGCCCCATGCTTTTACATATATTTTAAAATCGGAAGTCTTGCTTGGCCCCACCCACCAGGCACTTAGTTCCTCCTGTCCCAGTGTTTACCTTCCTCTGCATCTCTTCACCTTTCTTCTGTTCAAAGTCTTCTGTAAATTTTTCTTTTCTTCTTTGTTCTTTTCTTTTTCGTTTGGTTTTTGTTTGTTTGTTTTTGAGACAGGGTTTCTCTGTGTAGCTCTGGCCCTGGAACTCACTCTGTAGACCAGGCTGGCCTGGAACTCAGAAATCCACCTGCCTCAGCCTCCCAAGTGCTGGGATTAAAGGAGTGCGCCACCACCGCCCGCTTTCCTTTTTTTTTTTTTTTAATAAATTAATTTGTTAAAAAAAAAAACTGAAGTCTTTGACAGTGTGAATTCAGAGCAATCCATCATGTACAGATACATGAAATGAAATTATGATAACCTATTTTCCTCTTAATTTCTTCACATTATGGCTGTCTAGTGTTACAGTGAAAACTCTCCTCACAGGTAGTCACCTTCCAGAAGCCAAAATCGTCAACCGAACATCCTAATGTCTGTATTATTCATATGCTTCAAAAAGCGTGTTCTAAGCCTGGCGGTGGTGGCGCATGCCTTTAATCCCAGCACTTGGGAGGTGGAGGCAGGCGGAGGCAGGGTTCGAGGCCAGCCTGGTCTACAGAGTGAGTTTCAGGACAGCCAGGGCTACACAGAGAAACCCTGTCTCGAAAAACCAAACCAAACCAAAACAAATAACAAACAAACAAACAAACAAACATGTTAAGTAGCATTGTTAATTTGCTGTCAATCAGTTCTGGAAGGAGAGATTCCAAATCTCTCTGCAAGTTCTTGTCGTGTTTGGATTGCATTTCTAACTTTGGCTCTTTCAGAACAGTATTCTTCCCTGTTAATTTCTCTTTCTTATATGTATGGGAGGGTGTGAGAGGGCGCACACACGTGTGCACATGCGGGGCCCAATGATCAAGTCTTTCTTGATCATTCTCTATTTTACTTAATAAGGCAGGGCTTCTCGTTGAACCCAGAACTTGCTAATTCTAGCTGATGAAGCTAACCAGTTTGCTCTGGGGATCCCCCTTTCTGTCTCTGCTTCCTGAACGCTCAGTTTACCAGTGGCTGCCTGTCTGTCCAGCTTTATGCAGCTTCTGAGAATCTGAATCCAGGCCCCACAGTTGCTGGCAGGTGCTTTATCCCTGGAGCTGTCTCTCCAACCCCTCTGTTCATTTCTTGTTCTGCAGGTGCATCACTACCTTGTAATTCAGTCACATAAATCATGCCATCATGAACTTGTAGTTTGTGAATGGTGGATAAACTTTCTGCCAAGTTTTTTTCAACTTGACTTTCCTTCTACGAAGCAGCTCTGTTGAGGTGAAACATCAAAACCTGTGTTTTTGGGCAGTGAGATGGCTCAGCAGGTAAGGTCATTTGCTGTGGAGCCTGACAACCTGAGTTTGAACCTAGGACTCATAGGGTGGAAGAAGAGAACTAGAAGTTCTCCTTTAATCTTCACACGTTCATGGTGGCCTGTGTACTCCTCCCTCAAGTAAGTACATAAAAGTAAAAAATAAAGCCAAATATGGGGTCACACTCCTTTAATTCTAGCATGTTACTCCATCAAAGTCTGAGGGAAAACTTTTAGAAGAGAAGGAGAAATACAATGTAAGGTTAGGAGGATGGGGAAGGTTTGTAATGTGCTTTTTTTATGAGAATGATATGGCCATGTCACTCAAGAACGTGTAGTAACTGTGGTTGCATGCATGGGTCCTGCACAAGGCTGACCCTGTAAACGTTTAGTCTTCACACAAGGGAAGGCTCATGGTTCTCAGCCTCGCCCAGGGGAGCTGCTGGCAACTGAAGGCTGCTAGGGAGAAAGTTATTGTCTTCAGTGATTTAATCACTGATAAGTGACTCATGCCTTAGTGGATAGCTCCACACCCATGCCCACTGGAGAGGCCCTGGTTAAACCCAATAGGTCACAAAAGAAAAAAAGACAAAGATAAAACAATGGGATAGGGACTTGGGGAATGGTGGAAGAAGATAAGAAAACGGGTGTGGAGAGACCAGAATCTATTATATACATGCATGAAATTGTCAAGGAAGAAATAAATATTTTTAAATCTCCATGTTTCCAAGAATTTGTAGCTCTAATCCTGAGGTCCAAATGGGCCAGGACTTACCAGGCCTCACTGTTCAAGAGCATGCATGGAGGTACAGTAGCCATCTGAGATTCATCCAAACCCACCCACACTGCTTGTTAAAAGGGCTTTCAGATTGGTAATTCTCAACTAAGGAGCTAACCCCCAAGAGGGAGGATGCCAGTGGAAAGGAC
Source organism: Mastomys coucha (assembly GCF_008632895.1). NCBI lineage: Eukaryota > Metazoa > Chordata > Mammalia > Rodentia > Muridae > Mastomys > Mastomys coucha. The sequence continues at coordinate 25,346,857 of NW_022196896.1, read as the reverse complement.
AGGTGAAAAACCTACGCTTTACACATTACTCATAGTGAATGCCACCATGTCAGCATGCCACCAGAACCTCCATCTCACTACCTCATGTTTTAATTTTCCTAGATACTCAAACTGCATCGTCTTAAATTTTTTTTGCATATGAATGCCTGCCTACATGTATGTATGTGCACCCCATGTATTCCTGGTGCCCTTGAATGTCAGAAGAGGGCATCTTATCTCAAGGAACTGGACATATAGAAGTTGTGAGCCACCATGTAGGTGTTGGGACCTGAACGTGGTTCTCTGGAGAGCAACATATGCTTCTAACTACTGAAAACCGTATCTTCTTTTGTGGGGAGAAGGGTCTGGAGACCGGGTTTCTCTGTGTGGCCCCGCACTGTCCTGGAACTTGCTCTGTAGACCTGGCTAGCTTTGAACTCACAGACATCTGTCTGCCTCTGCCTCCTGAGCGCTGGGATTAAAGGTGTGTGGGACCTTGAAAAAGCAGTCTGTGTTTTGGTTGAGTGAGTCTCAACTTTCGGAGACCCAGTGAAAGATTCCACAAGGGACGGAAACAGTAGAGACAGGTTCCCAGACACAGGCTAGTTCCTCCAACTCCACTAGCCTGTGCTATCAGTCGTGTAGACAATGCTCCAAGCTCCCAACATTCTGGCTGGGCTCTATCCCCAGTCATCTGAGCACAGCCAGGTATGCCCAGCCCTACAGATAGATGGCCCGTCCCGCCACGTAAGGAGTGTCTCCCCTTCCCCTTCTCCATGCCAGCCATGTGGAGATGGCAGGCCCCTACTTTCCTATCTCTTCTTTCTCCTTTCTATAATAAAACATCTTACAACGATACATTGTCTCCTTTCAACTAGATGCACCATGGCGGGTTTGGCACTTACAACCAGACTGCGCCCACTTGCACCTGCCATGCCTGAACCATCGGGCCACCGCTTCTTGCCCCTGTTCCCCCTTTCCCTTCAGCCTTAGGGCGGACTGAGCTGCTCTGGGGCCCTCAATTTGTTTTCAGCTCCTCTGCGGTGTCCAGTGTTGTCTGGATTCCCAAGGAGCGAGAACCTGTGATTCCCTCAGCTGTCCCCGCATCCACATCCCCTCCCCACCCCGCACCCCCCACCCCCGTGGTGGCAGGCACTGCACCCAACAGGTTCCATTTTTTTAAAAAGATTTATTTATTTATTTTATGTATATGAGTACATCATTGCTCTCTTCAGACACACCATAGAGCAGTCGGTGCTCTTAACTGTTGAGCCATCTCTCCAGCCCCCCATATCTTTTTAAGTACATTATTTGATTTGCTTTTAGACGTGGATAATCCTCTATAGTCAAAACCATAGACAAAACCAGTTCAGCCCTGGTGTGAGGTGAGAGGCACAGGGACCTAAACATGCGATTCATAACACTTATTCATCCTCATTCTGTATTCTCCCATGCAGTTTCAGCTACTGCCAGACCTATAATTATGGTGCACAGTGACTCCTACATAGACAGCGCCTGAGCTCTAGACTGGCTATGCAGACATACTCCCCTAAAGGTGCCACATTATCTTTCCCAGCCCTGATCCTTGCTTGCCTGTCTCATCTTAGTCATCACGAGTCACCTGCTGATTTGCCCCGACCTTAGACCACGCTACTGTCTCACGGGTACCAAGCCTGTGATTAGCTTTTAATATCTCTGGAATCGGTCCTCCCCCTTTCTGAGTTGATACTTGTGGTCTCTCTCATCTTAGGGCCTTGTGTGTGTGTGTGTGTGTGTGTGTGTGTGTGCGCGCACGCGCGTATGTGTGTCCTTTCTGAGCCAATGACTTTCCTTTGGTGTGTAACTCTACTCCCCCCAGATACAGATTTGACAACACATCTAAGTAAGGATACTACACGCTTAGCCCTCATTAGCCCACATAATCCTAGGTTTTCATTTTGGTTTTATGGTGTGAGGTAGGGATCCCACCTCAGGGCCTCACACATGTCTAAAGCCATTATTCTTACTCCTTTCTTCTCCTTTTTCTTCTTGAAACCTCTTTAGGGAGATGAGGATATGGCCCAGTGTTAGCATATTTGTTAAGCTTGCACAAGGCCCTCATATCCGGCACAACAGAACTCTCTTTTAGACCACAAAGATCAGGGGTTAATTATGGCAACTACAAATGTAAGCTTTCTTTCTTTTTTTTTTTTTTTTCTTTCTGGTTTTTGAGACAGGGTTTCTCTGTGTAGCCCTGGCTGTCCTGGAACTCACTCTGTAGATCAGGCTGGCCTCGAACTCAGAAATCTGCCTGCCTCTGCCTCCCAAGTGCTGGGATTAAAGGGGTGCCACCACTGCCTGACAAATGTGAGCTTTCTAATATTTTTATTTTTAGGCTTTATTTAAAATAGATAAAATAAAATGATGCTAAATTTTTATTTTATACTTATATGTTTGGTTTTGGTTTGTTTATTTGATACATAGTCTTATTACCATGTAGCTCAAGCTATCCTGGAATTCACTATGCAGCACAGGTTGGTCTTAAACTTAAGCTCCAGGGTGCTGAGACCACAGGAGTGGACCAGTTCTTCAGATTCAACAGAAGTTAATTTCATGTGTGTGTGTGTGTGTGTGTGTGTGTGTGTGTGTGTGTGTGAAACTCATGGCTTGCACATGCCAGATAAATAATCTACCACTTAGGTACATCCTAACATCCTAGGTAAGATGATGCAGGTAATCCTAGCACAAATGAGGCTGAGGCAGGAGGATTACTATGAGCTGGAGGCCAGCCTGGCATACATAGCAAACATCACTTTCAAAATGAAAAAGGGAGTGGGGAGGAGAAGAATATGGATATTTAACATTTGGGGCTAGGCATGGGGGCATAGCCAGTTCTAGGCCAGTCAGAGTTTACACATTAAGAACCTGTCTAAAAAACCCCTATTATTTAGATATAGGGGTTCTGGGGTCTTGGAGAGAGAGGTCAGTTGGAAAAGTGCTGGTTTTATAAGCCTGAAGACCTGAGTTTGATCTCTAGGGCCCACATGTAAAAAAGTCCATGTGGTGGCCTGTGTGTGATCCTTGTGCCAGGTTCAGGGTTAGACACAGGAGGTCTCCAGGGAGCAATGGCCAGCCAGCCCAGCCTTCGTGATGAGATTTAGGTTCGTGAGAGACCCCAAGTCAAAAAACACTAGGTGGACAGGTCCTGTGCAGTGTTATCCAAGGTTACACACACACACACACACACACACACACACATTAACATTTCTAACAGAAATACAGGAAAAAAGAAAAATAAATGGAAAGTTTTTTTCTCTTTAAAAAAATGAAAGCATGCTACTGATCCATGAAGTGCCCTGTGGGTGAGTTAACACACGAGACACCCACATTCAGCAAGTCCTCGCTTCCGCACACCCAAACAAACATTTCCACAGGCTGGTGAAATACTAACTGTGGCTCCCTGGATGACTTATGCGTCTGTAATGCTCAGATTAATTTCAGAAATTACTTACAGCAGAGCAGAGATTAGCAGAGTAACAAACAAAAACAGAAACAAGAAAGTTCAAAGTGTGAGCGGGTCCTGACCAGCTGAGTTTGCAATATTCAAGTCAGAAGCTTTGGCGTCTCTCCTCTCCTCCTTCGAAGCTGCCAGACTGGCTTTTCTGTGGCAGGTTTTGTTCAGATGAGTGACAGTTGTTGACACATCTGTTTTGGCAAAATCTCCTTTGGATATTTGAGATACGATCCCCATTTTAACTCTTTCATCACCCCCTAGCCAGTCTTGGCTCGGTTTCTGTTGGGCCCTATGCTCTGTGGGCTCGGTTTCTGTTGGGCCCTATGCTCTGTGGGCTCAGTTTCTGTTGGGCCCTATGCTCTGTGGCATCTCTCTGGTAATTGGTCTGCACACTCTTGTCATGCTCTCCCAAGGCAGAGTTCTGCACCTGTTTTTCTAGGCAAAGTGTTTGGGAGGTGTCCTGGAGTAGGGATTAAACAGAGCAAACGCTGCATTTCAGCTGCCCTGGCAGAGATAGTAATGGTATTACCAAAGAAGTAGAATTGTTAAGGATACACAGGATATGGAAAATATTCGTAATAGCTAATTGGTGGAAACAACCTACAGTAAAAAAAGACTTTGTGTGTGTGTATGTGTGTGTGTGTCACACACATGTGCCACAGTGTACCTGTGAGGGTCAGAGAGCATTTCAGAAGTCGGTTCTTTCTTCCCACTTTGTTTGGAGGGAGGCTTTCTCTCTGGCTCTGGCTGCTGAGCTAGACAGACTTGCCAGCCCTCACACTTCACCTTAGGAGTAATGAGATTAGACATTCATTGCACCATATCTGGCTTTGTAAATAGGTTGTAGGGAGTCAAACACAGGTCTGTAGGCTTGCACAATAAGTAATTTTTACCCACTGGGCCATTTACTCAGCCCAGTACTGAGCCTATAAACACTCAGTATGTGTTTATATATAGACAACTGGATGAATTAAATGTGAGGTGTACATAGACTAAAGCACTATTCATCTGGAAAATGAATCAGTCCTGACACGGGCTACAACGTGGATGAACTTTAAGAACATTACGTAAAATGGGCGTGGTGGCACGTGTCCTTTGTCCCAGTTGAGGAGGCAGAATTGCAAATCCAGTAAGCCTGTGTTGACAAACAAGTTTGAATGTGATTGATCCTGAGCTATATAGTGAGACCTTGTATCAGAAAAAACAAAAAAACAAAAAACAAAAAAATAGGGCATCAGCCGGGCAGAGGTGGTACACACCCTTAGATCCCAGCACTTGGGAGGCAGAGGCAAGCAGATCTCTGAGTTTGAGGCCAACCTGGTCTACAGAGTGAGTTCTAGGACAACCAGGGTTACACAGAGAAACCCTGTCTCAACAAACAAACAAACAAACAACAACAACAAACAAAGAAACCAACTAGGGTACCAAAAGGCTCAAAGATAAAGACACCATCGGCCAAACCTGATCAGATTTGATCCCTGGGACCTATGTGGTGAAAGAAGAGAACCATCTCTTACAAGTTGTCCTCCTACCTTCTCATTTGCCACAGCTTGCACACACCCATACCACACATAAATAAATAAATGTGCTTTTAAACAGGAAGCTGGGTTGGTGGTGTACAGTTCTAGGACCAATACTTCAGAGGTAGCTAGAAGGTTGCTGAAAGTTTGAGGCCAGCCTGGTCTATATAACAAGAACCAACCAGGACTACATAGAGATCCTGTCTCAAAAACAAAACAAACAAACAAACAAAACCTCAAAACAATGACAACTGGTAGTATGCTAATTCACAGATGTGAATGCTGTCTGGCCTCACCAATCAGAAGTACTGGGAGCCGTCAATCCACTCACAGAAAGCAGGGTGGAGCCTTCCAGGGAAGGAGAAATGGGGAGTTGTTTATTGGGTAGTTTCTGGTTCCATTATAAAAAATTCTGGGGCTGGCAAGATGGCTCAGCGGGTAAGAGCACTGACTGCTCTTCTGAAGGTCCTGAGTTCAGATCCCAGCGTCCACATGGTGGCTCACAGTCACCCATAATGAAATCTGACATCCTCTTCTGGTGTGCTGGAAAAAAAAAAAGCTGGGCGATGGTGGTACACGCCTTTAATCCCAGCATTTGGGAGGCAGAGGCAGGTGGATTTCTGAGTTGAGGCCAACCTGGTCTACAGAGTGAGTTCCAGGACAGCCAGGGCTATACAGAGAAACCTTGTCTCAAAAAACAAACAAACAAACGACAGACAAACAAAATTCTGTCAGATATCAATTGTAGTTGCAAAGCTTTATGTAGTGTTAGCTGAAAAGGAAAATCACAGATGGTGAAAATGGTAATTTTAAGTTATATATTAGCTGGGCACAGTGGCACACATCTTTAATCCCAGCACTCAGGAGGCAAAGGCAGGCAGATCTGTGTGAGTGAGTTTGAGGGCCAGTGCGGTCTACAAAGGCAGTTCCAGGACAGCCAGGGCTGTTACATAGAGAAACCCTGTCTAGAATAGCAAAACAAAACAAAATCAAATTTATGTGTGTTTTAACTGACACACCCAGAGGGTGTGTGGCCAGCCCAGACTCAAGACACTTAGGGTAACTTCTCAAGATGAGATCCATTCTGGGCTTTTCTGAACTGTTTCTGTATCTGCTCCAACTTGAGGGAAAGTGTGGCCTCCAGACTGTTGCCTAGAGCAGAAATGACCCACACTATTGCTAAGTGCAGCTGCTCCCTGGAAGTGCTCTTTGATAAGAGAATATTGGAAAAAGCTTGCAACTGCAGGTTAGGCTTAATGTGTCTGTGAACTGTATAAAGCTTATCCTTGTATTATTCAAATGCGTATTTCTCTGCCCCTATATCTCGCTGCAATCCAGTCATGGCATTGGAATCCTTATTCTAGGCATTCCTGTTCCTTTCTTTCTTTCTTTTTCTTTCTTTCTTTTTTTTGTTTTGGTTTTGGTTTGGTTGTTTTTGTTTTGTTTTGTTTTGTTTTGTTTTGTTAATTTTTGAGGATTTCTCTGTGTAGCCCTGGCTGTCCTGGAACTCACTCTGTAGACCAGGCTGGCCTCGAACTCAGAAATCCACCTGCCTCTGCCTCCCAAGTGCTGGGATTAAAGGCATGCGCCACTATTACCGGTATCCCTGTTTCAAATTTGTGTAAACATTGCGTCCCATTTATTCTTTGACTTGTCAATAAAAGCTGATTAGCCAATGGCTGAGCAGAATGGAGAATAGGGCGGGACTTCTGCCAGCCAGGGGTTGAAGAGAGGGAGAGAAGCCCAGAAAACCAGACTAATACTAAAATGCAAGCATCTCGGGGAGTTTGGCTGGGAGGTAGCCAGATTAGCTCAAAGGCTTAGAATAGATTATTAACTGCCTATTTACTCAGCTTATCAAGTAAATCAGATAGCCTCTGTCTCATTTATTTGGGAGCTAGCCAGGAATAAAGAAAACTGCCATTTTTAAAAATGTATTTACAGCAAGGCAGTGGTGGCACGCGCCTTTAATCCCAGCACTTGGGAGGCAGAGGCAGGAGGATTTCTGAGTTTGAGGCCAGCCTGGTCTACAGAGTGAGTTCCAGGACAGCCAGGGTTATACAAAGAAACTCTGTCTTGAAAAACAAAACAAAACAAAAACAACAACAAAATGTATTCACAACTGCTTATTGCAGGAATTGCCTAGAATTATGCTGGAAAACATTAGATTAAAAAGAAACTGATTTTACAGCCAACATAGTGTTTTTATAATTGTAGAAAAAGTGAAAAAAATAAAGATGCTCAGAAATGAGCCATAACCCATCACCTGAAGAATGAAGGCTGTAACATTTTGATGTAGGTCCTGTCACTAATTTCTATTTTATACATAAGCATGTATCTATTAATATAGATCACTTTCTTTTCCACTTAAGTTTTAAAATTGAATTTTAATTTCTTTCCTCTCTTTTCCTTCTTCTGTTTTTGTTTTTTGATACGATATCTCTGGAAGGGCATCTTGGCAGTCAGAAGCCAATGAATACCACAAGCCACACCACACAACAAACCTCACACAAGAGATTTATCGGGACAAGAGCAGAATATAGAGGTAGCAGCAGGCTAGACAGAGGAACAGGTTTCTAGCGTATGCGCAGTGAGTTAGGGCAAAAGAACAGCCAGCAGTATTGTTTGGTTGTTAGCACTGTAACACTGAGTCAGTCACAGGGTGGGGATTTCCAAGTCTCAGGTAGGGGACAGGCCAGGTGATTTTCTGCTAGCCTGTTTCCCTACAGTCTCTGTGCAGTCCTGGCTGTCCTAGAATTCACTGTATAGGCCAGGCTGGCCTTGAACTCACAGAGATCTGCCTGCGTCTGCCTCCAAGGTATGTACCACTGGCTTGGGCTTTGGCCTGGAGTGCATGCCCATGCCTATTGACTGTGCGGACCAAACCTGAGCTCCTGGGCTCTGGTGGAGATAGAATAGGCCCTGTCATTGAGCCTGTGGGCCTGAAAACAGATTGCCTGGTGCCCACAGGCATGAGGGCCTGCCTGGAGTGAATATGCCTTGTAATAGATTGTATGTAACAGGTCTAGGGCATATGGGCACCAAGAACCCAGAATGCATGTGTAGAGAGAATCTCTTGTGTACTGTAGGGAAGCATCACCTGTCAATAAAAAGCTGATTGGCCTATGAGCTTAGGCAGGAAATAGGAGGTGGGAGTTCTGGTAGGGAGGGAACCGTGGGATAGTTAAGTGCAGGGAGAGAGTCACCCCACACTCAGAGAAGACTGATGCAGGAAACTGAGGAGAGGTGACCAGCCATATGGCACTCATAGAATAGAATAAATGGATTAATTAAGTTAAGAGAGAGTCAGAGAACAATCCCAAGAATATGGCATAGGCATTTATTCAGATATAATTAAGTCTCAGAGATGTTATTTTTGGGAACTGGGGCTTGAGTGGAAAAGCCACGGTTACAAATGACATCCAACATGGGTACCCAACAGAGTGCTCGAGAAAAAAGCCAGGCAAGAAAGCCTTGAAAGAGGCTAAAAAGTAGGGAAAGTGTCACTTCCCAGAGCTGGACACAATTTCCTTGAAGAGCGGGACTGGAAAGAAAGCAGAGGCCTCCGAGCAGCCAACAGTGAGTGTGAGCCAGAGCCTCGCATGTGAAAACCTTCCGGGAGCTGGGACAGCCAGGCTAGCTCCCAGCCAGTACACTCGGGGATGAGGATCCAGCCCCAGACTCTGCAGAGGCAGCCTGCTTGTTGGAGCTGAGGGGGCAGAGTTAGTTGTCATAGACTCTTTTCTGGCCTAAGGAGACTGCAGACACGCAGAGGGAACCTCTCCCAGAGCTGGTATGAGATGGAAAAGCCCCAAACCTCTAAACTGTCAAAAAAGAAAAACAAACAAGGAAGCAAGCAAAAACCAACTGGGTATCATGGGAAGAAGCCTTTAGTTTGAAAATAAGAAAGTTAAGTCCTTAAGGAGAAAGATTTAATTTTTTTCTATATTAAAAATGGAGAAAATGCCATGAGAAGGGCATCTAGATTTCATGATTTTGTTTCATTTTTGAAAGCTTTCTTTATGCCAGGCGGTGGTGGCCCACACCTTTTTTTTGTTTGTTTGTTTTTTGTTTTTTCAAGACAGGGTTTCTCTGTATAGCCCTGGCTGTCCTGGAACTCACTCTGTAGACCAGGCTGGCCTCAAACTCAGAAATCTGCCTGCCTCTGCCTCCCAAATGCTGGGATTAAAGGTGTGGGCTACCACCGGGCAGAACCAAAAGAAAAAAAAATTATTTGTTTTATGTCTGTGAGTACACTGCAGCTGTCTTCAGACACACCAGAAGAGAAGGCATCAGATCCCATTACAGACGGTTGTGAGCCACCATGTGGTTGCTGGGGATTGAACTCAGGACCTCTGGAAGAGCAGTCAGTGCTCTTAAGCACTGAGCCATCTCTCCAGCCCTGATTTTGTTTCATTTATCAGCATACAAATAATAATTTTTCAATAATGATTATAATTTTTTATATGTCCTCAAGAGAGATCAGAATAAAACAGACAGATAGGAGAGGACTGAAAGACAGAATGCATGGTTGGAGGTCATAAAACAGAGATTAGAGGATTCTTTAAATCAGAATAAAGAGCCTTCAGAAGAATCCGACCTGGAATCTACAGTAACAAGCTAAAGAGGTAAGACCAGATGGGGAAATCCGCAAAAGCCTGAGGAATCAAATGGCAACTCATACAGATGCAATATTAAGAGTACTAATTATGTTTAATGCTACCTTGGAGTAAATGTCATACAATAGATTATATGTTTCATTCTGTAGAGTTTGGAGAATTAAGATATGTACACCTGTTGATGCATCATACTATTCAAACGTATCTAGGAACCCAGTGGGCTTCTGTCTTAAATTCTGAAAAGGCTGATGGAGACTGCACATTTGTCAGAGATGATGGCTATCTTGGAAATACCTTTGCAGACTGAAGCTTATGATGCTTCAACATATATATATATATCTATGTATATACATATATATATATACATATATATATTAGAATATAACAACTCTTTAGACATTACAGTATAAAACATGTATTAGATATATATTAGAATCCTCAGTTCAAGCAATTATGGAGAGATCTAACAGGACTTTAAAGGGAATGCTCATAGAACAGAAAGGGATATGAGATCTTCCAGAGAGAAAACAAATAATGCTTTATTGACTTTAATTTCTTAAAAAGGTCAATGAGAGACACTGGATTGTTGAAAAAAGCTGCTGAACTAGATCAGCCTGTCAATATTAAGGATGTCCTAACCTCAGAAGGGAAGGAAGGAACTATGTTACTTTTGGTGAAAGATTTGTCTATGTTTCAACAGGAGAAGAAAAACTGTGGATTCCTTTCAAATGGATAAAAATCAGATTTGACCAGAGGAGACCTTCTAAAGATCTTCACTACAGACAGGAAAAAAAGAAATCACACAGACCAACAAAACAGTTACCTTGTATTGCTCGTTCCTCTACAAGGGAACACCTCTGAGACAGGCTGAGATATGAAAGTGTTTCCAGCCAGGACCTTATCTAAGCATAGCCAATAAATCTTGTGGCTACAGAATCCTCAGGACTTAACATGCTATCCTTTCAAAGGGCATAGAAATTTATATTACAGTTTGGTTATACAGTCCAAACTAACTTAAAAAGACAGACTGATGCTTTACCCGCTTGAACATAGAGCAAAGAATCATTTTTACCTGAATGGTGCACATTGTGCATCCCATACACATATTTTTGCAGAAATGTCTATAACTAGTAAAAGTTCATATGTTTACAGACACCAATGAAGTTAAAGAGGTTCTGATGAGATTCATCCTAGAGCATCCTGAGAAGGCTGCCGAGATGCTAAGACCTGTTTGTTCCAGCCTCCTGCTTGATGTAACCTCAGACTGCCTTAGTAGCCATTTCATCAAAAACCTTGCCTCCAGGACAGCTTCAAAGAAAGCTTCTGACCCCAGATGACCCCAATTGGTTCAGCCTCTCAGATTATTCCAGTCAGGACTTCATTTAAGCCTGAACTTTCTCAACACTCAGAGACTCGATACAGCTAGCTTTCTTAAGACTGGCCACTATTGAATCCAACCTTCTGTATTGCTGGAGCAGGAACCATTTCTGCATTCCAGAAGACTCTGACCTGCGTTCCTATGATGAAGTGATTCTAAAGTTGGACTTTCTTTTTAATTCCTTTGACTGTCAGTGCCGTAGCAATTACACATGACATTGATCCACTTAGAAAAAGTGATTGATTTTTTTTTTCTATTTAAGGGGTGCAATTACAAGTTGTTATGGTCTTGGGCAAGGAGGAAGTTAGATTCAGGAGTTTCTTTTCTTCTTGCTTTTTCTTTCCTTTACTCCTTCTCTGTTATCTAGTGTTAAGGAGAAAAGGGGGAGAAGGGATGAAAAGAAAAAGGGGGGATATAAGAATAATAGGATAAAGGGTAGAATGAATGTACCATTAGACCAAAACACACCAACAAGTCAAATGTTTTTACATTGGTATGGACTTTGTATATTGATACAGATTTAGGGTCATATTTTGCTACAGCATATTATGTATATATGTTTCAACTCTTGTTTAAGGTATTGTACCTATGTAATGTGAAGTTCTAGTCCTTGAAAGCTGCTATTGCTATTGCAAACTGTTTAGGATAATTAAAAAATGCAAGTTAGTAGTCAGACAATCAAACTCATGGTCATGTTAGATACTAGTCTAGTTAATTACAGTACGATGGTTTCAAAGTTGAATAGATAATAAGTAGCTAGAAACAAACAAGTTAGATATACTATAGACAGATAGATGGTCTTCAAAAACTTCAGAAACTACAGAATATGGCATTTAAGGATGTCTTATTAACAAAAGGTTTTTTTGACAATGAGACAGGTCTGCTCTTCATAGCACCCCTAGTCTACTTCAGAGAAAATGATGAGCATCAAAGCACCTCCTATGTGTTAGCATCAGGGCCTCTGAAGCCCATGACATCACATAGGCAGGCCTCACCAACCTGTTGCCAAGGCAACAGCCGCCATATTCCCAGAATCCATTGGGCTCACCTCCCACCTTTACCTGCGGCCACTATGCTACTACATGCATACATATATGGGGAATGCTCCTCTCCCTCCCCCTCCCCCCCCTCTCCCTCTCTCTCTCTCTCTCTCCCTCTCTCTCCCCTCTTCTTTCTCTACTACCCCCTCCCTCTCAATTAAACCTCTTACATGTGGAACTGTTTGGGCCTAGTGTGTGGTATGTCCTGATATGAGCCATCATTCTAACACATCACTATGAACTTCGCTTCATGTGTGGCAAGCTAGCTACTGGGTTGGGGTGAGGACAAGAAACTGCCCTTGCTTCAACTAATGAGAGCATGCTGTCCAAACTGGACAGCCACGATGCAGAGAAGTTGAATGCAGAGCTTTACAGGGATAAAGTAGGCAAATCCTTTATAACTTTTGCTTCACAAAATAGTTTGTCAGATATTCTGGGCCAGAAGGCAAAAGATGATGCTCCAACAACACAGAGAAACCTGTGTGGGGGAAGGGTTGTCCAAGTTGACAGCTTTCTCTGTCATTTCTATAGTTTTGGGAGCTGCTTGCCTGCACTTCCTGCAGACTCAGATATTTATGCCTTCTCAAGCCTCTGATCAAAGACTAGACAGTTACAATCTCACAGGTAAGCTTAAGTTGTTTAGAATCTTAGAAAACGTTTTTAAGTCTAAGAAGATGCATTAGGTTGGCAATGCAAGTTATGATAGAAACTGATGTAGGTACAGAACTCTAAACTCACCAAGATATGGTAGGTAGTAGAGTACCTTCTCCAAGGTTGCCAAACACATATGGACTGGACATTATGAATGTAAATCTTACCTGATAGCTTTTATAGTTGTTATTATTGTATATAGTTTATTAGTGAAAGAAAAAGTGTCTTTTATTGGACCAAGGTGGAAATGTAGAGAGAATCTTTTGGGTACTGTATGGAAGCATCACCTGTCAATAAAAAACTGACTGGCCAATGAGCTGAGGCAAGAAACAGAAGGTGGGAGTTCCAAGTAGGGAGAGAGGAACTCTGGGATAAAGTCAGGTGTGGGAAGAGATTCGCCCTGAACTCTCAGGAGACAGATACATAAAGCTGAGAAGAGGTAATATGTCATGTGGCACTCATAGAACAGAATAAATGGGTCAATTAAGTTACAAGCTAGTTAGTGAACAAGCCCACGGTTAGGGTGTAGGCATTTATTCATATATAATTAAGTCTCGGAGTTGATATTTCAGGAACTGGGGCACAGGTGGGAAAGCTCATGGTTACATGTATGTACCTTGAGCCCATGGAAACTACAGTCTTGATTGCATGGGCCTGGAGCTAATGGGTACCAACAGCCTGGAGTGCATGGTTCCTGCCATGGGTCTGGCGTTGGGTGCCGGCATTGAGTGAATAGACTGATGTTGACAGTCACTGAGATGGTGCCGTGCAACTTTGGAGGAAGCCTCAGGCTCCTGAAAATAATATCAGTGCAAAACACCCCAAGATCAAACAAACTCTTAGCACACAGGAGGCTTATTCCCCCCAGAGGGGCAAAGGGAAAGGAATAAGAGATAAAGACAGGAGACAGAGGACCAGAGAGAAGGGAAAAGGAACAAGAGAGGAGGAAGGGATATGTGCCCCACAGGGACAAAAGTCTCATGGCCCATTGGCAAATGGCAGTTTATAAAGGTAAACAGGGAAACCCTATGTTAGAATGAGGTATTGAATTTTGATTGGACAGGTTAACTAGGTGAGCCAAAAGAGAGCTTTTGATTCCCGAACTTCAAGACTTTGATAGTTGGATCTTGGTGGTCAGCCTTAGGATGAGGAAGTAGCCAAATAAATGAATAGACCTTGATGGCCAGCTTTAGGAATGTACTCTAATGATTTTTAGCAAGGCAGAGAGAATGGGGTGAGGACAGGGCCTGCCAGAGCCATGTTTGTTCTGTAAAAGCCTGCTTGAACCCCTTCAGTTCCTTTGGTGGAGATGTAGGCCATGCACCTGCAGTAGCCAGGAAGACCCATCAGATATTTGTGTGAAATCTCCCATTTGATCTTACATGGAAGATGCTAAAGGACAGATTCAATGGGTGTGGCCATGTGCTGTAGGCCAAGATCAAGATAGAGGGTACAAAGTCCCAGGGGTGGTGTGTTTAAGTCTGAGTCCCCAGAGTGGCTGAGAGAGCCTGGTAGTGATGAATGGCATGGAGCTGAACAGCTGAGAGATTGATGTTTAAATTAATAAAAATAGTTTGAACAGTTGCCCTTTGAAAACATCAATACCAGACCTTTAAATTTGTATTTTAATACAAATTCATTTAAATTTGTTGGCTAGATGTACAAAGATGTTTAAAAATTATCAAACTATCAGTTTCTTTTTTGGGGGGTGGGGAGGGTTTCAAGACAGGGTTTCTCTGTGTAGCCCTAGCTGTCCTGGAACTCACTCTGTAGACCAGGCTAGCCTCAAACTCAGAAATCTGCCTGCCTCTGCCTCCCAGTACTGGGATTAAAGGTGTGTGTCACCACTGCCCGGCTTCTCTTTCCTTCTTAAAAGGTTTTTAAATTTTTAATTTTTATGGTATGTGTTTCACCTGCTTTTATTTCTGCGTACCAGGTGCATGCAGAGCCCTGGAGTTAGAACTGGAGTTAGAGATGGGAGTTAGCAGGCTCCTCTGCAGGTGCAGCAAATGCGCTTACTCCTAGAAACATTTCTCTTTCCCGGGGTCATTATGTGACAAAACTTTCCCTGGAGAGAAAAGCGCACGTGTTTACTCATCCCAAATAGGGCATCCATAACAGCACAAAATACCAACATCCCCGAAGGCCGCCATGGTGAGCCAGCGAACTTTATTCGGCTTACTTACAAGGGTATGGGGTGAATGGTTACTCACAGGAGCAGAAATGATTCAAAGACTTCTGCATCCCCAGTCCTACCCAGCGTGGGTGACAGCTCGCAAAAGCTGGCACCTTGGAGCACACTGCATAGCCTGCAGGCAGCTCACCAGGTTGCAGAGTGTCTGTTCCAGCTGCCTCTCTTGGTCTAAACTTCTGAAGGTGGCTGGCTGGTTTCTGTTTCTTGCAGGCATCTGGTCTGATCTGAAGACCTTTCTTTGCAATTTAGCTTGGTTAATCTGAGCGGTATGCTCCGCCTTTATTGTTTACTTAGGCGGGAGGAGCCTCGGGCATCTGGTCAGTTTCAGGGACTTCCTAAAGCAATTTTGCGTTGATTACCTTCCTGTTTAAGGAGCCTTCTGGCAGAATGGACTGTTTCAATCTCAGAGGAAACTGTTGCATAACGCCAGCCTCCCTGGCACTGTTCCCTATTCTCTGCTGGGATCTTGTACCCTGGTGAAACATAGGTACACTCAGAGCCTTTTATTTGGGGTGGATTGACTGATTGATTGATTGATTGACTGATTGATTGGCTGACTGGTTGATTGAGATTGACCCACTTCTCCAGCCCATTTCATTTAATTTTTAGATGTTTAAGTAGTGAGATTTTTCTCTATTGTCTAGGCTTGTCCGTAATACCTGGGTTTAAATAATCCTCCTGCCTCAGGCTTGATTTACTGATATAGCCAGCTGGTAGGGAAGCCAGCCTAACTTACATGATCCCCAGCACCGTACAAATGCAATGGTGGTTCATGCCTGTAATACCAACTCTCAGGTAGAAGCAGGAGGGTCAGATGTTCATTCACCCTTGTCACACACACACACACACACAAGAGGGGGGCGGGGACAAGACAACAAAACAAAAAAGAGCTGCCTGGATAGCATCATGCTCTGGATTACATGTGCCCCACAACAGCTATGAGCACAACCCAATACAAAACTGTAAACTCACTTAAATTTGCGTCACTAGAATGTCTTTTTTAGTGACTTAATTGTACACACTTTGTAAAAGACAAAGTTGCAGTGCCATAAGGCTGGATGGCTTGGGGGGGGGGGGGTGTGCCTGTGTCCCTTTGCCCAGTGTCTCCTAATGTTACCACATTACAACACTATGACACATTTATCAAGAGTAAGAAATTCGAGGCTGAAGAGATGGCTCAGTGGTTAAGAGCACTAGCTGCTCTTCCAGAGGTCCTGAGTTCAATTCCCAGCAACGACACAGTGGCTCACAACCGTCTATAAGGGGATCTGATGTCTTCTTCTGGCCTGTAGGTATATATGCAGCAAGCACTCATAATAAATAAAAAAAAAATTAAAAAAGAGTAAGAAATTCAGGGACTGGGGAAATGGCTCATTCAATAAGGAGGCCTACAAGTGTGAGTACCTGACTTTAATCTCCAGCAGTCCCAGGAAGGGACTCTAGCCACAGTATGGCAAGCATGGCTTTGCCAGGTCTTGCCATTCTCCCCAAATTCTGTCTGCTTTGCTACAAACCTCTAGATGGCATTCCTAAAGCTAACCATCAAGGTCTGTTCCCTTATTTGGCCACTTTCTTCTTCTGAGGCTGACCACAAAGGTCCAGCTATCAAAGTATTAAAGTCCAGCAATCAAAAGCCCTCTCTGGTTCACCTAATTAAGATGCCCAATTAAAATGAGGCACACCTCATCCTGCCTCTGGGTTTCCCTCTTTACCTTAATAACCTGCCGTTTGCCTATGGGCCATAGAGGCAGTCCTTTGTCCCCTGCCCCTCCCCCTACCCTGTTTCTCCACTCTCCTGTGTGTCCTCTCCCTCTGTCTCTTGTCTTTGTCCCTCATCTCTCTGTCCTCTGTCTCTCTCTGGGGCAAACGCATCTCCTTTGTCCTGAGAACTTGGTCTTGGGGTCCCGAGCCTATACCTTTCCCTTCACCATGTACAGAAATGCTCCGTTTTGTGCTCCTAACCGGAAAGTGAAGCTCTCCTCTTTTTGTGTTTTAGGTTCAGTGATCCAGTTTAGGATTTCATAGAACATTTAAGACAAAATTGTTTTGGGTTTTATTTTGCCACCTAATGCTCTCAGGCTACTGTGGAGAATGCTTAAATAAAGAATCCATGTCAAAGAGTTGCATAAAAGATGTTCAAAAAGGTCTCAGTTTGCTGATATAGACAATACAGGGTGTAAGCCTCAGGGCTGGGGGGTGGCTTAGCTGTCAAGAACACCACTTGGGAGGCAGAGGCAGGCGGATTTCTGAGTTCGAGGCCAGCCTGGTCTACAGAGTGAGTTCCAGGACAGCCAGGGCTACACAGAGAAACCCTGTCTCAAAAAACAAAAAACAAAACAAAATAAAACAAAAAAAAAAAAAACAAGAACACATATGGACTGGTCTTGCAAAGGACTGGAATTTTGTTCCCAGCATCCATATTAGACCACTCAAAATAACCTGACTCCAACTCCAAGGGGAAACCCATGCCTCTGGTCTCCTCGGATACCTGAGCTCATAAGCATATACCGCATAGACATACATACATGCAATTTTTTGCTCTCATTTTTTATTTTTTGAGACAGGTGTTTGTTGTTATTGT
>NW_022196896.1:25312833-25329392 GCF_008632895.1 Mastomys coucha | reverse complement strand
TGGAACTTGCTGTGTGACCAGGTTGCTGTTGAACTCATAGAGATCCACCTACCACAGAGATCTTGAATGCTGGGATAAAAGATATGTGTGCCACCATCACTGGGATATATATGTATCCATCCATATTCGGCTCCCATTTGATCTTACATGGAAGATGCTAAAGGACAGATTCAATGGGTGTGGCCATGTGCTGTAGGCCAAGATCAAGATAGAGGGTACAAAGTCCCAGGGGTGGTGTATTTAAGTCTGAGTCCCCAGAGTGGCTGAGAGAGCCTGGTAGTGATGAATGGCATAGAGCTGAACAGCTGAGAGATTGATGTTTAAATTAATAAAAATAGTTTGTATGTATATGTGTATGTGTATGTATATATGTATATATACACATATACATATATTAATAGTAATAAATAATTATATAAATTATATTATAATATGTAATTAGCACATAATTATTAATACATTAACATAATAATATATTAATCTAGATAAGATAAACCTCAGTTGTGAAGAGTAAGGGACACATCTGGAACTCAAAAGACACTCATGGAGTCGGAGGAACACACATGCATGTAGAGCACATAAAGAAACTTAAAAATAAAGGAGTTTAATGTATATTCAGTATGGAGAACTACATAAATATTGGAAGAAATATTTGTGAAAATATACATTAATAGAGTGAGTATTTGAGACTTGAGAATTTAACACTAATCACTAATTTAACACTAAGTCACCTCAGATCAGTAGTTTGTATTTAACTACTTAATAAGAAGAAATAAAACTCACCAGATTCTGGGCCAGTAAGATGACTCAGCGGGGAAGGCACTAGTGGCTAATCCTGAGGACCTGAACTGCATCCCCAGGGTCCGTGTGCTAGGAAGAAAGCTAGCATAGACATACATACCCCTTCCTGAAAGCTGTCCTCTGACCTCCATGTGCAAGCTGCAGCATTAGTGTTCTCTCCTGCGTGCTACATCAATCGATAAATGCAATAAGCAAAGTATATATACATATATATATATATATATTAAAAAACAAATTCCTTCCCTCACTCTTCCCTTGGTCTAATATTCATTTTGTTTTTTTGAGATGGGGTCTTGTTATGAGCCTGATATGACTTGGTACACATATCCACGCCGATCTTAAAATTGCAACAATTCTTTTTTACTATCCATCCACTGCACCATCATACCTGGCTTCTTATTTATTTATTTTGAGACAGGGTCTCCCTATGTAGCTTCGGCTAACTTGAACTTTGTATCCTTCTGCCTCAGTTTCCCAATTGTGGAATTTCTGTCTCATGCTGCCATGCCTGACTCCCTCTTTCTTTTCTTATGATCCCTCCCCAATGCATAGACTCTAAAATAGGAGAAGGGGGAAAGAGGGACACATTGACAAACATATAATTGTCCTAATTATACAAATGTAAAAATAAGATGCACATAATTATTGTCTTAGGGTTTCCATTGCTGTGATGAAACATCATGACTAAAAAGCAAGCTGGGGAGAGAAAGGATTTATTTGTCTTATACTTTCAGATCATAGTCAATCAAGGCAGGGCAGGAACCTGGAGGCAGGAGCTGATGCAGAGGCTGTGCGGGTGCTGCTTGCTGGCCTTACTCCTCATGTTTTTGCTAAGCTTGCTTTGTTATAGAACCCAGGACCACCAACCCACAATGGCCCAGGCCCTCTCCCAACTGTACACTAGCCAGTACAATCATGAATTACAATTTTGATGTAAATACTAAATGCCATCATATATACAATATATTGTAGTATTTGCTTTAGATGTATGTTTAAGATGTGATTCTAGGATTTTAGAATAGATTTCTAGTTCTAAGAATGTTTCCATAATGATATTCCTACATGCTATCAATGGGTCAGCCTTCTCTAATGTCTGTTTCCTATCAAATTAAGACACTAGCAGGTAGACTTGCCAGCCTTTAATAATGTTTAATGAATGAGTGAATGAGTGAATTAATGAAACTGAAAGCAGTACCTTAGGAAAAACAAGGTACAGGTAAATAAAGGGTATTATTAAACTGAGAAAGAAAACCAGTAATGAAATCAATGAAGATGAGCAGTTTGGTCCTGGTGAGCAAGGGTCAGTGGAACGGAAGGATGAGAGAGCTTTTGGACAGTCTTGCTTAGAAGGGAACTATATTAAATTAAATTACTTAAAATGGAGCTTAATCAATAAACTCTTATTTTTATGCTATGAAAGATTTGGTTCTCTGGTCCCAGATATGCTGTGAGCACCATAAGAAAACCCAGAAGATACAATTAAATATAATAGCAGACTGGATATTGAGGATGTGCCTATAAACCTAGTGTATGTTTAGCTTGAAGATAGAATGTGCACTTAATAAGTATTAAAAAAAAAAAAAAAAAAGCTCCAGGCTCAATGACAAGCACCCTAAATAAAAGTAAGTAAATCGAAGGAATCAGTACAGTGGATTTCCCTGAAAGCTAAATAACTCTAGGACTATTCCTTTCAGTAGTATGCAAAGGCAGTATGAGATGGAGTCACATTCCCATGAACTTGAATGCTCACAATAAAGTAACCTTTGAGGCTGGAGAGATGTCTCAGTGGTTAAGAACACTGACTGCTCTTCTGAAGGTCATGAATTCAAATCCCAGCAACCACATGGTGGCTCACAAACATCTGTAATAAGATCTGACGCCCTCTTCTGGTATGTCTGAAGACAGCTACGAGCGAGCAGGGCTGGAGCAAGAAGAAAAAGTGTACAGCTACAGTGTACCTACCTATAATAATAAATAAATAAATCTTTAAAAATAAGTAAATAAAATAAAATAACCTTTGGCTCCTCTGTTGTTCCATACTTATTATAAATGTTGGGACTGCTCCCATTGCTCATCAGTTGTTAGGTGTCTGCACTAGTAGTAGCTGGAACTCTCACATGTGAAGTTATCCTACAGTTTCTGCATCTGTGAAATGGGTAGGCAGTGCTCCGAATCTGTTGGACTTTGTCCTTTGTAGTTTTAATGTTGCTTGCAACAAGGCAGAAGCAATGTTAGCTTTCCAGCACCCTGGAAGAATATTCTATTCAGAGTGTAAAAGAGGAACATACATATCTGTGTGAAAAGCTTTGTTCACTTCGGGTCTTCATTGCAGCATCTACTGGGGTCCTAAGAACTCTGTTTAGAACACCCGTTTTGTCACACTGACGAACACTTGAGAGAATAGACCGGAAAGCCTGCGGACATGACACTATCCATGGGCTGCCGGGCTGGAAGCACATTTCGCTTGTAATGTGAGCATGAGATCCTGAGTTCAGTCCCCAGCAACCACATTAAAAAGGCATGGTGGCACCAGGCGATGGTAGCACAGGACCTTAATCACAGAACTCTAGAGGCAGAGGCAGGTAGATCTCTGACTTTGAGGCCAGCCTGCTCTAAAGAGTGAGTTCCTGGACAGCCAGGGATACACAGAGAAACCCTAACTCAGAAAATAACAAGAAAGAAAGAAAGAAAGAAAGAAAGGAGGAAGGAAGGAAAGACAGAAGGAAAGAAAGTAGAGAGGGAGGAAAGGAGGAAGGGAAGGAAGGAAAGAGAAGGAAGAAAGGAAGGAAGACACGGGCAGGGTAGCACACACTTGAGGTTCTTGTTGGAGGAGGCATATAGAACTCCCTGGGAAGGGAGGAGGCGGGACGGACGGAGGGAGGGAGGGGGTGCAGAGAGTGATGCAGATACAAAGACACAGACAGACAGACAGACAGACAGACAGACAGACAGACAGACAGACAGACAGACAGACAGACAGACAGACAGACAGAGACAGAGACAAAGAGTTTAGATACATATTTAGTCTTGAAAGGCAACTACCTACCTAAGGAAGTCGCTTCACCCCTACTGACAAAATAGTCTTAGAGTTTGCTTCCCCCTAGTGGCCGGATCGAGTCAGTACACTCAGCGATTCCCAGGGTGACTGCTGCTTTAGTGGCCCTAAATCCTTACCATAGTTCTGTCCTCCATTGAGGAAGGTCTTTATCTATCAGAGAGCTTCAGTTTAGAGATTTTTTTCTTTTGATCAAGCATTCTGTCCTAAACTTTAGGACAATGTTAGCATTTTGATTTGAATCCCATAAAGACACAAGTAGAGAAGACAAAGTTTGGGTGCATGAAATGGAGTTAACAGTTGAAACACCCAGGAACATGCCAGTGTCAACCAGTGAACTGGGAAATGGAAAAGAGTCGCTGATATCCGTATTTTCAATTGCTTGAGAAATAGATAAAACGCTGTTCTCATTTGAATTTTGTTAAAGAATATTCTGTTTAGTCTTGTGATTTTTAAGTTGTAAACTTCAATGAGTACAGGAGTTTGCTTGTTTGAGATGGAAGCTCCCTAAATAGCCCAGGCTGTCATCAAACTCACAATCCTCCTGCCTCAGACTCCCACTGTTGAAATTACAGGTGTGTCCCATCATACCTAGATAGTATAGTAGTTTTAAAATAATATAAGCAATATTAATGTTCTCACTAGATAACAAAAGCAACTTAAGGAAGGATTTATTTAGGCCCGCAATCTACCATGGGTGAGAAGGCGCCGAAGCAGGGACTTGGAAAACATGGAGTCTGACGCCAGGAAATCCAGAGGAGAGCTAAAGCTCAACATGTCTTTCTTTCTCCCCACCCCCACCCCAGGACACCAGCCCATGGATTGATTGATACATGTAGAGTAAATCTTTCCAGCTCAGTTGGACTGAATCTAGAAGCCCCATGCCCCCTAAAGACCTGCCCAGAGCTTTGATTCCTAGAGCCTGTCAAGTTGATAGTGTCGACCTTCACACTAGCGGTCTGGAATGTTAGCTACTGGTCACCTAACTCTGGAACCTGATTGCTCATCCTATAGAAAAGCAGTTTGTCAGAAGGCCGGGACTAAACTCAAGTGCTGAATCGCAGCAGGGAGGTGGTGAGGAGCAAGAGTTTCATTGTAACTGGTGAAGGGGCGTGCCTTGGGCAGTGGCCCATCTGAGATAAGGAGGAAGCGGCCATAGGTGAATACAGGCAGTCTCAGTGTGGCAAGTCCTGTAGAGAAGTGAATGTGCATTCTTCATAGAGCCTATGACCACGACATTCTCTCCAGGGCCCTGGGCAGGCAGGGGTGATACACGCTTGGTCCGTGCCGGTCCTCAGAGCTTTCCTGCACGTGGCTCCTTTGCCAACTCGTCTCCTCAGTCTATGCAAGACTGGCTTCTGACCCCACAAGTTGCTTATTAAGTGTTACTGTGTTATGTAGGCTCTTCACCACCCTGCCGATTCTTCCTCGGGACTGTTTGCTTTCTTCCTTGCGGCTTTCAATTTTTAATTGAATTTATTGATTTTCATAATGGTCTGTTTGAGCTTTTGTATCAAAGTATCATAACCTCGATAGGTTATAAGCCATAAAAACTTATTTCTCACCTTTCTGGAGCCTGGAAGTCTAAGAACAGGATGCAGGCCGTGTCAGTGTCTCATGAGAGCTTTGGTGAGTTCTCGCTGTTTCCTCACAAGTCAGAAGAATGAAATCTGGAATTAGTATTCAATAAACAGGATAGCCAAGAGGAAAGCTGGAAGCCATTTCTTCCAGAGCAACTCACAACAGGTAGATCAATGCACAGGAAAATAAGTGCTAAGAAAATGACCTTTCCTGCAGCTAGTAGCTATCTTCAGACACACCAGAAGAGGGCGTCAGATCTCATTATGGGTGGTTGTGAGCCACCATGTGATTGCTGGGATTTGAACTCAGGACCTTCGGAAGAGCAGTCGGTGCTCTTATCCACTGAGCCATCTCATCAGCCCCTTTCTTTTCTTTGTTTATTCTTTATTTTTTTGAGACAGGATTTCTCTGTGTAGCAGTCCTGGCTGTCCTGGAACAACTCTCTCTCTCTCTCTCTCTCTCTCTCTCTCTCTCTCTCTCTCTCTCTTTCTCTCTCTCTCATTATGTATACAACATTCTGCCTTCATGTATGGCTACTGGCCAGAAGGCACCAGATCTCATTATAGATGGTTATGAGCCACCATGTGGTCACTGGGAATTGAACTCATGACCTCTAGAAAAGCAGTCAGTGCTCCCAACTGCTGAGCCATCTCTCTAGTTTCTAACTATTATTTTTATTATGACTTGTCCAGTCCCATAAATAATTGAGGCAGAGTCCTAGGATTTATTTAGTATGCTTTAGCACAGTTACTGGGTGATTACCACTAAGCCATTTTTCTATCCTAGACTGGCTATTTCCCAGCTGCTCTCCCTAAATCACTTGCTGTTTGAGTCTCACCCTG
The DNA here is from genome assembly GCF_008632895.1 of Mastomys coucha. Classification (NCBI taxonomy): domain Eukaryota; kingdom Metazoa; phylum Chordata; class Mammalia; order Rodentia; family Muridae; genus Mastomys; species Mastomys coucha. The sequence continues at coordinate 25,323,113 of NW_022196896.1, read as the reverse complement.
GCTTCTTCACCCATTTGTCCTCAGGATGCACTTCTCTTGGCCCATTGAATGGAGACCTCTTACTCTCCTCTCTTCTTTTTCCTTCTCCTCTCTCATTCTCTTTCCCTTTGCTTCCTACCTGCAACCCCCAGCCCAGTAACCAAAATCCTGCCTATCTTTATTCTACCCAGTAATTAGCTTTAGCAACTTTTATTTAATCAGTAAAAGAAGATTGACAAGCAAAGTTTACACAACATCATTTGGTGAAAATGAGAATCTGTTCCTTGAGACAGCCAGATCTCAGGGGCCAGTATTTAGCGTTTGAATACATGGCAGCATCAGACCAACCCTCCAACACATTTGTGTATTACCTGAATTTTTTTTAAAATGTAAAACAAACCTTCACTTATAAAATGGGTATGATACTTCTCTTCAAACAATATTGTTTTTATGTTATCCATCTGGATTTGTTAGACACACTGCATTAAAAATGGCACATCATGCCTCCAAAGTGTTGCCTTTAATTGGGACCTTGGGGCTCTCTTCCTGTTCAGACTTTGTTTATTATATATCCATAACAAGATTTGTTTTTATGCCCTGTGAACCCTCAGGCCCTTCTGGACAGGGAAACCTGTAGGGAGTGGTACTGATGCTAAGGTCCTGTTCTCCAATTGGTTCTTGATCTGTCAGTAAAGAAAGCCATGGGCCAATTGCTGGGAAGGGACAGACGGGACTTCCGGGTTCCTGGAGGCAGGCAGAGGGACAAGTGGCAGGAGATGAACTTGTGTTGGAGAGAGAACTGTGCAACCAAGTGAGATCTCAAACCAGAGTGGTCGCACAGGCTGCTCCTACAAGTGGGTGGTCAAAGAAGTTTAGCAATTGAAGTTTAGGGCAGGTGAGATACAGAGATAAGAAATTGGTAAGGGTATAATTTTCCAGGAGGGAGATCGCAGCACACAGCAATTGTGCCAGAAGGCAAATGGAAATTGAAAAGCTATGTGTGTGTGTGTGTGTTTGTGTGTGTGTGTGTGTGTCTTTTATCCAAGGATTTAAGGGAAGCTGGGAGGGGCTGGTAGCACCGTCACTTCCTGAAGCTAAAGGTGGGTAGAGCATAAAACTATATGCAACAGAAGCCAGTAAGCTAACTACAGATCTTCACCTATATCTGTGCTCCTTTAAAACCAATCCCCCAGTCTCATCTCTACCTCTATAGCTGACCAGCTGCTGTGGCCTCCTTCTTCCCTGCCCTTATCAGTCAATCACACAGATCTTCTTCTCCAAACTTCCCTCACCCATTCATTGCTTTATTCCAAGCCCTAACTCTGGCAGGTACTGCCTGGGAACCCACAGGTAGGCTAATTGCAGATCTTCCTTCCTTCCTCCACTCCAAATCCAATCCCCCAGTCTCATCTCCAACTCTATAGCAGAGCACCAGCTGTTATCTATCCTCAGACTCTGTCCTCGATTCCAGTGAGTGGGGGACTAAGCAGATCCAGTGGGCCCCCTTTGATACACCCCCAAGCCCATGCCCCTTCCAGAGTCAGTTCCCACTACCTAGAAACACATTTAACTGGAAACCTCAAGGGGCAACACTATCAGGATCACAGAAGAGTTCCCTACTAGGCAACACACAGTCACCACATTCTCTTTTGAACCTGAGAGGGCGACACACACTAAGGAACAATATACCTACTCAACAAAGACAATGCCAGAGAGTATCATCACTTAGAATTACACGTTTTCACAAGCTCGGATGCCAGCATAAAAACATGATCGCAGCCAGGACAATATGTCCCCACTGGAATCCAGCAGTTCTACCACCCTGAGTATTGCAACATAGCTGAAGCACAGGACAAGGACCTTAAATAGTCTCTGTCAATATTCTAGAGGTACTTAAAGAGAAAATGAATAATCCCTTAAGTTAATCTGTGAAAACATGAAGAAGCCATGGAGGGAAATTAATAAAACCGTTCACAACCAGGGGCTGGAGAGATGGCTCAGTGGTTAAAAGCACCGACTGCTCTTTCAGAGGTCCTGAGTTCAATTCCCAGCAGCCACACGGTGGCTCACAACCATCTGTAATGAGATTTGATGCCCTCTTCTAGTGTGTCTGAAGAGAGCAATGGTGTACTCATATACATAAAATAAATAAATCTTAAAAAACAAAACAAAACAAAACCAGTTCGCAACCAGAATGTGGAAACAGAATCAACAAAGAAAACCAAACTAGGGGAATCTGGAAATGAAAAGTTTAGAAACTCAAACAGGGACTGTAGAGGCAAGACTCACCAACAGATCACAAGAGATGGAAGAGCAAACCTGAAGCACTGAAGACATGATAGGAGAGGCAAGACTCACCAACAGATCACAAGAGATGGAAGAGCAAACCTGAAGCATTGGAGACATGATAGGAGAGGCAAGACTCACCAACAGATCACAAGAGATGCAAGAGCAAACCTGAAGCATTGAAGACATGATAGGAGAAATGGATACCTTGGCCAAAGAAATGTTAACTCTAAAAAATCCTGACCCAAAACATTCTGGAAATCTAGGACATCATGAAAAGACCAAATCTAAGAATAATAGAAACAGAGAAAGGAAGCTGGACAATGGTGGCGCACGCCTTTAATCCCAGTACTTGAGAGGCAGAGGCAGAGGCAGGTGGATTTCTGAGTTCAAGGCCAGCCTGGTCTACAGAGTGAGTTCCAGGACAGCCAGATCTTTACAGAGAGACCCTGTCTCAAAAAACAAAAACAAACAAACAAAAAGGATAGACCTTCTCAGCACCCTATGGAACTTTCTCCAACAATGACCATGTACTTGGACACAAAGGAAGTCCTTAGGCAATGGTAGTTCATGCCTTTAATCTCAGCACTTGGGAGACAGAGACAAGTGGAACTCTGTGAGTTCAAGACCACTCTGGCCTACATAGTTATAGGTCAGCCAGGGCTATTATACAGAGAAACTCTGTCTTGAAAACAAGCAAACAATACATAAATAAACAAGTCTTAAAAGATAGTAAACAATTGAAATAATACACCACATCATATCTGACCATCACAGACTAAAGTTGGATATCAACAACAACAGAAACAGCAAAGAGCTAACAAACTAATGGAAACTCAGTGTAAATGTAACTTATTCTCCTGTAGTAACTGTCATCTCCAAGGAAGTCCAAATACTCATACAGTCACAATTTAAACACCTGTACTCCTCCAAATTGGAAAACATTAAAGAAATGGATGATTTTCTCAATACATACCACCTACCAAGGTTATATCAATCTCAAATAAGCAATTTAAACAGACCCATAGTCCCTAGTAGAAGCAACAATTAAAAGTCTCCCATTTTAGGCTGGAGAGATAGCTCAGTGGTTAAGAACACTGACTGTTCTTCTGAAGGTCCTGAGTTCCCAACAACCACATGGTGGTTCACAACCATCTATAATGAGATCTGATACCCTCTTGTGGTGTGTCTAAAGACAGCTACAGTGTAACTAGATATAAATAATAATAATAATAATAATAATAATAATAATAATAATAAATAAACCTTAAAAAAAAAAGAGTTCTTAGGAGCTGGAGAGATGGCTCTGTGATTAAGAGCATTGACTATTCTTTTGAAGGTCCTGAGTTCAAATCCTAGCAACCATATGGTGGCTCACAACCATCTGTAATGAGATCTGATACCCTCTTCAGAGGTGTCCAAAGACAGCTACAGTGTACTTACATATAATAAATAAATAAATCTTTTTTAAAAGAGTCTCCCATCTTAGTTTGGGTTACTATTGCCATGATAAAATCCCATGACCAAAATCAAATTGAAGAGAAAGGGTTTTATTGGCTTATACTCCCCGGCCATAGTCCTTCACTAAAGGAAGACAGGATAGGAACACAGACAGGGCAGAAACTTGGAGGCAGGAGCTGATGCAGAGGGCATGGAGAGGTGCCGCTTACTGGCTTGGTCCCCATGGCTTACTCAGCTTGCTTTTTTATATATTCCAGGACTACCAGCTCAGGGATGACACCATCTACAATGGGCTTGGCCCTACCTCATCAATTGCTAATTAAGAAAATACCATATAGGTTTGCCTACAGCCCCATCTTATGGAAAACTGTTCTTAATTGAGGTTCCTTCCTCTCTGATGATTTAAACTTATATAAAGTTAACATAAAACTATCCAGCACAACTCCAACCAAAACTAGCCCAGGACCAGATTAGCACAGAATTCTACCAGACTCTCAAAGAAGAGGCCATGACAACACTCCTGACAAATAATCTCATAAAGTGCAAGCAGAAGAAACATTACCCATTGAAGCCATCCAAACCATAAGGACTCAGGTGGAAAGAGAGCTACAGACTAATTCCCTAGGAACATGGATACAAAGTTCTCAATAAAATACTTGCAAAAACAATCCAAGAATACCACAATCATGTCATCTGCAAATAAAGATACTTTTACTTCTCCTTTCCAATGTATATTCCCTTGATCTGATGTGATACAAAAATTCTCAATAAAATACTTGCAGAGATGAGTCAACATACAAAACTCTGTCAATGTAATTCACTATATAAACACACTGAAAGACAAAAACCACATGATCATAATCATTTCATTAGATGTTTTGACAAAATCCAACATTCTTTCATGATAAAAGTCCTGGAGAGAGTAGGGACATACCTAGGCATAATGAAGCATAATAAGAATAATAAAGAAAATTTACAGCAAGCTTGTAGCCAACAGGAACTAAAATGGAGAGAGTCAAAGTAATTCTATTAAAATAAAAAACAAGACAAGCGGTCCACTCTCTTCATACCTACTCAATACAGTATTCGAAGCCTTAGCTAGAGCAAAAGACAACTGAAGGAGATCAAGGGGATACAAATTGGAAAGGGAGCTGGGTGGTGGAGGCACATGCCTTTAATCCCAGTACTTGGGAGGCAGAGGCAGGTGGATTTCTGAGTTCAAGGCCAGCCTGGTTTACAGAGTGAGTTCCAGGACAGGCAGGGCTACACAGAGAAACCCTGTCTCGAAAAACAAACAACAACAACAACAACAACAAAAATGTGGTGGTGGTGGTGGTGGGGCTGGTGATATGGCTTGGTGGTTAAGAGCTCTGACTGCTCTTCCAGGGGTCCTGAGTTCAATTCCCAGCAACCACATGGTGGCTCACAACCATCTGTAATGAGATCTGACGCCCTCTTCTGGCATGTCTGAGGACAGCTACAGTGTACTCACATACATTAAATAAATAAATAAATAAATAAATAAAACAAATTGGAAAGGGAAAAGTCAAAATATCTTTATTTGCAGATGCTATACATAAGTGGCCCTAAAAATTCCACTGAGGAACTCCTACAGCTGATAAACACTTAAATCTTTAAAGGGTAAAAAAATAAATTAAAAAAAATAGCTGGATACAAAATTAACTCACAAAAATCAATAGTCTTCCTATACATAAATGACGAACAGACTAAGAAAGAAATCAGGGAAACAACACCTATGGACACCTGATCTTTTGATAAAGAAGCTAGGTACACAGTGGGAAAAGACAGCATCTAAAAAAAAAAAAAAAAAAAAAAAAAACATAGTGCTGGTCAAACATGATGGCCACCTGCAGAAGAATCCAATGGATCCATACTAACTATGGAGCACAGAACCTGACTCCAAAGGGATCAAAGATTGCAACAGAAAAACACCGAACTTGATGTAGAGAAAGCGGGGGATAGCCTTGAACTCATTGACACAGGAAAAGACTTTCCGAACAGAGCTGTTATCGCAGGCTAACAAAAACTAACAAATGGCACCTCATGAAACTGAGGAGCTTATGCATGACAAAGGACACTGCCTTTCAGACAAAGACACAGCCTTCAGAATGAGAAAAGATTTTTACCAACTCCACATCCTATGAAGGAATAATATCCAAAATACATAAAGAATGCAAAAAAATGGTTATCAAGAAAAGAAAACAAAAAAAATTAAAAATAAGATAAAGATCTAAATAGAGAGTTCTCAAAAGAGGAAATTCAAATGGCTGAGAAACACTTAAAGAAATGTTTAAATCAATAGGAGGAGAGGACCTCGGCCCTGTGAAGGTTCTGTGCCCCAGTGTAGGGGAATGCCAGGGCCAATAAGTGGGAGAGGGTGGGGTGGCAGGCATGGGGAAGGGGGGAGGCAACAGGGGTTTGTTTTATTGTTTTGGTTTGTTTCTTTGTTTTTTGGAGGGGAAACTGGGAATGGAGAAATTTACATGTAAATAAAGAAAATATCTAATAAAAAAAAAGAAAAAGAAATGTTTAAAATCCCTAGCCATCAGGGAAAAGCAAATCAAAACTACTTTGAGGTTGTCGTATGTGTGTTGGGGACCAGCTATGGTTTCATGTCCTCCTCAAGGTATCCAGGTGCCGCTGCACATTGGACTGCATACCTTTATTTGGGGTGGGATTGCACTCATTTGCTTTATTTAGGTGACCAAGGGCTATATATGAACTTTGGAGAGTGGGTAGTAGTTTTCAGGATTAATGAAATCATTGGCTGATATTTAAAATACTGTGAATGTCTCATATGTTTGGAGACAGCATTCTAGGAATCCCAGGTACTTGGGAGAGTTCTTATAAGGAAAGAGGAAGTTGAGCTTGTAGATTTTCCAGAGGCTATGTGATCTTTCTCGGGTACAGGGTATGGGGAATCAGGTTGCCCATACAAGGTCCAAGAAGGGGAACCCATTTTGATCTGAGCTCAGAGGAGCTATGGACATGGTAGACTGCCACTGTAATTAGTTTCCCCACATAAGATTTCATTTTCTTTGTTTTATTTTTGTTTTTGTATGCATGCACAAAATATTGTATATATTTACTTAAAATTGGATACTAGTTGTTAAGTAAATGATAACCAAGATACAATTCATAGAACCACAGAAGTTAGGTAGAGTGTAAGAGACTAGGAGAGAGAGATAGACTTCCCTAGGTAAGGGAAATAGAATAGATATTTATGGATGGTGTGGGATGAGCTGGAATGGGAGGATCTAGTTGGGAGGCATAATAAAGAGGAGGATGAAGGAGGGAATAGAAAACAACTAAAAAGAGGGGATAGTATGGATGTGGTAACTTCCTAAAATATATACATATATGAAGGTGATCTAAATAAAATTGCCCAATAGTTGGGGAGAAAGAGCCCTTATTGGCCATTTCTTGTCACCAAATACTACTAAAACTGGGTAGTCCCAGTTTTGGATCACATCTAATTGAGTTGTTGGGCAATGGCATCCTATAGGAATGGGAATCCCCAAACAACTCAGACTGTTGCTAAGTTCCCCCCACCCCCCACAATCCCTTGCTGAAGACAACACCTACCTGGAACTATCCTACCAAAAGCATTCTCTTACTCATTGAACAGAGAGAAGTTGAGCTGGCGCCTAACTAGAGTCTTCGCCCCTCTGTCCTAGCGTCTTTGGTACAGGAATATACTCTGTGCACTACCAAAAAAGAAATGTAAATGCCAAGCCATACATGAGCCCTTGTCTCAGCAGTGGTGCCCTACCTTCAACATATGCAAGTGCAATGGTGGCACAAAGCTTAGGGGAGTAACCAACCACCATCTGACTTGACTCAAGGCCCACTCTGTGAGTCGGAGCCCATGCCTGACACTGCTTGGTGATCAAGAACCTGAGACTAGATAGCCAGGGATCTAGGGTAAAGCCAAACACAAAGAAACAGAACCAACAACAAACAAAAACCATAGCAATAATGATGACGTTCTGCTATAAGAATGAAAAAAAGAAAGGGAATTAAAAAGGGAGGCTATGATGTAGACCAGAACTCAGAAACCTGCCTGCCTCTGCCTCCCAAATGCTTAGATTAAAGGCCTGCCATCACTGCCCGGCATCACATTGTTGTTAAGGAGTCACATTGTTGTTGAGGAGCCTCATTGTTGTTAAGGAGTCACATTGTTGTTGAGAAGAATGCTTTGTTGTTGAGGAGACACATTGTTGTTAAGGAGACATATTGTTGAGGAGCCACATTGTTGTTAAGGAGCCACATTTTTTTTTTATTATAAATGAGGGTTTTTTTTTTTTTGTTCTTTTAAAGATTTATTTATTATTATAAATGAGTACACTGTAGCTGTCTTCAGGCGCACCAGAAGGGGGCATCAGATTTCATTACAGATGGTTGTGAACCACCATGTGGTTGCTGGGATTTGAACTCATGACCTTCCAAAGAGCAGTTGGTGCTCTTACCCGCTGAGCCATCTCACCAGCCCCAGGAGCCACATTGTTATACATTGTTATTAAATCACCATCCCTTTCAAGGATAAGTCTCTGATTCCTAAGCATAATTTATCCTGCCAAGGCTGAACTTGTAAGTATGATGTATGCCCATCCCTTTACCTTGCTAAACTCCGGAATCTGTGATATACCAATGCTTTTTTGCCTTACAAAAATGTGTCTTCCCAGGTGACTCCCCTTCTATATGATGTATTCTTGCATTTATCTACCCCACAGGCAGCCTTGAGCCCTGAGTCCCCCACTCTTCTGTCCAGGTGCTAACATTCAATTATGTCAACAGCTGTTTTTATAGCAACCCCTAGCCCTTCCCTAGAAAAGGGGACCTCAAAAGGCAGAGCTCTCTGAAATCCTGACTTTGGGCATAGCAGCCAGCTGGCCAACCTAAATAAAGCTTGCTTAATCAGACAGTAATGGAATTGGTTTTTCTCAGGTCTAATACGATCTGCAGTCAGAGTGAAGCTCTCCTCTATTCCTGCTCCGGAAACTTATAGAGCCCTTCTACAGACCCTAAGGCTTTGTATTAGCCGCTTTTCTATTACTGTGACAAGACACCATGACAGAAGCAGCTTATAGAAGGGAAGGCTTATTTGGGCTTTTGGTTACAGAGGATTAGGGTTCATCACCATCAAGGTGGGGAAGCTCAGCAGCAGGCAGGCATGGCAACTGGTGCGAGGTGAGAGCTCACATCTTAAACTGACGGCTTGCGATTGAGAGAGAATGACTCAAAGCCTGTCCCCTGAGAATGTCTTTTCTTACTGCGGTTATTTGTGTATTAATTTATTTTGTAGGTGGAGGTGTGGGTATAGATGCATGTTCCACAGTATACATATGGAAGTCAGAGTTCCATAAGTCCATTGTTCCTTCCACTGCTAGGTTTCACAGGTGTGCACTACCCTGTTCAGCTACATAGCCTTTCAAGTTCATTATTCATTTTACATATGTTAACTAAATACCAACTGCTTCATTGTAGTAACTCTAGAAAAGAATTTAAAATCGCATCCAAAGGACTTGGTTTATAGTTTACTAGCAAAGCCTATTCTTAGCATGAAAGAGGCCCTGGGATCAATGTCCAGCATTTCCCCAACACCCTTTCCCCACCCAATTCTACTCCCACCAAAAAACAAGTTGTTGACAAGATCACAATCTAGCAAAGTATAAAGGTAAATGCAGAGTGGCATTCACATCCAGGTGCTCTATTGGCCAGGCTTCATCAGTGGAACTGAGTGGATAGCATGAATATGTATTGAAAGGAATTTCTTCAGTTGGCTTACACACAGTCTAGGTAGTGGTCTTTCAATAGCTGCCTGCATGCCAGAGAGGCTGAGAACCTCGTAGATGTCTAGTCTACTAGGCTAGAGGTTGCAGAGGTTCCAACCTGATGCTGGAAGAATGGGGAGGGGGAGTTGTTCTGGAGAGTCACTGGTCTTCTGCAGTACATGCTGAAAGGGAGAAGAAGCTGGCTTCAGAGAGCAGCGGGCAGTGGTGGTGGCCGTGGAGGCTGGAGGCGGCGGCAGTAGGGCAGAGGAACTCTCCATAGGCATATTTGAACTCACCAGTGAGACATACCCCAAACATTCTAAAATTTTGTTTTCTTTTAAAGAACATTTAAAGAATGTTTTTGTTGTTGTTGTTGTTGTTGTTGTTGTTGTTATTATTATTATTATTATTATTTCTCTGTGTGTGTGTATGTGTGTGTGTGTGTGTGTGTGTGTGCATGTATGTGGATGTGTGCATAGCAAATGTGTGAAAGTCACAGGACAGCCTCCAGGAGTCCATTCTCTCCTGTTACCATGTAGATCCTAGGAATGGAATTCAGGTCATCTGGTGTGTAGGCCCATTTATATGCAAAGTCATCTTAAGGCCCAAATTTGCTTTCTTTACAAGTAACACAGTATAAGAGGCTGCTTTCATTTATAATTATAAATATGTTGCACAAATTGTATTGTTGACTTCTCCTTCTTCTTCTTCTTCTTCTTCTTCTTCTTCTTCTTCTTCTTCTTCTTCTTCTTCTTCTTC
>NW_022196896.1:25308377-25312398 GCF_008632895.1 Mastomys coucha | reverse complement strand
AACTCACTCTGTAGACCAGGCTGCCCTTGAACTCAGAAATCTGCCTGCCTCTGCCTCCCAAGTGCTGGAATTAAAGGCATGTGCCACCATTGCCCGGCTTGTTGAGTTATTATTTTGAAAATGATCTACCATATTGTCTCTATAACAAGGTACAGTGGCACACACATGCAATCACAGCATTCAGGACACTGAGGCAAGAGGGTTGAGAGTTCCAGGGAGGCTTGGGCTGCATAGCAAGACCCTGTGTTTCTAAAATGAAGATAAAATAAAAACAGAGGCTTAGAGAATTGGCTCAGAGGTGACGAGCATTGGCTGCTTCTCCAGGGGTCTCAGGTTTGATTTCTAGCACCATCGTGGTGGCTCACAAATGTCTGTAGCTCCAGGGGATCCATAATCTTCTTCTGGCTTTCGTGGACACCAAGAGTGTACACTGTACACAGACATAGGCAGTGACGGCTCTGGTTGGGTTGAGTGTGGCAAACATGGCCCTGGCAGGCCTTCCCTTCTATCTTTCTCCTCCTTGCTAAAAATTATTAGATTATATTCCTAAAGCCAGCCACCAAGTTCTATTCCCTTATTTGTCTACTCCTTCCTCCTGAGGCTGACTACCTAGGTCCAGCTATATCAGTCAAAAACCCCCTTTTGGCTGCCCTAACTAACCTGTCCAATCAACATTAAACACCTCACCCCTTCATGGGAATTCTCCTTTTACCTTTGTAAACTCCCATTTGCCTTTAGGCCATGTCTGTCTCTCTCTCCAGAGGAAGTTCTCTGTCCCTCCGGGGCAAACATTGCTTCTCTTTCTTCCTCACACCCTTCCCCTTCTCCTTTGTCTGTCTCTCCCTTGCCTCCATCTCTTATTCTCTTCCCTTTGTCCCTCTGGAGCAAATGCATCTCCTTTGTGCTGAGAACTTGGTCTCCTTGTCTGTCATGTGCCAATAATGGTTCTTTCAGGCGAAACACTCCTACACATAAAATTAAAATTAATTAATTAACTTTACTTAGGAGAGGATTGAATCATGACTGAAGCCAGGAAGCCTGTTACAGGTACTGGGGCAACTGTGGCGAAGACAGAGGAACAAGTTGAGCAAATATTGTCCTTGACTATACTGACCTGGGATCCTAACACTGATTAAGGCAAGGGAGCACCAGACAGCTAGCTTTGGGGTCTCCTGACCAGAATGAGAGTATCAACTAGAAAGCCAACTAACCTCTCAAAGGTAGCTGAGGTAATTCAGGGAAATCAGAAATCTCCTGTTGGGTTCCTGGGGTACCTCTGGGTGTTTTACCTGCCTGGTAAACCAGCCGGATGAAACACAACAGGCTGTTGATATTGTGTTTGTCACCCAGTTGGTGCCAGATATTTATAGGAAGTTATAGAAATCATAAGGGTTCAAGGGGATGAATAGGCCATAGTTATTAGAAATAGCTCAGAAGACTCTTAACAACAGAGATCCAGGTAAGAAGAAAGACAAGAGGCTGGCCAGAATAATGGTGGTTGTGTTCAGAGAAAGGCTCAATAAAAACCAAAAGTAGCAAGGCAGTGGTGGCACATGCCTTTAATCCCAGCACTTGGGAGGCAGACGCAGGTGGATTTGTGAGTCTGAGGCCAGCCTGGAGTGAGTTCCAGGACAGCCAGGGCTATACAGAGAAACCTTGTCTTGAAAAAACAACAACAACAACAAAACAAACAGAAAACAAAACAAACAAAGAAAAAACCAAAAGTCCCCTAGGCAACCAGTCAGCCCCTGCAGAGAAATAGGACATTGGTAAAATGAGTTCCCATAATGCAGATGGGGGAAAAGAAGACAGATTCTCAGTCCTATAGAATCAGGTTGACTGGGCCAGGACTCCACACCAAAGAGTCCACAAGGGCCCATGGTCACAGGAAAAGTATGGAGCAAAACTCTCTAGCTCCTGGTGTTTGTGGGTGCAGTTCACTCAGTGCTGATCCAACCCTGGGACCTCTCACTAAGGAAACAACCACCATCTAAGAGGCCATAGGAATTGAAACCTATGTTAGGACCACTCCCTGCAGACATAAATTTTTTGCAACCTTCTTAGTAAAGGTTCAATCTCTCCTCTAGCCCACCGCAAAGCAGAGGTAGTGGAAGAAAAAAGTTATGATGGCAGTCGACCTGTTCAGCAATAGTTCTTTGGGGGCAAGTTTGATCTTCTTCATCAGCAGTTCAGTCCCATAGCAAACACCAAATATGATTCTGCAGCTACAAACCAGTCCTTTCAGCAAGCAGACACCAGGCAGCTATAGTTCCCTGAAGAAACCACCAGGCTCACCAACTGGCCTGAGTCAAGGCCGTTGAAGTGGCAAGGTGCCTGTACTGGCTAGTTTTGTGTGTCAACTTGACACAGGCTGGAGTTATCACAGAAGGGAGCTTCAGTTGGGGAAGTGCCTCCATGAGGTCCAGCTGTGGGGCGTTTTCTCAATTAGTGATCAAGGGGATAGGGCCCCTTGTGGGTGGTGCCATCCCTGGGCTGGAAGTCTTGGGCTCTATAAGAGAGCAGGCTGAGCAAGCCAGGAGAAGCAAGTCAGTAAAGAACATCCCTCCATGGCCTCTGCATCAGCTCCTGTTTCCTGACCTGCTTGAGTTCCAGTCCTGACTTCCTTTGGTGATAACAGCAATGTGGAAGTAAGCCAAATAAACCCTTTCCTCCCCAACTTGTTTCTTGGTCATGATGTTGTGCAGGAATAGAAACCCTAAGACAGTGCCTCAGGAACCTCATGAGCAGTTTTTGGGTAAGTTTCTCTTAATGACTATGCTACCACACAAGTTGGACTAAACAAAGCTATACAAAGCAAACCAGTACAAGTGTGTCTTTAGCAAAAAATAGCGAGGTGGAGCAAACCAAACCAAAGCACTGCGCTTGTCTCTCACTGTCTGTGGCGTCATATTTATACTCTTTCATCAAACATTCTTTTACATGTGTCTGCTTCAGGAAAACAGCCTTTTATGTGTTTGCTTTAGCAAGATATCATTTCACCTGTATGCCCCAGCAAAACATCATTTGACATAACTAACTTTCTAAAGAAACTAGAAGTTTCCACTTTGACTCCCCACTAGAAGGGAACCTTGGATAAAACACTTTGGCTCATTTTTTTCTTTTTATGTTGGATAAGGAACCTCTGACAGAAAAATGATAGGTGTTTTCTGAAATGCTATCTCCAAATCTGTATTGATTTGACCTGTGAGATTTCTTTTATAACAGTGCCATCATAACCAAGTGGGAAGGTTATTATCCAAATCATCCCTGATGTGGGACCAAGAGCTAGAAGCAGTCTTGTGGTATTTACAATTTTATGCATGCCCCATTGACATCATAAATGGAAGAGGGATTATCATTGCTTTTTCCCAGGCTGATCTGAGCTGGGCAGTGGTGGCACACACCCTCAATCCCAGCACTTAGGAGGCAGAGGCAGGCAGATTTCTGAGTTGGAGGCCAGCCTGGTCTACAGAGTGAGTTCCAGGACAGCCAGGGCTAAACAGAGAAACCTTGTCTCAAAAAACCAAAAAAAGAAAAAGAAAAAGACTGAATCTTCCCAGGGCAAACATAAAGACCCATCCATCTTCATTCATCAGGAACTTTCCTTCTTAAGATCACCCAGGATTCAAAACTAGAACTGCAACTGAGTTAAGCACCAAATATTACCTTATAGGACAGACCTGAGAACTCTTGCTTAAATTTAGAGGACTTGGAGACACATCCAGTGTAGAATTCATTATATAGGGAAGGATACCACCCTCTACAGGCCCTGGAAGAAGCTGGTTGCCTCACCCCAAACCAAAAGTACCTTCTTTTCCTCTTGTCTTCTGGCCAGCTCCCTTGGCCAGTTGGTAGACTGGACAATGCAAGCTTTAAATTTACAAGTAGCCTTTTGTCAGCCCATAGCCTTAAATGTCCGACAGCTCAAAGCTGGAACCAAGCTAGTGACCTCATTAGCAGAGTGTGGGGCTCCAGGAGTCACAGAATTGCTGCAAGCAGGAGTGATCAATGTCTTGTTTGA
>NW_022196896.1:25297713-25307175 GCF_008632895.1 Mastomys coucha | reverse complement strand
TTTGATGCAGTGTTTCTTTGTGTAGTCTTGGCTGTCCTAGAATTCTCCATAGACGATGCTGGCCTCGAACTCAGAGATCCACCTGCCTCTGCCCTCCAAGTGTTGTGATTAAAGACTTGTGCCACCACTACCTGACTGGGGACATCAAATCTTATGAGTTGCTAAATAGTTCCTAGCTCTGTAATTGCTGACTTGGCTCCTAAGTACAAATTATTATCAATATATTTAATAGTTTAAACCACACCAAAAAAATAGCCAAATTAAGATTGGGAATGTAGGTCATTTGATAGAATGCTTGAAGCCCTGGATTTGATCCCAGTACGACATACTCCAGTATGATAGTTAACCCTGCAATCCTGCACTTGAGAGACTGAGACAGGAAAACTGTGAGTTAGAGGCTAGTCTGAACTACACAGTCAGATCTGTCCAAAAACAGAAGAAAATTTCTTGCTTTGATTTCATTCAATCAGGACGTATCAAACCCAGTATGCTCAAGCAAGGTAGTTGGAGGATACATATCAATCTACTCTTTTCTTCTCAGGGGTGAGAAGTCTTGCAGCCACAGTTTAAATCTTTCTAAGTAAATTTACTCAAAGTTGGAGAAAATAACAGAACCTGGAAGCATTATGAACAATGACAACATTTCTATTTTTACTTAAAATTATTTGTTACTATTGTGTTTGAACATGCATGTGTTTGTGTACATGTGCGTTTGTGTATGTGTTGGCAAGCATGTGCCACAGCATGAATGTGGAAGTCAGAGGATAACTTTGTGGAATTAGTTCCCTCCTTTTACACAGGTTCGAGGACTCGAACTTATGTCTTTAGGCTTGCATGCAAATGCCTTGACTTCCAAACCAATGGTTCTCAATCTGTGGTTTGCAAGTCCTTTGCGGGTTTGAATGACCCTTTCAAGGGGGTTGCCTAAAGTCATTGGAAAGCACAGATATCTACATTACTATTTGTAACAGTAGCAAAATTATAGTTATGAAATAGCGACAAAAGTAATTTTGTGGTTGGAGCCACCACAACATAAAGAGCTATATTAAAAGGACACAGCATTAGGAAGGTTGAGGGCCTCGGCTCTAAATCATCTTCCTAGCCCATTGCTCACATTTTAATTGAACGGTTACCTTTCTGTAGTTGAAACATAAGAGATCTTTCTATGTTGTGCAGCACACATCTTTATCACATATAGGACTCCCCAGTGCTGTCTCTCCTTGTTTGGGATTGCCTTTCACTTCCTGGATGATGCCTATTGGTTTCAAGTCATTTGACTCTTCACTAAGCAAAATCATCAAACTCTTCACCTAGGACTACTTCTGTGTTTTGGGTTCATGTTTTAAACTTTCAAACTCTTCCCAAGTCTGCATCCTCTCTCTCTTACTCCTGCAAAGGAGAAGAGCAGTTATCAAAGGCCAATATTAACTGCAGGGGAGCAATACCAGCTCCAGCCACCTTTGTGCTCAAAAGGGGACACTGCCAGAGGGCCCAGCTCTGTTGGCTTACCATTTCCATTATTTTCTACTTGGTAACTTAGATTAAGCAGAGCATTGTTTTCCTATCAAACATGGTTTCCTTATGATGCCGATTGAATATGTAATCCTATACTTTAAAACTCTGTCTTTTGGCTAGGGATGTAATTTGGCTAGTTGAACACTTGCCCTGAGTTGGTTCTCCAGGACCTTGTAATTCGAGTGTGTGGATACACCTCTAACCCCACCACTCTGATGTGGTTGTAGGAGGATCATTAATTAGTTCATGGTCATCATTGGCTACAGCACAAATTTGAGGCCAGCTAAGAAACTGTGAAGCGCTGCTGCGCCTTAAAGATGGCGCCCACCATTCTTCTGCTAAGGAGTAAACAAGTCCTTATTTGGCAAGAGGGTTGCACCTGCCAGTGGCCTGATCTTTCATCATGAGGCTGTAGCCAATGATAGCGCAAGACATGGTATGGGCTCATGGGCAGTCCTACGAAGGGTATTTAAGCAGCACTCACTGACTATGGGGGGGGGGGCACACCTTTCACTATGATGTAACTACGAACTCATGAGTAAACTGTTGCCGGAAGGAACTGGTGTGCTAGTCTTTCTTCCCTGCTGGTCAGGGTGATCTGTGCAGCACAGGAAACTCTGTCTCAAAAACAAAATGAAACCAAAAAGAAGAAGAAAACAAATCCTGCCTTTCAATGCAGAGCTCTAAGAAGCCTGGTAGCCCACTTCCTTATCTTTCTAGATAAGCCTTACTGCCTTGAGAGCCCAGCTTGTCTCCTCCCACTAGCTAAGAAAACTGTCCTTGAATGTCACTTGAATAACAGTTCAAGAATCTTGAAGCAACACAATTTTTATCTAGAGAATACAAGGCTAAGAGCTGTCAGATTAGAGGAGCATGTCTCATGTCTCTGGTCCATTGCTGGGGTTCTAAAACACGACATGGTTTTAGGTTATATATGCTGCTATGAATCTTTCCTACTTGCTATGAAAGAGCCACTCAGATGTGTTATAAGAAGCCAACATGAGGCCCATTTGGGGAAGAATTATTTTTAAAATATTTTTCTGATGTGTTATTACTTGGAAGGGCCCAATAGTAAGATCTGAATCTTCATTGTAGTTTCTGGAAAAGGTTCCTCAGACCTCCTTGAATATGGAGGTTGGGAGATCTGAGTGGATGGTCTCATATGGATGGTCTTAGTAGAGGTTGGGAGGGAAGCTTGACACAAGCCTGCATGGAGGAGACTGACAGAAGCATGTCTATGTCCCAGGAGGAATCAAGAAGCATATCCTCTGGTATTAAGTGCCTTTGTGTGTGTGTGTACACATGAATGCCACAGCCTATGTGGCATGTGATTGGAGGTAGGAGAACTTTAGAGTCGATTTCCCCCTTCTCCCATGTACCTCAGGGAATGAATTGGGTCAGCAGGCTTGGCAGCAAGTTTCCTTACTGATCCAACTCAAGTGAAGACTTAGTTTGGCTCCTAGTTTAAGGGAGTCTAGGCCACAAGAAAGAAAAGGCCATGGCAGCAACCGCATTGTGTCTGTCACCAGAGGGCAGAGAGATGAATTCTAGTGCTCAGCTTGACTTCTCCTTGTTCAGCCTGGGACTCCCACATTCAGGATGGGTCTTCTCTCCCTGTCAGACCTTTCTAGAAGTACCATCATTGATACACCAGAAGTGTATTTCCATAGTGATTCTAAATCTAGCCAAGTTGATGAGGAATAACTGTGGCCAGTAGTAATGCCTACATTTTACAGTTAAGTCATAAGTTGCTTCCTTTAATTGAAAAGCAAAATGCAGCTAGGCAGTGGTGGCGCACGCCTTTAATCCCAGCAGTTGGGAGGCAGAGGCAGGCGGATTTTTGAGTTCAAGGCTAGCCTGAATTAGTTCCAGGACAGCCAGGGCTACACAGAGAAACCCTGTCTGGAAAAGCAAAATACAAAAACCAAAACAAACAAACAAACAACAAAAAAAAAGAAATGAAAAGAAAGGGAAAATGCAGTTAGGGAAGAAAAACTTTGCTAAAATCTGTGCTATAGTGAATGAGAATGTTTCCCCCGCCCTTCCCATAGGTTCCCATAGCTGAATACTTGGTCTTCAATTAGT
The DNA here is from genome assembly GCF_008632895.1 of Mastomys coucha. Classification (NCBI taxonomy): domain Eukaryota; kingdom Metazoa; phylum Chordata; class Mammalia; order Rodentia; family Muridae; genus Mastomys; species Mastomys coucha. The sequence goes on along the minus strand of NW_022196896.1, from coordinate 25,303,575 downwards.
GGAACTGTTTGGGAAGGATTTGGAGGAATGACCTTGTTGGATGAGGTATGTTACTGAGGTTGAGCTTTGAGGTTTCAAAAGCCTGTCCCAGGCCCAGGGTTTCACTTTCTTTTTTTTTCTTTCTTTCTTTTTTTTAGGGTTTCACTTTCTACCTGCTGCCTGTGGGTCAAGATATAAAGCTCTCAGCTACTGCTCTAACACCATGCCTGTCTGCTTCCTGCCTCAATGATTGTGGATTAACCTTCTGAAACTGTAAGCAAGCCACCCCAAATGATTTCCTCTTATAAGAGATAGCTTGCTCATGGTTTTTCACAGCAATAGAACAGTAGCTAAGACATAGTTAAGAGCAAATCTTCTAGCCATCAAATTGTAAAGAAAAAATTTGTGTAGTTTTGCATGACTACTTCATGGCAAGAGATGCAGTGTAATATAAGAACGTATTGGGCTGGTGAGATGGCTCAGTGGTTAAGAGCACTGACTACTCTTCTGGAGGTCATGAGTTCAAATCCCAGCAACCATATGGTGGCTCATAACCATCCATAATGAGAAACAAATTAAACAAAAATCGTATGGGCCAGAACAAGCGGGGCTGGAGCAAGAGGAAGAAAGGGAAGGGTTGGGGGGAAGAACACAGTTATGATAGAAAAGACATTCCATTTGCATATGTATGGAAAAACATACCGCACGTGTAGGATTGTATCCACGTGGAATCTTGGGACATTTTCTGTGAATAAGAGTACCTATTCTTCTAGGTTATTATTATTATTATTTTTTTGGATTTGTCGAGACAGGGTTTCTCTGTGTAGTCCTGGTTGTCCTGGAACTCACTCTGTAGATCAGGCTGGCCTCGAACTCAGAAATCTGCCTGCCTCTGCCTTCTGAGTACTGGGATTAAAGGCATGTGCCATTACTGCCCCTCACTCTATGTCTATTCTTATATAATTTTATTTATTTATTTATTTATTTATTTATTTATTTATTTATTTATTTCGAGACAGGGTTTCTCTGTGTAGCCCTGGCTGTCCTGGAACTCACTCTGTAGACCAGGCTGGCCGGGAACTCAGAAATCCGCCAGCCTCTGCCTCCCAAGTGCTGGCATTAAAGATGTGTGCCACCACTGCCTGGCAATTTTTTTTTGTTTGTTTTTATTATGTCAGTATTTATTTGCTTATATTCTGTGTATGGATATTGTGTCTGCATGTATTATTGTATGTTTGTACATTGTGTGCATATCTGGTGTCTGAGAATAACAGAAGAGAATATCAAATCTCCTGGGGCTGGGGTTGTAGATGACTATAAGCCACCATGTGGGTGCTGGTCTTTGAACTCACGTGCTCTGGAAGAGCATCATAGTTTTGATCACTACAGTGTATACAGTAAGTTTTGAAGTCAGCCACTTTGAGTTCTCCAAATTTGTTTTTAGCTTTCAAGATTGTATTGAGCCTTCGAGGTCCCTTGGAATTCCTTAGGGATTTGATGATCAGCTTAGTGTGTTCATTTCTGTAGGAAAAGATCACTGGAAGTATTCTGTTTTGGTTTTACTTGGCTTGATTGCTGTGGTTTTTCTTTGTTTGAGACAGGATTTTGCCAAGGTAGCCATCAAATTCAAGACCATCCTGCCCCATGAGTTTTGAGTGTGTACCACTTTGACTGACTTTAGAATTTTGGTAGCTCAATAGATGAATCTGAAAATAAGTTTGGTTGGTATTGCCATCAGAATGATATTGTCCTCCAGTCTGTGAACACATACTTTTTTTTTATATACTTTCTTTTAATTTATATGAATTATATATTTTATACTTCAGTGGGGAGGCAGCTCAGTGGTGCTTTTCTACCATGTTGTGTCTCGAGCTTAATTTCAGATGTGGGCAAATAAAACATAAATCTTTAATTTTTAAGCAATATTTTGTAGTTTTCAGTGTAGAGTCTCTGCTTCATTGGTCAAGTTTACTTCTTAGATAATGGTTTAAATCTGAAGTATTTCACCAAACTTTATGTGTTGAAAGTTTGGCCTAAAGCTTATACTGCTGTTAGGGTGGTGACAGGGACTGTAGAACTGGTGACCTGTCCTAGCCACTGTTCTATGGCTGTGAAGAGACACCGTGACCTAGGAAACTCAAAAAGGAAAGCATTTAATTGAGGGCTTGCTTACAATTTTAGAGGGTGTGTCCTTGACCATCATGGTGGGGAGCATGACAGCTGACTGGTAGGTAAGCATGGTGGTACTGGAGTAGCGGAGAACTCAAGTCTTGAGACACAGCTTTGAGGCAGAGAGGGAAATCTGGAGTGTTAGGGCCTCCCTCAAAGCCTTTCCCTAGCAACACACCTGCTCCAGCATGGCTGCCCCTCCTAACCCTTCTCAGTTTCACTAACTAGGAATCATGTATTCAAACGTATGAGCCTATGGGGACTATTCTCTTCCAAATCACCACAGGACCTCTTCTTCTTCTTTCTCTTCCTTCTCCTCTCCCTCCTTCCCCCTCCTCCTCCTCCTCCTCTTTTGTTTATTTATTTTTTGAGACAGGGTTTCTCTGTATAGCCTTGGCTGTCCTGGAACTCACTCTGTAGACCAGGCTGACTTAGAACTCAGAGATCTGCCTGCCTCTGCTTCTCAAGTGCTGGGATTAAAGGCCCAGCTAACAGGTTTTTACTGTATAGCTCTTACTGGCCTGGAACTCCCTATTTAGGCTATGTACACCAGGCTAGCCTTGCATTTGTATAGATCTGACTTCTGTTCTGAGTGTTCACACTACCATGCTATGACTTTGGCCTCACCACAGGCTCAAAGTGATGAAACCTAGCGATCTTTGCTCCTTGTGTAGTAAGTTCACAATCTCAGGAATTTTATTTTAGGTTTGTCTCAGAAATGAAAGTTGACATAGGTAGGTTGCTCCTTTGGATATTATATGCCTGTAAGTTTTTACTCCCCAGCTCTGTGTGTGTGTGTGTGTGTGTGTGTGTGTGTGTGTTGTGTGTGTATGCATATGTGTTCCTGGGGATCTGAATTATTTTGAAAGCCATTTTGAAGAGGTCTTGGTTAAGGCAAAGAGTTTGGTATAAGCAAAGAAACGGGCATGTAAATACCTCTGCATTAAGGATTCAGTCTATCTGAGGTGGGCTGAAATACTTAAGTGGTGTGCTGTGCAGAGTGAGAAAGTGTGACCCAGGCACAAGTGAATCTGTTTTCTTTTCTTTTTTTTTTTTAAAGATTTATTTATTTATTATATGTAACTACACTGCAGCTGTCCTCAGACACTCCAGAAGAGGGCGCCATCTTGTTACAGACAGATGGTTGTGAGCCACCATGTGGTTGCTGGGATTTGAACTCAGGACGTTTGAAAGAGCAGTCAGTGCTCTTAACTGCTGAGCCATCTCTCCAGCCCTGAATCTGTTTTCTTATAAGTCTAGTTATGTTCTTCACATCACTGAGTGAGATGAATTCAATCACATCTTTAAATTCAATGCTCCAGTTTAAGAGATAGAGTGCTGGATTTTTTTTTTTTTAAAAGTAAAGACTGATGAAACGGCTCATCAGGTGAAGGTGCCTGTCACTGAGCCTGATGACCTGAGTTTGATCCCTGAGATCTGCATGGTGAAAAGAGAGAATCATCTCTCTCAAGTTGTTCTCTGACCTCTATAAACTATGATACACGCAGCTGGTCACTATACAGTAAAATCAGTGCAATACAAATTTTAAAAAAGTAAGATCTTGCCAAATATGTCTGGGTGGCAAGGACATAAATACCTTTCCAAAGTAGTGAGCATGTCATTAGACAATTGCAAGTTTAGACAGGAGGCAATACTAGATACATATTGGAATAGGCAAGTCTAAAACACTGACAACATAAAGTGTTTATTAGTAACTCTTAATGCTGGTTAAAATGCAAAATGAGATAAATATTTAGAAGACAGTTTGGTAATTTCTTACAAAGATGGTCCTTTTAGCATATGGTCTTGTAATTGCTCTAAATATTGAGCTTAATGAGATGAAAACTTAAATCCACACAAAAATTTCCACACACACACACCCCCACCTCTTAGGAAGAAGAGAGAGTTGAAAAGCTTCCAAATTATTTTATAAGGGATTGTATCTGTGGATTCATAACAATGTATTTGTCAAAGCTGTACAACACTCAGTAATTATAATGTATCAATATTCATCAGTTGTAATATATATACAATGTTGCTTCAAGTTATTAATAGAAGGAGACTTGGAGTGGGGAAAGAAAAATATGGGATCTCTCTATACTGTTTGTGTAATTTACTATAAAACTGCTCTTAAAAAGGGCACATCCCTGTGCTCCCAACCTTGGGAGATGGAGATAGGAGATGTTCAATTTTCACATCAGCTTGGGCTATTTAATTAGTTTAAAAAATTTGTGGGTTAGGGATATAGGTCCTTGTAGAGTACTTGCCTAACCTTCTCAAGGTCCTAGGTTTGGTTCCCAGAACTGCAGAAAAACAAGAGTATGAGTGGACATTTTTGGATTTGTAGGAATTTTTTTTTCCTAGCTGAGGGAGAAGAATATGCACTTTTACTTGCTAGTTCCTCCACATACTCATGTTAGATAGAAGATAGACATGAAAAACATGGGTAGAAGGGGCTCCCACAGACAGCTCGAGTCCTGTTTCTTGTTTAGGCAGCCTGCCAGTCTATTGTAAAATCCTGGCCCCCGTCTTCAATGTGAAATCTCAGTTTTAAAAAGAAGAAAATGTCCTAAGAGAAGGTCATGAGATCAAATACAAGACCTTGAACAATCCTAACAAATGAACAGACAACGTCTAGTTGAACGTAATTCTGGCAAACATACAGGAGAATGGAGACATTTTAAACCTCCTCAGCAGAGCATGACAAAGAGACAGTTATATAAACCGTGAGAAGGAGATAGCCCAGGCACTGAGCTGATCCACCCTACTCTCGCTAATTACCTGTTTCTGCTTTTGCTTATCTGCTTCTGTTTGTTTGCTACAACTTTGTGTCTTAATGAGTGGTTCCGGAGAGGGCCAGAATAGAGAAGTCCCTTAACACTCTCCCTAGGACTATGTGTAATTTCAAGTGTCCAGCACTTGGGAGAGAAACTATTCACAAAATTAAAAGAAACACATTTTTTATTTCGAGGCAGGGTCTCACTGAGTAGTTAGGCTGGCCTCAAGCTCAAACTCTTCCTTTGTCTTTCAAGTGCTGGAACTGGAGGACTGCTTGTCAGCCAGAGATACACTTTGCTCTTTCTCTTATATTCGTGACGTCTCATTTATATACTTTTTGAACTTTATTAGAATTAATCTTCATGATCAGCCCGTGGGATCATTCATCATTATTTACATTTTTATAAACGAGAAAATATTCCTTTCGTTTGCTGAGACAAGTTCTCTCTCTCTCTCTCCCTTTCTCTCATTTTTTGAGACACGGTCTCATGGAGCCCAAGCTGGGCTCCAACTCCCAATACAGTCAAGGCTGGCCTTGCGTTTGCACCTTCAAGAAAGCTGGATAGCAAATGTGCGCTCTTTTCTTCGTTTTGAAAACAGGGTCTTTTCAGATTCACTCATTGCATGTTTTTGTTTGGAAAGCATGCCTCGTGGGAGGCATATGGTGCTGAGAGTCTAGATTTGGCACACTTCCCTCCTATTCTCTAAGACTCATTGCCCCTCGCAGGCGTCGTGGCGCCACCGCTCGGGAGAACGACGGGATTTGGACCACGGCAAACACCGTAGTCCCCTCCCCTCTTTTCTCTGCTCCTTTGGGCTTTCAGGAGGCGCCCTCCGCCGCGCTGGAGAAGGCGGGGCTTACGACTCGAGGCAGCAAGACGCGATGGGATTGGTGGAGGCTTGCGGCGACGGCGCCCTGTTTACCGGAAGTGCTGC
>NW_022196896.1:25295023-25297703 GCF_008632895.1 Mastomys coucha | reverse complement strand
CCCCCCCCCCCCCCGCCCCCAGCTCGAGTCTCGGCCCGGGAGGTTGGAGTGCTGCCCCGGAAGTCATCTCCCGGTCCCCCGCCCGCTGCAGATATGGCGGTGGACTCGTCCATGGAGCTGCTATTTTTAGATACTTTTAAACATCCAAGCGCTGAGGTAAGGCTTCGCGACCCGACTTCGACCCGGCCCGTCATTTCCGGCACCCCTGCTGCGGAGTCGGGGGTCGTCCCGGCGGTGTCCTCTCTCAGGCGCGCGGGGTGAGGTCCTCCGGTCCACACCCCCTCCCCCAGCCCGGTGCGAGCCCCGTGGCCCTGGGCGGCGGCCCTGCCTTGCTCGGCTTTGATTTGGGGCCCGCGGCTTGGGTCGAGTCAGCCGCGCTGCTGGCCGTGCTTAGTTTGTCCTGTCAGCGTTGTCTTGAGGAGGGTTCAGGTTCTCAGGCTTACTTCAGGGGGGATGCAGGCGTGAGCTTGGGCATCTGGTTTTTGACAGTAGTGTCGGGTTCTGGATGCCTCCAGGATACGGACTTACCAGGATCCCAAGTCCTTCTCTTTTATCTCTCTTCTAACGGCTGTCGTGTTGCTCAATGTGTCATAGCACTTAAGCTTGGGAAGGAATTCACCTATTAGGATATGACATACCTACGAGAACCACCTTTGCGTTGAGAATACTTGCGAATCAGGCAGTATTAAAGAATAAAGACTGTCATTAGAAAGCAAGTCTGTTGTTTTCAGGGAGCAAAGGTGGGGTGTTGAGTAGTTTTGTGCACAGGATTACTTTAGCGTCCCTGAATGGCCTTGAGATCCTTAAATTTAGTATACCGAATGTAGCTAATTAATGAAGATTCGCACAAGCCAGCCAAAAATGAACTTTCACAAAGTCCACAGAGAAATTCGGATAGGAGAAAGAGAGAGTAAATGAAAGAGTAATCACTGTTTAGTGACTGCTGGGCTTGAAAAAGCTCAAAGTGGCAGCTGTAGCTGTTACCAGAACAAACTTCTGTATAGAGGTAGAGAACAATAAAACCTAAAGAAAGAACCAGGCATGGCATTAATGTTTTTTTTTTTATCCCAGTACTTGGGAAGCCCAGGTAGGCAGATCTTTGTGAGTTTGAGGCCAGTGAACTCACATAGCAAGTTCCAGGACAGTCAGGGTTACATAGTATGACCCTGTCTTAAAATAAAATTTTTTTTTTTTTTGGAAGAAGCATACATACCTAGTACTAGTCTCACAAGAAGATTGTTATTCTTTCAGGCGTTTCTGACCTTCATTTTTAGACAAACATTAAGGATCCTAGGAGAACAGAACAGGTTAAAAAATACTCTCTGGGAGTGGTTGAAAGTTAAGAAAAGCCAGACCGTGGTAGTGCATGCCTTTAATCCCAGCACTTGGGAGGCAGAGGCAGGTGGATTTCTGAGGTTGAGGCCAGCCTGGTCTACAGAGTGAGTTCCAGGACAGCCAGGGCTACACAGAGAAACCCTGTCTGGAAAAACCAAAAGAAAAAAAAAAGTAAGTTAAGAAAAAAATCCCATTTGAATTTATCTTGGAAGAGTAGGGGGTTGTAAGAAATACAGAAATATTTGGGTTAGAGTTAGAATATGTTGTATAAAGAGGCACACTGGGAGTCCCTTGAAGTTTAAGGTCTTATCTCCAAAATGCTTAATCACTGGAGTGTAGAATGTGAATGGCGACAATTGAATTACAAAGCGCACCTTAATCTCAGCACTTGGGAGGCTGAGGCAGGTGGATCTCTGAGTTCTAGGCCAGCCTAATCTATAGAGTGAGTTCCAGGACTATACAGAGAAACCCTGTGTAGCAAAACAAAAAACCAAAAAAGCCAAAAAAAAAAAAAAAAAAAAAAAAAAAAAAAAAAAAAAAAAAAAAAAAGAAAAGAAAAGAAACCACCCAGCTCAGTTTAAGTCCACCTTGGTTCTCTGATACAGAACAAAAGGCACTGAAACCAAACAAAATCTCTCTCTTTTTTTTTTGACTGTGGCTAACTTGCAGTGTGGACTAGGGCTGGTTTAGAACTCAGAGATCCACCTGCCTCAGCCTCCCTGGAACCACCACTTCCAGCCAAACAAAATTCTTTTTTTTTTTTTTTTTTAAGTTTTTTTTGTTTGTCCAAGCAAAATTGTTAATCAGTGTCTGATGTAGGAAACTCTAGTTGATACTTATTTAGCTCTCTTTGGGAACATAAAGGTACGGAATTTTGGTGAAAGGTTACTCCTTTGTGAACATTGAGGAAGATTTCATTAAGGCAAATGGCATATTAAGTTGGTCTTGGTAAAATGGGAACTGTTTCTTTCATGGTGGGAAAGGAGGGCTGTTGTAGTCAGTCTTCTATGAGATTAGGCCCAAAGTAGCTGTATGAATTGGCACCTGCAGGCCATGTCATGGAGCTCCTTAAATTTTCAAGAATAGTATAGACTCTTTGTTGGCAGTCTTTAGTTATTGAGCAGGGAAATCATATGATTAGTAAGCTAGGTAGATTAATTGGTCAGTCATAGACTAAATAGTTCAGTGAAAATGGGTAGCAGAGTCAGAAAGGGTAAGTGAGATGCAGTGAAAGCTAGTTAGCAGGTGGAGTGCATTACTGAGCTAGGTACAATGCTTTGTTTATTTGAAGGAATTTTCTCTGATCTATTAGTTTTGAAAGTTGTTTCTTTTTTTTTTTTTTTTT
>NW_022196896.1:25271010-25294963 GCF_008632895.1 Mastomys coucha | reverse complement strand
ACTCAGAAATCTGCCTGCCTCTGCCTCCCAAGTGCTGGGATTAAAGGCATGCACCACTACTGCCTGGCAAGTTGTTTTCATTTTATAGATAAGAAAGCTCTGGTAAAAGGTCAGGTTGTTTCTTTGAACTGACGTGGCTACCTTAGGGTAAAATGACATTCTGAGGCTTGCCTGCATTCCGGACATTTACAGAAGAATCACAAGCTCATGGCCCCCTGGGTCATATAGGAGACATATATGAGGTGGCTGCATGAGTAAAGCACCTGCTGACAATCCTGAGAACTTCAGTCTGGATTCTGGGACCCACCTGGTCAAAGGAGAGAAAGAACTTTTCCTCTGACTTCTATTCAGGCACTGTGGCACAGCCTCCCACCCCCTCAGTAAATAAATAAAAATCAAACAAAATAAAAGCAGGGAGAAAATAGAGCACCATATATTTTTCCTGGCTCTAAAGCAATGCCATCCGTTTGCAGTGGGACTGAAGAGGAAGAAGTGCATGCAAGGCACATCATGGAAGAGAGGCAATTCATAAAAATGAAACAAGGCAGTTGAGTTGCTTTTAAAGAAATTAGTAATCTGTAGGGAAGTTAATCTTTGATTAAACTTCCGCAGAGGATTCCTAAAAGGTGTGCAAGAAGTTCTAGATGAATTACTGATGGTAGTTTAAATGGGCTGGAAAGAAGGCTTAGCAGTTGAGAGCTAAATTGTGATTTGTATTGCTATTCCTTTAAAAATGGGTCTGGAGAGATGGTTCAGTGGTTAAGCACACCTATTGCTCTTATAGAGGACCTGATTTGGTGCCTAGTTCCCATGTTAAGAGGTGCACAGCTTAACTCCAGCTCCATGGGATCCTACTCCATGTCTATGTGTGTGCAAACACACAAGATTAAAACTAAAGTAAACCTTAGGGGGAAAAAGTGTGTACTGTTCTTCCACAGGATCCAGTTTCAGTTCTGGGTGCCTTGAGTCACCTGCATCTACTCCCCACAACATACACAAATATATGTAGTTACAAATAGTCTAGTCAATCAATCAGTCAATCAATCCTTAGGGCTCCGGACATGGCTCAGTGATTAAGAGCACTTGCTGCTCTTGAAGAGGGACCTAAGTTTGGTTCTTAGCATCCACGGCAGGCAGCCTCCAACTGCTGTGGCTCTAGCTCCAAGGAATCTACTACCTTCCTTTGGCCTCCCTTGGCACTGCACATTTAAAGTTCATTCTAGAAAACTTAGAAAATGGAGTGGGCAAATGACTCAGTGGATAAAAGCACTTGGCAGGCAAGGTTTACAACCTGAGTTCAATTCTGGAACCATGGAAAGGGGGAAGGAGAGAAGTGACTCCACAGAGTTATTCTTTACCTCCGTATGCATGCCATTTGGGTGCACACATTACACACATATACACACTAAAAAAAAGGAAGGAAAATCAAGAAAAATTTTAAAATAGAGAAAAAGCATAACCTTTCGTAGATCCAGCCCTCATTAACTTTTTTCTTTCTATCTCCTTTATCTTGCAGCAATTATCTTCACATAAACAGTTATGTATTTCTAAGTCTGGTTTAGTGATTTCAGACTAACAAGATTGATCACTAGAAAATGATGTTCCAATAGAAGAACAAAACAGTGTTGCAAATCAAACTACAAGGTCAGCTGAGCAGGGTGGCCGATGCCTGAGCCTAGCGCTCAGGAGGTGGAGGGTTAGGGTCAGGAGTCTTAAGATTAATTTTGGCTGTAAAGAAGGGTTGTGACCAGCTTGGGCTACATTACACACAATTTCAAACAGACAGATAAATACAAATAAAAAGCAAGATAAAACTCTAGTATCCATATAATGTAGTTTAGATTTACACAGACTATTTGGTAAGTGAGTGGAAAGCTAATGTATTTTGATGTGAGTTAATTTCTTTCATCTGACTCCCCAACTATTATGATTAGTATGTACTCTATATTTTCTAGTTAAATAACAGCTTTCTTTATATTAATATTTTCCAAATCTCCAGTACATATGGTTATGCCTGGATGTATGTCCTTCTGTATTACTGTTCTAGTACTAGTTTGTGGTTTCTTTTTTATCTAACAGTGTGTTACAATAAACCTGTATGAAGGTGAGTGTCATTTAAAGAAAAATTCCTCTGTGGTTTGACTAGATAACACATGCATGAGGTACAAATTTAAAAGGTACAGAGGGTGTCCAGTAAAGAGTCAGTCTCTCACCCCCATCAGATGGACATCCTGTGGCTTTAAATGGTAATAGTATTTATTATCTGGGTAATACACTCTTGGGATTTATGCTTCTGACTTTTATAGAAACCCAAAGGGGATAGGTTATACAATTTTTATTTCTTCAGTATTGTTGGAGTGCATTTGCTAAGTTCAAATACACTGAGGGGGAGTGGGTGATGCAGAGAGCTTTAAGAGTTGTTCTCCACCCTCCTAACACTGTGGCCTTTAATACAGTTCCTCAAGTTGTGGGGATCCCCGACCTCACAGTTACCTCATTGCTACTTCATCGCTGTAATCTTGCTGTTATGAATGTAATGTAAATATCTGTGTTTTCCAGTTGTCTTAGGTAATCCTTTGGAAAGGGTCCTTTGGCCCTCCAAAGGGGTCTTGACCCACTGGTTGAAAACCACTACTTTAGAGTTTAGTTAGGGAGCAAAATGAGCCATTTATGCACAAGGGGCAGCTTAACTGGCAGCAGCAGGTGAGTGAGTTAAGGGAGAGAGTAAAAGAGAAGGCAGTTACAGATAGAATGAGAAATGCAAGTAGACAGGATTCTGGTAGTGACTTCCTACGGATAAATGTGGGAAAATGTGGTCTTGAAGTCTAACCAATATGTTCATATTCATATTACTTTATGATCATAAACCTTTCCAGAGTTTTCAGTCTCAGCCTGTCTTAAGTTTTATTTTTTGAGACAGAGCCTTGTATAGGCCAGGCCAGTGGATAAGTTTTAAACTCCCGATCTCTCTTGCTGGTTTTGAACCTAGGACCCTCATGCAGGTTAGAAAAATACTTCTTTCAATTGCTCTACCTTCCCAGCCCAGAGTTTCATCTTAATCAACTTCAAAACAAGTTATCTTTAGGCATGTATTGAAAGTATTTTCATTAGATGAATATGCCAAGTACTGAATTTACAGTTAAGTCTTAACATTTGCTTATTGGGATGGGAAAAGAGAGAGAATGACAGATAAGTTTGATAAGGGACTTTGGGCACATAAAAGAGAGGACTTACCTGGACTTAGCTTTTGAGAGAGAGTTGTCGTCTGAGAGGCAGAGAGGTGTGAGGGTGTGTGGTAAGAAAGAACAGCACGGCAGAGGCCGTTTGTTTGGAGTAATAAAGAGACCAGGTTTATAAGACCTGGAATCTAGCTTGGCTGAAGGAAGAAGCAGCACGATAGACGTTTATACTCTAGAAAGACTACATTGCTTTTCAATAGGAGATGGAGTGGAGCTGAATGAGAAGAAAGGAGTAGATCAGGGTCCTACTGCTCTAGAGAGATTAGGGTGGACAGTGGACGGAGCTGAAGGGACAGTAGAAATGCAGGTGTGCCACAGCCTGAGAACTGTTTAGCAATCAGTAAATGGAAGGTCAGGTGAGAGGACAAGGAGCCAGGTATGACTGCGTGTTAGGCATTATTGTGATTAGTGATAGATAGCATCCTGGATGAAGGATGGAGTTCAGTGTTTTACATGCCAGGTTTGAAGTAGCTAAAGACATTTAAATGGAGATGTCCTTTGGATCTTATAGGATCCTAGGTGGGGATACAGATTAGGAATTGTCCTCTAGCTATGGGTGAAAGGTCTCAGTTTTTATAATCCTCTTGGTTGTGCTCTGTTTAGCCCCAGCCCTGCTTTCTCTCCCCCACCTCCATTTGCCCTCTAGTCCTTGTGAACTATGTGCCTAGTTTTTTGAAACCCTGAGACTGTCGATTTCCTCTGATGCATTCCCTTCCCCTTTACCTAAAAGCTCTTTTCCCTCATTCATGGGTCCCCCAAACCCCTCTTTCTCAGACCAGATCTCACTATGGAGCCCGGGTTGGCCTTGAACCCTTATGTAGACTAGGCTAGCCTTGAATTTACAGAAGTATGTAATATATGGTTAATAGAAGTGGTGACAGCTAAAGAGTACGTTTTAGGGCTGGAGCTGTGGCTTATTTGGTAGAATGCTTGCCTGGGTTCTATCTCCATACCACGTAAAACAACCTGGTGACACATGCCAGTATTTCAGCACTTAGGAGGTGGAGGAAGGAAGGTCAAAAGTTCAAAGTTACCCTGACTTAAAGTTTTTTTCTTTTTTTACATCTCTGCAGTAGCTCAAGTGTGCAAAATAACTAAAAGAGGGGGGGTGGTTTGGGCTGGAGAAATGGCTCAGTGGTTAAGAGCACTGACTGCTCTTTCAGAGGTCCTGAGTTCAATTCCCAAGAACCACATGGTGGCTCACAACCATCTGCAGTGGGATCTGATGTCCTCTTCTAGTGTCTGAAGACAGCTATAGTGTACTCACAGACATAAAATAATAAATCTTAAAAAAAAAAAAAACCAATAAGCCAAAACTAAACAACAACAGCAAAAAGGTTGCTTTTTTTGTTTTGTTTTGTTTTGTTTTTGGGATAGGATTTTCTCTTTGAGTAATCTTGAAAAGAATTGGAAATCACCTAGGAATAATATGGCAGTTTTAGTGTTGGGGCCCAGGTTCTGTCTATATAGTTCCTCTACCATCCTTAGAGCATTATACTGTTCATGGTAGCTTGTCATGACATTATGTTTTAGAAAAGCATCAGAATATTGGAAGAAAGGGTGGAAGGCATGTTGCATGTCCATTTAAAGGCGTGCCCAGACTTGCCTACTTCATTTCTATTTCATTTATCAGTGGATGTTCGTTTTATGTATCCATATATTTGAACTAACCATTAAAATTTCTTATCTGGATCCATGAACAGAAAAAGTTTGGTCTAAGCAAAGTGAAGAGGTAAATGTACTGCAGAAAATTTTATGTAATATCAATTGAGAGACTTAATTAGGTACATTATTATTGGGATAAATCATCAGCTATTTAAACATACTTCCTGCCGGGCAATGGTGGCACACGCCTTTAATCCCAGCCCTTAGGAGGCAGAGGCAGGTGGATTTCTGAGTTCGAGGCCAGCCTGGTCTACAGAGTGAGTTCCAGGACAGCCAGGGCTACACAGAGAAACCCTGTCTCGAAAAACCAAAAAAAAAAAAAAAAAAAAAAAAAAAAAGAATTATAAAAATACTTCCTATTTATGTGTATGTGTGTATCTCTTCTGTATACCACATATATGTGAATGCCTTTGGAGTTTTGAAGAGGATCTATTGGGTTCCCTGGAATTGAGAGTTAATAGATGCTAGGAGCTAAACTCTACTCCTTTTAGAAAAGCCCCACTCATTCTTGACTTCTCCAGTTCCATCATCTGCTATTTTTTAAAAAGTTGTACAGCATCGTAGTGATATGTTTACTGATATAGACTGGTCTTAGTGATGAGGCTTCAACCCAGGGTCTTGAACATGTGAGGCATGTGCTTTGTTGTTTTCTTTCTCTCTCTCTCTCTTTTTTTGTTTTTTTGAGACAGGGTTTCTCTGTGTAGTCCTGGCTGTCCTGAAATTCACTCTGTAGACCAGGCTGGCCTTGAACTCACAGAGATCCACTTGCTTCTGTCTCCTGAGTGCCAGGATTAAAGGCTTGCACTGTGCACACATGCACAGCTCTCCCCCAACCCCCCAACCCCCCAGCCTCCCATACTTGTGAGGCATGTGCTTTTACAACACTGTTACATCTCATCCCTGGATTTTAAGATTGTTGGCTTCATTTTTAGCTGAAAAAAAGTGTTTTGAATTGAAAAAGAAATGTTTTACTTACATTATGTTTCATCCTTTTTATAGCAAAGTTCTCATATAGATGTGGTTCGTTTTCCATGTGTGGTTTATATCAATGAAGTCCGAGTTATACCCCCAGGAGTACGAGCCCATAGTGGCTTACCTGACAACAGAGCATATGGGTAAGTCAACTCTTTGTGCTTTTTTTATTTTTTTTTTTTTAAACTTAAATATGCTTCCCCCATACCCCCTGCACCGCCATTTCTCCACCCTGGTTGTGTGGTATGTTGAGACACTGGAAACTCCTAAATGATTTGAACATAATTTGTAGTCCAGGCTGGCTGGTCTTGAACTCACAGAGATATGCCTGTCTTTCTTTCCAGGGTGCTGTGATTAAATGTGTGTGTCTCTATGCCCTGCCATATTTTTCTTATTTTTAATACATTTGGTAGTGCTAAGGATCAGACCTAGGGTTTATTGTATGCTAGATAAGCAGTTTATCATTGATCATTCCCAGCACAGGTGAAGTGATTTTTTTTGATGTGACTTTTCCTTTTAAAATAAAAATAATTAATTTTAATCTAATATATATGTGTGTGTATACGTGTGTGTGTGTGTGTGTGTGTGTGTGTTGTCTGTCTGTATGTATGTGTGTATCATGTGTATGCCTATAGAAGTCAAGAGTTGTCAAATTCCCTGAAACTGGATTTAATGGGTGATTTTGAGCCCCAGTGTAGGTGCTAAGTTCTCTGCAAGAGCAACAAATGCTCTTAACTCCTGAGCCATCTTTCTAGCCCCTTGTTTGAATATTTAAAAATGTGTATTTCTGTTTGTTTTGTGGGAAGGGATTGACTCAGGGCCAGTGATGTACTCTACAGTGTTGTTTCCTTACCTTTCCTTTCTTAAAAACTTAGTTTGAGACACTCTCACTAAGTTTTCCAGGCCACTTTTGTAGGACTCTACCTCAGTCTCCCAAGTAGCTGAGACCATAGATATGTACTACCATGCCTAGCTTACACTGTACATGTGACTTTGTGTATTTGTATGTACACACGCAGATGCATTTGTATGCAGAAGCCAAGGCCAGCATCAGGTGTCTTCCTCATGCTCTCTCCACATTATTTTTTAAGCTACTATCTCTTGCTGAACTGTTTGGCTAGACTGGATGGCGAGCAAGCCCCTGGAATTTTCTAACCTCTGATCCCCTGCACCCAGTATGGTTGCAGACAGTGTGTTTATGAGAGTGATGGGAGTGTGAACTTGGGTCCTCTCTGTTTTTGCAGGAGGTATTTTACTTATTGATTCATTCGCCAGACTCCCTATACATATACAAATTTGTAGCTTCAAGTAAGCCATTGATTGTAATTAGCAAGTGATTATGTGTTACTTTCTTGGGTTAGGTGGGAAATAAAATGTAAGACTGGCATTCCTAACATTAGATAACTTTAATAATTGACATAAAAGGGGGGTCGATTTTTGTGATGTGAATAATCACTATTTTCTAATTTTAGTACTCTAGGTTGGAGATAGAAGCCGAAGCTTGGCCGTGAAAATGTGAATATATATGATAAATGAATTTTAAAAACTCTTAGCTTATAGCATAGGCCCTGGTTTTTGTATATTGATATATTACATTTCGGGGTTTTTATTTATTTTTTTTTTGTTTTTTTTTTGAGACAGGGTTTCTCTGTGTAGCCCTGGCTGTCCTGGAACTCACTCTGTAGACCAGGCTGGCCTTGAACTCAGAAATCCGCCTGCATCTACCTCCCAAGTGCTGGGATTAGATACATTTAGTTTTATTGATACTATTTGTAACTCCATTTCTGTTATATAACATAGTTCAACCTGCTACTTACTGGTAAGTATTATGGGACAGATTGAGGGTTGAAGTTCATTTCTTCCTAATTGTGGAAAATTTTTGGTATTTATAGAAGTAGATGTGAAAGTCTTCAGAGGTATCATTCAGAAATTACAATGTAAAATATAAAGCAATTAGATTAATTAGTTTTTAATAGATCTCATACATTTTTTTTCCACATTTAAGGAATTTAGGAGAGGTAAAATTAGCTTAGTTGGTAGAATGCTTGCTTAGCATGCACAAAACTCTGCATTTGATCCCAAAGCATGGCATAAAGTAAGTGTGGCATGTCTATAATCCAGCACTGTGAAGGTAGAACCTGGAGGATTTGAAGTTTAAGACCAGCCAGGGCAGTGTAAGATGCTGTCTGGAAAAACAACAATCACAAAAACTAAACTAAAATGTAAATTGTGCAGGGAGACATGCATGAATGTCTGACATTGGGGAGAATCAGGCCTTCAAAGTACTCTGTGGCTACATAGCAAGTTGAAGGCCAGATGGGGCTACAGGAAAGGTGGGATATATCCCGTAACACCTTCCACTCCAAAGGGACTAGTGTAGCATGTAATTATTACAAAACAATCCACATTATCACAGGCTACAGTTATCCCTATGCGGTGGTCTGCCCAACTTCCCACCGTTTGCTTGCCAGTGAAGTGCTGGCATTCCCAGTCATCTGTCCCCTGTGGCTGGTCTGCCACGATTTGCCCTGTATAAAGAAAACTCCCAGAGGCTTGTAAGCTATCAGTCTGATTTATAACAGTAAATTCTTAATCCCCAAAATGCCCACTGACAGAACTCAAAACTCAATTGAGATTGATATAAACTGCCCACCTAGGTTGGACAAATGTGCCTTACTTTACTCTATTGCTCTTTTATGATATCCATAGCTACCTGTGATTCTTTCAAGCCATGTGGATCCAGTTCATCTTCCTTCCTAAAGGTTCCATCTCATCTCCTTGTCTCAGTCTCTCTCTCTGTCTCATGTCTAAAACTCCCAGCCTGCCTTCTTTTTCTACTGCCCAATCACAGGCTCTAGTCTTCTCTTTCATCTGTCCTCACCTGCCTACAGACAGCAATTTACAGACTAGTATGACTCAATTGGTTAAATTCTGACTGCACAACTATGAGGACCTGAGTTCAATCTTAGCACCCGTGTTAAAAAGAGAATGGTGATAGCAGAACCTGTAATCCCAGCACAGAGAAAGCAGAGATGGGATTCCTGGGGCCTGTGGCCAGTCAGTCTAGATGAAGCAAGCTCCAGGTTCCTAAGAACAAACGTGAACTGGAAAGCAAACTGAGGAAGGCAGCTACACTAACCTCTAGCTTGTCCTCAGCTGCTGTCCTTCCTTTCTCTTTGTAGTCAGGACATAGATTGGAATCCTTACCTCTGCTGGGAGTGGGTTGGAGAGTTTGCTCGGAGCTCCCTTCTGTAGCTGTTTGGGAGAAGTTGCCATTCCTTACTAGCAGATGCTCTCTATGGAGGTCTGTCCTGCTCAAGTCATAGCAGAACTTCCTCCAGAGTGAGCGGTGCACAAGTGCGCATTCGCAGGAAGAAGCCTTCAATAGTGTGCCCTGTAACTTATTATTGGAAGTGACACACTGAGAGTTTTACTCTATTCTCTTAGTCACAGGTTCTAGAACAGTGTAGGAGGGGACTGTATAGGTTCTGAGTACCAGGAAGCATGGGTCACTGGAGACATCTTGATGCTTGGCCACCACGGCAGGAAACGTCTATGTCTGTCCCTTGCAGAGAATAACTCCCTGTTTTTAGCTGGGGGTGAATGGCTCCTTATGTTGTAATGAGATATAAAAGTACCAGAAACATTTACTCATGCTTAACATGTACAACAATCAAGTTAAGGATTAATGGAGTAAAACAAACATAAGAAGAAACCTGCAGGGAACCTTTTTACACATTTTTATTACATATTTAACTTTATGTGTGTATGTGTGTGGCCTTTCATGTGTCATGGAATTATTGGTGGAAGTCAGAGGACATCTTGTGGGAATCAGTTCTCTTCTTCCACCATGTGGGTCCCAGGAACTGAGGCTTATCATCTACAGTGGCAACTGTCTTGTCTTATGAGCCATCTCAATGCTGTGAAGCTTGAAATCTATTCGTTTTTGGTTTGGTTGTGTTGTTTTGAGACAGTTTCTCTGTGTAGCCCTGTGTCTCCTGGAACTTGCTCTGTGGACTAGGCTGTCCTCAAACTCCGAGATCAGCTTGTTTTTGCCTTCCAAGTTGACCACCACCACCTGGCAGAAAGCCTGGAATCTTAAACTCAAAAGTACTTTATAATTTTTTTTCCTCACAGTAAGACTTAGAAATACATAGATAAAACCAAAATTCCTATATTCCTGTCCTGAAAGGATCCAACCTTTTTTTTTTCTTCTTCTTTTTTTGGTTTGGTTTTCAAGACAGGGTGCAGGGTGTTTGTCTCTTGGCTCTTCTAGAACTAGCTCTGTATGTAGACCAGGCTGGCTGGCTGTGCTCCTTGGTGATAGGATCAATACAACCCAGCCTGATGTATTTTAAAAAGATTTATTTTGATTGACTGATGGATTGATTGACTGCTTGGTTTTCAGACAGGGTTTCTCTGTGTAGCAGTACTGACTGTACTGGAACTATCTCTGTAGACCAGAGATCTGCCTGCTTCAGTCTTCAGGGTGTTGAGATTAAAGGCATGCACCACTTCTGCTTCTAATTTTTATTTTTAGTCCCCCCTTCTCTGCACCCTACCACTGTGTGTTTGTGTGTGTGTTTGTGTGTGTGTGTGTGTGTGTGTGTTTGTGTGTGTGTGTGTGCGCGCGCGCGCGCGCGTGCGCACGCGCGCGCGCATATGGGTAAAGGTGTCCATGGAAGCCAGAAGAGGGAATTGGATCTCCTGGAGTTAGAGTTACCTGTAGTCGTGAGATGCCCAGGATGGTTTCTGGGAACCAAACTTGGGTTCTCTGCAGGAGCAGTACTTGCTTTTAACTACTGAGTCATGTCTCCAGCCCCTTTTTTGTTCTTTGCATTCTAGCTTGGTTTTCATTGTATAGCTCAGGCTGGTCTTGAACTTGTAGCAGATTTCCCAGCTCACCTTCTTACCTTTCTAAGTACCAGGCATACAGGCACACACCACCTTAACTGGCTTTGGATTTTGTTAGTATTTTCTTTCCTTTTTTTCCTTTTTCTTTTTTGAGATGTTTGTGGAGAGGATGTGTGGATGTGGGTATGGGCATGTGTATGGAAATTGTAGGGAAGCATTCAGGAGATAGTTCTTTTTCTATTGTATGGGCCTGGGGATTGCATTGAGGTTATTGGGCTTAGTGGTGGGAACCTTTGTCATGTGAGCCATTTTGCTATCCCTGTTAGATTTATATGTGTGCCTTCTTACTTCTGATTAAAAATTCATTTTAAATAATACTTAGATGACTTGAGAATTAGATAGGACTCTGCTAAAATAAGCATGTCATTTGCTTTTTTTAAATTTAAATCTTTGCAGTAGTACATACTGTGTTTTTTGTTTTACTGTAGGAACTAATTGTTAAAAAGGCTGACATGTTGTTCTTGTTTGTTTTACAGGGAAACATCTCCTCACACATTTCAACTAGACTTATTCTTCAATAATGTAAGCAAACCAAGTGCTCCAGTTTTTGATAGGTTGGGAAGGTATGTACATACATACGAAATAACTGTCAGGAACCTTACTGAGTCAGAAAGCAAACAAACTCCTGTGATGCAGATAGTACGAAGTATCTGGTGCTAGACACAATTTTCTCTGTGGGGATTATGAGAATGCTAAACTCATGAGAATCTTAATAACAAAAAAGCTTAAGTGTGAAATAATAGCCATCTTTTGTTTGTTTTATGTGTATGTGCATGGATCATAAACAAGACACTACTATTTATTACTAACCTGATCTGGAAAAGGCAGCTTTTTAATTCTTAAAAAGTATATTAGGCAAAGTAACCATTGAATGAGTTTAATAAGAACTCATTATAACATGAGAAAAATTAAACTTAGCTTAAAGATGCAAAAAATACATTCCTACCAGGAATTAGCAGATGTTACTCATTCTTTCCTGGTCCTCTTAATTTCTTAGGAAATTACATTGACAATTTAACATCTTTAAAACTCAGGACTGTAGACAATTAAGCATAAGCTCTACACTGAGCAGTATCCTCCAACTGTAGAGTGAGGACTTTTTTTAAGTTTTGGTCCCAATATACTTTTTGGGGGGAAGTGCTAGGGATTGAGCTTAGGGCTTTTGGATGCCAGGCAAGTACTCTTATCACAAAATGACATCCTCAGCCCCAAAGTGTGCATTTTGTTACACATAGTGTACAGCTGGTAGAGTATAATGCTGTGGTTCTCTATTTGACTGTTCATTATTAGATTTATTTGGAAGTGCTTTTAAAATCTCAACTAATATGTGTGTTTATCCCAAACCAATTACATCAGAGTCTTTTGTGGCTTGAAAAAATTATATTGAAATATTGAAAATAGAAAAATGTGAAAAAGTATTTATTTTTGTTTTTTATATCACTTTATTTCAACTCGAGTACCTCAAAATAAAACTAAAGACTGGTGAAAACTGTTTTTCTTATTAATTTTAAGTTATTAAAAAATTGTACAAGTTCTGCTAAGAGATGAACACTTAAATAAAGTACCTGACATGGTAGATTTCATATAATGAAAATACGTAAAATAATGCAGTATACTGAACTGATGAAAACAGACTTTGGGGGGAAAAAGTCTGTAAGATTATTACTAATAACATTATAGCAGTTTATAGAATGTAGGAAATTGTTTAATATAGTTGTATACAGGAGCAACAGAAGCCCCTTTCTTTCTTAGGGGGAGAGAAAGAAATTACCAGCTGCTTTAGTAACTGTACATTTTGTGCACTGTTAACAGTGTTTTAATAAAATAAGACACTGTAGTGCATGTGCTGTAGAGCCAGGCCGTGTCTGGAAGTACCTGCGGCCCCGCAACTGCCCTTGAGCACTCTCAGTACCTGGCCTGCCTGTGGCAGAGACCCCAGCACAGGGCCACAGGTGCTTGCCACGGTGCCGCCTGGGGAAGTGAGGCTTTACCTGTTATTTTTATGTGTACATTTCACGGTGAGGGTGTATGGGTCAGAGCACAACTTTGTGGAATTGGTTTTCCCCTTCTGCTGAACTCGGGTCAGTGGACTTAGGCAGTAAGTGCTTTATGCAGTCAGCCATCTCACCAGTCAGAACTTCATAATTTGTAATATTTATTACTTGAGCCTTTGTGTTTCTTCTTCCCCTTTCCACAGTCTGGAATATGATGAGAATACGTCTATCATCTTTAGACCAAACTCAAAGGTAATTCTTGACGTGACCTTTTCACCTTGTTTCTGCTGTTCTTGCTTCTGTTCAGCTGTTGATCTAAGTAAGTTAGTGACACAGAACTGGACCCAGTGTTCCAGGATGCTATCTCTTGTCTGGATCTTGCAATTATAGGCTGCTTTAAAAATCCCATTATTCTCTGTCCAAACAGCTTGAACCATTTTATGGTAAGTATGAAATAAAGTATGTTTTTAAAATGATAAAGTACTGGGGCTGTAGAGATGTCTCAGTGGTTAAGAGCACTTGCTCTCACAGAGGACCTGGGTTTGGTCTTTAGCACCCATATGGTGGCTCACAGCTGTCTGTAACTCTGGTTCCAAAGATCTGATGCTCTCTTCTGACCTCCCCTGACATAAGGCATGAGTGTACTGTACATACATAAGCATATTTAGGGCTTCTCTTTTATTTGGGTAGATAAGTTTATAGCATTCAGACCAGTAACTTATTACTAGATATTTCTATGACCTGTTAAGGTTTTTGTTGTTGTTGTTGTTTAAAGAGATTTATTTTTAAAAATTACTCATAAGTATCTGTATGTGGGTATGTGTATATATGTGTCCTCAGATCTTCCTGGAGCTAAACTCACCGGCAGTTAGGAGCTGCCTCCTGTGGGTACTGGGGATTGAACTCAGGTCCTCTACAAGGATAGTACTTGGTCTAACTCCCCGGCAGTTAGGAGCTGCCTCCTGTGGGTACTGGGGATTGAACTCAGGTCCTGTACAAGGATAGTACTTGATCTTCTGAACCATCTCTCTAGACTCTTTATGAAAGGTTTATTATTTTTTAATTTATTTTATTGTTATTTTTTATTTATGTGAGAACACTATAGCTGTCTTCAGACACACTAGAAGAGGGCATCGGATCCCATTACAGATGGTTGTGAGCCACCATGCGGTTGCTGGGAATTGAACTCAAGACCTCTGGAAGAGCAGTCAGTGCTCTTAACCACTGAGCCATCTCTCCAGCCCATTATTAAAATTTTTTAAAGATACACTTTTCATATTCTTTCACATCAATAATTGTTTTATTTCTTTATGTACCAAATGTTGTTTTAGTTAGAGTCATGTAATGGGAGATCTAAAATACAGAAATAATGTAGGACCACTTAGTTTGAGAATTAACTCTGGGTTATATGTATTTAGTCCTTTGCATCCTGTTTATGCAAATTTATCTTCTTTATTTGTTTATGTTCCTTCCAATAGGATTCCTTTTGGCTTGCTTTTATATATATGTGTATGTATACACACACACACACACACACACACACACACACACACACACACACACACATACATATATATATTTTGGTTTTTCGAGACAGGGTTTCTCTGTGTAGCCCTGGCTGTCCTGGAACTCACTCTGTAGACCAGGCTGGCCTCGAACTCAGAAATCCACCTGCCTCTGCCTCCCAAGTGCTGGGACTAAAGGTGTGTGCCACCACTGCCCAGCTTACATATATATTTTTAAGGATTAATTTTTATTTTGTGGGATTGGAAAGATGAGTGAGTGGTTAAGAGTGTGTACTGCTCTTGTAGAGGGCCTGAATTAGGTTCCCAGCACCCATGTCAGGGCGCTCACAGCCCACCGTAACTCCATCTGCAGAGGGATCCATCTATTGCCTCTGATCTGCAAGAGCACGTGCACAAGCACACACACTAATGAAAGTAAAATAAAATCTCTTTAAAATTAAAAATTGTTATTATTTTGTGTGTGTGTATCTTTTTGTATGTATCTTTGTTGTGTGTGTTTATCTGTGTGTGTGTATGCCACCCATGAATGTGTGGATAGCCATGTAGATCTGAAGGGAGTACTGGATTTCCTGGACAGGTGGTTACAGGTCTGTGGGTACTGGGATCCAATCTTGGGTCTTATGGATGAACAGCAAATGCTGCTAACACTGAGCCATTTCTTCAGTCCAATTTTTATTTTTTAAGACAGGGTGTCATGAAGCTCAGAGTAAGCCCAGGATCACTAAGTAGCCAAGGTTGGCTTTTTTTGTTTGTTTGTTTTGTTTTTTTATTTTTTTCTCGAGACAGGATTTTTCTGTGTAGCTCTGGTTGTCCTGGAACTCACTCTGTAGAGCAGGCTGGCCTTGAACTCAGAAATCCACCTGCCTCTGCCTCCCAAGTGCTGGGACTAAAGGCGTGCGCCACCACTGCCCGGCAAGGCTGGCTTTTCAATTCCTGAACCTTCTGCCTAGTCTCTCATGTGCAACATACCCAGCTTTGCAGTGGGATGTCTGCTCAGAGTTGATAATTAGTCCCGGGTATCGTCTTTGAGCTTTTCTCCAGTTCCCTGGAAAGTCCACCAAGGAGATTAATGATTGCTTTCATCCCATAGTGCCTCCAGAAGGGGCTTCTGTGACACACACTACTTCATCTCTACCCAAGAAGATAGCCTGTGAAGAGAGTTTAGAAGTCAAAGGCTTTGGTTTCTAGGGCAAGTTTCTTTTTTCTTCAATTAAAAAACAAAATAAAACAACTTTTATTTTAAAAAGGTGAAAATGAATAAAAATGCCACACACCAAAGTTAAACAGACTAAAGTCTATATATCTTAGTAAACTTCTATGCAGTTAGCATAGGCACTCAGGAGAGAAGGTGTGGGGCTTGTATCCTTCCTTCCTATTTATTTATTGACTGAGACAGTTTCTTTGTGTAGCCCTGGCTGTCCTGGAACTCCCAAAGTGGACCAGGCTGGCCTTGAACATAGAGGCTCACTTATCCCTGCTTCCCGAGTGCTGGTATTAAAGGTGTGTGAAACCACCTCATGTCTAAATTTTATACTTTCAATATCAAATATGTTTTGTGTGTTAATCCAACACCAACCTCAAAATTATCCATGATAGAATTAGAACTAAAAACAATTAGCTTTCCATCTTCTTTCATAATCCTGCCCGTTGCCTGCATCCAGCCTTTGTCTGAGCACTGAGATACCAGACACACGCTGCTGTGCTCAGCTTGAGTGCAGGCTGTTTTCAGACTCTCACTTTCTGTTAAGGGATGGCGGCTTGTTGTGACCCTTTTCAGTAATGGGTGGAGTAATGATTAAATTATAGAAATGTAAGCTGTTGTATAAGGAGATACTGAGGACTAATGGTGGTAATAATCTTTGATCTTTTGTGATGAAAACATTTTTTTAAGAAAGACAAGTTTACTAGGCAGTGGTGTCATCCAACCTTTTTTTTAAGATTGGTTTATTTTATGTATGTGAGTACACTGTAGCTGTACAGATGGTTGTGAGCCTTCATGTGGTTGTTTGGGAGTTGAATTTAGGACCTCTGCTCACTCTGGTTACCCCTGCTTGCTCAGGCCTAAGATTTATTTATTATTACACATAAGTACACTGTAGCTGACTTCAGATGCACCAGAAGAGGGCATCAGATCTCATTTCAGATGGTTGTGAGCCACCATGTGGTTGCCGGGATTTGAACTCATGACCTTCGGAAGAGCAGTCAGTGCTTTTACAACTCCCCTGGGACATCTCATCAGCCCCTGTGTCATCCAACTTTAATCCCAGTGAGTTTGAGGTCAGCCTGGTCTACAAGGTGAGTTCTAAGACAGCCAGGCTGTTACATAGAGAAACCCTGCTTTGAAAAGCCAAACCAAACCAAACCAAACCAAACCAAACCAAACCAAACAAATAAAAAATTCTCTGCACTTGGGAGGTAGAGATCTAGGCAGGTAGATCTCTGAGTTTGAGACCAGTGTGCTCTACAGAATGACTTCCAGGACAGCCAGGGATACACAGAGAAACCCTGTCTTGAAAACCAAACCAAACCAAACTGAACCAAAACCAAAAAACCCAGAAACAAAAAACAAAATAAAGAAAAGAAAAGATGGGCTGGAGAGATGGCTCAGCGGTTAAGAGCACTGACTGCTGTTCCGAAGGTCCTGAGTTCAAATCCCAGCAACCACATGGTGGCTCACAACCACCTGTAATGAGATCAGATACCCTGTTCTAGGGTGTCTGAAGACAGCTACAATGTATTTAGATATAATAAATAAATATTTTTTTAAAAAAAGAAAAGACAAGTTTATTGAGTACTGCAAGGGGTGGTGAGATGGGTGTCAGTGGGCTAGATAGCAACCTGAGTATCACTTGTAGCTGAAAGTTTGCTTGTGAGAGTTATTCATTTTATGGCTAGCTATTTGTGAGCATATATCCCTGATTTCGATGTGAGAAGTGCTAAACAGCTTATGGAGCTTTATCATTTTGGAGACAGGGCTCCAAACTTTAGGCTGTTTCCTTTCATGACTTACATAGTTCATTCTTAGTTTTCTTCTTTTACTTGAGAGCTTGCCCATGTTCTTTGAACAAAGTTGACATCAACTATGGACATGGAAAGACTTAGTCTTAGCATGGCCTTACTTAGGTCCAGGCACTGGAAGACCATGTAAAATTGGTGTCTGTAGGTGAATTTCACCAATATTGGCCTTTTGCATTGTCAGCAATGCTTGTATTTATTTTTGCTTATTTTAGTTAAAATATTTATTTTTAGCCAGGAGTGGTGGTACATACCTTTAATCCCAGTACTTGGGAGGCAGAGGCAGGTAGATCTCTGTGAGTTTGAGGACAGAGCTAGTTCCAGGACAGCCAGGGCTACACAGTGAAATCCTACCTTGAAGAAGAAGAAGAAGAACAACAACAACAACAAAAATCTATCCATCTGGGTTTTTTTTTGTCCTCTGGGTCTGTATACCATGCAAACGTGGTGTCATTGAAGAGCCAGAAGAGAGCATGACATTCCCTGGAACTGGAGTTATGGATGCTTAAGAGATGATATGTGTGCTGAGAATTGAATCTGTGTCTTTAAGATCATCAGTGTTCTTAACTGATGAACCGTCTCTTCAGACTCTATTTTTATTTAAATTAAGAAATAGGTATGTGTATATGTATTTATCTGTGCATGCATATGTGCACTTAAAGCTTAAATGCTCTGGAGACCAGAAGGAGGCACCAGAACCCCTCAGAATCTAGACTTACTAGGAGTTGTGAGGCTCCTTACGTGGGTGGTGGGAACTCAACTTTATGTCTTTTAGAAGAGCTACAAATACTCAACTCCAGAGCTGGACCTCTAGTTCCTTCAGCAATGCTTTAAAGACTATAGTGAACTATAAACTAGTTTAATATCACTTTGCTTTTGGAATATTAAAACACTAATTTGAGATCTATTACCATCCCTAAAAATCAGGTAAATACAGATGGTCTGGTACTAAGAGGCTGGTACAACTGTCTGACCCTGGCGATATATGGATCGGTAGATAGAGTGATAAGCCATGACAGAGACTCTCCACCACCTCCACCTCCACCTCCACCTCCTCCCCAGCCACAGCCGACTTTGAAAAGGAATCTAAAACATGGTGAGAAGTTGAATTTACTTTTCCCAGTGAAACTGCCATGTTCTGTTATGGATAGCAAGAAGAGTTGATCCAAAGAGCTTTTCTCCTTTTTTCTCTAGCTTTGTATCAGATGTGATGTATCTGTCAGTCTCCTTGTCACTAAGAGTTCATTTTTATTTTATTTTCTTCCTCAGTTCTTCTGAAGAGGTAGTTAGCTTGCTTGCCTGCTTTTTCAGGCAGGGTCTTAGTATGTAGTGCTAACTGGTTTAGAACTCGCAGAGATCTGCACACTTGAGTGCAGAGACTAAAAGTATGTGTCACCACACCTGGTTCTGGAGTGCATTTTAAGCAGTCCCAAAGCTCTTGGGCTGGCTGACTGACTGGCTGGCTTTTTGTCTGTCTGCCTGCCTGCCTGCCTATCTGTCTTTCTTCCTTTCTTTGTTTCTTCCATCTGTCCTTCTTTCCTTTCTTTGTTATTGGCCCCATTTAAAATAATTTAATCCTAATAGAGGTGTGTGTGTGTGTGTGTGTGTGTGTGTGTGTGTGTGTGTGTGGTCCACCCTGGCCTCTAATTTATTATCCTTCTGCCTTATGTGATTGTAGGCAAGCTTCACAATGCCTATTTTTTATTAATTTTTTCTCTTTTTTTCATCTTAAATGTTAAGCCCAGTTACTCTTTCTTCTTAAAAACCCTTTTATTTTTCTATACTGATAAAACATTCCTTTTTAAAACCAGATTATGAACTCTTTATGAGAAAAGAATATGTCTTACATTTGTTCCTTTAACCTTATCAGAGCTGTGTGTGTGTGAGTATGTGTGTGGTATATGTACTGTATTTGTTATTTGTATGTGTGTTGTATTTGTATGTGGTGTGTGTTTCTATGTGTGTGAGTATGATTGTGTGTGGTGTGTGTTTTTATGTCTGAGTATGAGAGTGTGTGTGGTGTGTATACGCATGTGTGTGTGTTGTGCTTGCTGGCTTTTTTTTTGAGATACTGTGGTTCAAACCCAGGAGCATGTGCGTTGTCAGTTTCTACCCCAGTCCATACCACAGATTATGTAACTTTTTATCTATTGAAAGACATTTGAGTAATTTTTAATTTTTGACAGTTAGAATGAAATAGAACTTTGTCTTTGCTTTCCTGTCTGAATTAAGTCTTCATGTTTCCAGAGTATTGTCTTAGACTCTGTCACATTTTCATGTGTGTGCAGTTAAAAATTCTAGATTAGTCAACAAATTTTTTATTTAAGTCTCTAGGCAGGAAAAGTTTGTATTATCGTTCAGTTCTGAAGATAAGTTCAGATGATAAAAAACATTTTTTGTGAGTTCATTTCAGTATACTTTAATAATTTGAACATGTTGCTTCCCATCTATAGCTGATGGTGAGAAAGAAGATCAGTTTAATGGAAGTCCTCCAAGACCCCAGCCACGGGGACCAAGAACCCCTCCTGGACCTCCCCCACCTGATGACGATGAGGATGACCCTATGTCTTTGCCAGGTAGAAAGTCTGTGCTAGGGGCTCCTTCCCCACTAGTGATCCCTGGTGCTTCTCTTATATTGTTTTTGGAGACAGAGTTTCTTTGTGTAGTCCTAGCTATCCTGGAGCTTTGCAGATCAAATTGGCTTTAAACTCAAAGATCCACCTGCTTCAGCCTCCTGAGCTGGAATTAAAGGGGTACATTACCAGGCCCAGCTCAAGTGCTGCTTATTAATAAAAGCCTAAGGTGATCAAATCTTGATGGTTGCCTATTCTCCCCAGGCTTTCTCATCCTGTCAGGGGATTCTTTGTGGTTTTCCTGTTGGCAGAACAACTTATTAAAGAGTGTTAGTTAATATGAAGTTATACTGACAGTGCTTTGAAAATAGAATATTGATATAATATTATATAGCAGTTAAACATAACTAGTGTGTATTGGTAAAAAGAAAATCAGCTTAATAATTTAAAAACTGAAAAGAATTTTGCATATACTACAGAGCATAAAATACTCTTAAAGTAGATTATTAGTTGTCAGTACATGAAGTTATATAATGAATATTATGAGTGGGACTTATTTTTATTTTGAGTTAGAGTTTCATGTAGTCTAGGCTGGCCTCCGATTTACTATGGAGCTGAGCCTGGCCTCAACCTCCTGATCTTCCTGCTTCTATGTCTCAAGTGCTAGGATTAGAAGCATATGTCATCATATCAGTCTCAAGTTATTAATCTACCATTTTTAAAAAGAGCATTGGTAGCCAGGCAGTGGTGGCGCATGCTTTTAATCCCAGCACTTGGGAGGCAGAGGCAGGTGGATTTCTGAGTTCGAGGCCAGCCTAGTCTACAGAGTTTAGTTCCAGGACAGCTAAGGCTGTACAGAGAAACCCTTGGAAAAAAAAAAAAAAAAAAAAAGCATTGGTGAGCTAAGTCATGCAACATGTGTTATGTGTCTGAAGCTCTAGTCCTGCTGCCTTATGATATCTGCACCATTGAACAATTTGCTTTAAATCTCATTTTTTTCAGTGTCTGGTGACAAAGAAGAGGATGTTCCCCATAGAGAAGATTACTTTGAGCCCATTTCTCCTGATAGGAATTCTGTCCCGCAGGAAGGTCAGTACTCCGATGAAGGGGAGGTAGAAGAGGAACAGCAAGAAGAGGGAGAAGATGATGAAGATGATGTGGATGTAGAGGAAGAAGATGATGAAGATGAGGATGATTGCCATACAGTAGACAGTATTCCTGATGATGATGAGGAAGATGAAGAGGAGGAAGGTGAAGAGGATGAAGAAGGTGAAGGTATGTAAGTTTAGCTAGGGCTTTCTGAGTGTAAGCAGTAGACACTAAGTGCATGCTGCTTTGGGTATTGTAGAAGGTCATAGTAGCAGGAAGTAGGTTGGAGCTCTAAGGGTCATGGAGTTTGACTTCAATACATGACAGCAAATGAGGTCCCTGCCTTCTGCCTTTATTCTCTGTCACCTGACTCCTTTATGTGACGGTGTTACTCCTCTTTGTCACTAACCAGCTCCAGTGCTTGACTCTGTCATTTCCCTGAGGAGAGGTCTGATTTGGCTTATACATGAGTTGTTACTTGGTACCATGCGCATTTGTCAGGAAGCAGGATAGGCGTTGATGTATCATGAGCTAGGCCAACTTTCTAAAGATAGATGCCACAAAAAGACTTTAACAAAATACTGTGGCACTTTCAGAAATGTGTCTGGGTAGCTCAGTTTAAGTACATGAGGCTAAATGGTGTGATTCTTTGATTAGGTTTTAGTATTCCTTTAAAAACAAAAGGTGATCAATTTTTGTTAATTGACCAAGAAAAAAATTAATTAACCAATTAACTCAAATATCTTTTTTTTCAAAGATTTATTTATTATTATAATTAAGTACACTGTAGCTGTCTTCAGACACACTAGAAGAGGGCATCAGATTGCATTACAGGTGGTTGTAAGCCACCGTGTGGTTGCTGGGATTTGAACTCATGACCTTCGGAAGAACAGTCAGTGCTCTTACCTGCTGAGCCATCTTACCAGCCCCAAGATTTATTTTATTTATTTTATGTGTATGAGTACACTGTAGCTGTACAGATGGCCATGAGCCATCATGTGTGTGGCTGCTGGGAATTGAACTCAGGACCTCTGCCGACCCACTTGCTCTGGCGTAATTCACTGTAGCTGTCTTCAGGAGCACCAGAAGAGGGCATCCGATCTCATGACAGGTGGTTTCGAGCCACCATGTGGTTGCTGGGATCTGAACTCAGAACCTTCGGAAGAGCAGTCAGTGCTCTTACCTGCTGAGCCATCTCGCCAGCCCTTTTTATTTTTATTTTTATTTTTATTTTTTTTTTGGTTTTTCAAGACAGGGTTTCTCTGTGTATCCCTGGCTGTCCTGGAACTCACTCTGTAGACCAGGCTGGCCTCCAACTTAGAAATCTACCTGCCTCTGCCTCCCAAGTGCTGGGATTAAGGGTGTGTGCCACAACTGCCTGCAAATATCTTTTAAAAATTCTTAATTTGCAAGAAATGACATGCAGTACTAAACATAAAGTGACAATTTACCTTAGCTTTAAAAAATAAGTGAAGGTTGTTTTGGAATTATAGGGGTATTTATGAGCTACATCATTACAAACATTTGTGAGCTCACAGATGCCCCCGTAATTCTAAAACAACCGTCACCCTCAGTACTTTTATAAGATAAATACATAATTAAATTCTAAGTGTTACATTTTTTTAGCTTCCTCCATTCCCAGATTGCCAAGTAATGTTTAGATTTTTGTGTACAATTTGGCAATAGTCACATTTCATCCAGTAGTTTTCTTAGGCAGGGCAACTTGGCAGAGAAGGCAAGAATGAACAGGCTAACTTGACTCACAATGTATCTGGGCTGTTAGAGAGTCAGATTCCCAAAGATTCATCTTTTCATGAGATAAGGATGAGCAAGAGAGGACTGGAGCAATTTTTAGGAACTTTTCTTTTTGGCAGGGGAGGACTATCTTTTTAAAAAATTAATAACTAATTAATTAATTCACTTTACAACCCAGTATCACCTTTCTTTTCCTCCCAGTACTTCCTCATGCAAGTCTTCCCCCTATTCCAGGTGAGAATATTCCTATTCTCAAAAGAGAAGGGGAAGCTCCCCTCTGGATGTCACTCCCCTACTAACACTCCTCTTGCACATCAAGTCGCTGCAGAACTAGGTGCATCCCCTCCCTCTGAGGTTAGACAAGGTGGTCCATGGCTCAGTGGCAGCCCCTGCTTTGGTTGTTGGGAGACCTGCATGAAGAGCAAGAAGCTTATCTGCTACGTATGTACAGGGACCTAGGTCCAGTCCCTGCTTGCTCTTTGGTTGGTGATTCAGTCTCTGGAGCCCTTGTACTGGCTGTTTTTGTGTGCCAACTTGACACAGGCTGGAGTTATCACAGAGAAGGGAGCTTCAGTTGGGGAAGTGCCTCCATGAGACCCAGCTGTGGGGTATTTTCTCAATTAGTGATCAAGGGGGTAGGGCCCCTTGTGGGTGGTGTGCCATCACTGGGCTGGAAGTCTTAGGTTCTATAAGAGAGCAGGCCAGTAAGGAACATCCCTCCATGGCCTCTGCATCAGCACCTGCTTGAGTTCCAGTCCTGACTTCCTTTGGTTATAAACAGCAATGTGGAAGTAAGCTCAATAAACCCTTTCCTCCCCAACTTGCTTCTTGGTCATGATGTTTGTGCAGGAATAGAAACCCTGACTAAGACAAATTGGTACCAGGAGTGGGAAATTCCTGTGACAACCTGACCATGTTTTGAGGAGGACTGTGGAAAGACTTTGGAACTTTGAACTAGAAGAGCTGCTAGTTGTTAAGAACTCTGTGGGATGTTCTGTAAGAGCTTGGAAGATCATGTTGAGAACAGTGCAGAGATGAGGCCTGGCTTATGAAATTTCAGAGGGAAGATTAAAGACTCTTACCAGGGCCATGTTGTTTTGGTTGTGAAGATTCTGTAGTTTTGGTTAGGTGGGGCTGAAGTATCTGTGACTAACAAGATACCAGAACTACTAAAGTGAAAACTTTGCATTACTGGGACTATTGATGCTGGT
>NW_022196896.1:25268906-25270193 GCF_008632895.1 Mastomys coucha | reverse complement strand
CCCTTTCCTCCCCAACTTGCTTCTTGGTCATGATGTTTGTGCAGGAATAGAAACCCTGACTAGGACAGCCCCTAAGAGCTAGTTAATTTTGTTGGTCTTCCAGTGTAATCCCTGTTCTCAAGCCCCTTTCCCCAACTTCTTTCTCCTGAGGGACATCTAATGTTTAGGAGTCTCTGCATCTCTTTGCATTGGCTCCTGAGTGGAGCCTCTCAGAGGACAGGTATGGCAGGTTCCTGTCTGCACGTGTAACAGAATATCACTAATAGTATCAAGCCTTGCTTCTTTTTTTTCTTTTCTTTTTTTTTTTTTTTTTTTTTTTTTTTTTTTTTTAGTTTTTCGAGACAGGGTTTCTCTGTATAGCCCTGGCTGTCCTGGAACTCACTTTGTAAATTAAGCTGGCCTCGAACCCAGAAATCTGCCTGCCTCTTCGGACACTTTACCGACAGAGCCATCTCCTCAGCCTCCCTCACTCCCTTTTTTTGAGATAGTCCCTTTTTTTTTTTAATTTTTCTATTTTTATTTTGTGTGTAGAGGTGTTTTGTTGCCTGCATGCACGTCTGTGTACCAAATGTGTACAGTGTCCACAAAGGTCTTAAGGTGTCAGACCCTTGGAACAGGGTAGTTGTGAGCTACCATGTAGGTACTGGAAATGAGACTTCGGCACTGTGGAAGAGCAGCAAGTATTGATAACCTTTGAGCCAGATCTCTAGCCCGGAAACACTGTTGGTGTCCAGGCTGGCCTGGCACTCAGAGTAGTTCTCCTGTCCTTTGAGTCTTGGGATTACAGGCACTGAGCACCATGCCTGGCTTGTAATGTTCTTACTTATCTTTACCATTCTTCTTCTTTTTTTCAATCTTAAAAATATACTTGAGCTGGGCATGGAGGCCCTCCTTTAATCATAGCAGCAGAAGGTAGAGGTAGACAAAGCTCTGTGAACTCCAGGTCAGCCTAGCTTACATAATGAGACTTTGTCTCAAATAAATAAATAGAGATAAGTAAGTAGAATTAAATGAAATCTTGGGGTAGTTCATTAGGTAAAAGCTGTTGCTGCTGAACCTGCTGACCTGATCTCTGTCCCCAGGACTCCATGCAGAAGGAGATGACTGCCTCATGCTAGTTCTCCTTTGAGCTGCACACATGTGCTGTGACACCTGTCCCCCAACCTCAATAAATAAAAAGGTTTATTTTTAAAAATCTCTGAAGAGGCTGGGCAGTGGTGGTGGATACCTTTAATCCCAGCACTTGGGAGGCAGATGCAGGCAGATTTTTGAGTTCAAGGCCAGCCT
>NW_022196896.1:25265395-25267956 GCF_008632895.1 Mastomys coucha | reverse complement strand
CACATGGTGGCTCACAACCACCTATAATGGGATCTGACACCATCTTCTGGTGTGTCTGAAGACAGCTATAGTGTACTCTTATACATAAAATAAATAATTCTTTAAAACAAAACAAAACAAAAAAGAAGTTCAAATGCGTGGTTTACCATGGAACCAGGGTAATGTTCAGTCAGCATTCATGTAGTCCTAAGAGTGATGTAGTGCTCAAATAGTGTTTAAACTTATTTTCAGGGGATGATGGCTACGAGCAGATCTCTAGTGATGAAGATGGAATTGCTGACTTGGAACGTGAAACTTTCAAGTATCCAAACTTTGATGTTGAATACACTCCAGAAGACCTGGCGTCTGTCCCTCCTATGACGTATGACCCATATGACAGGGAGCTGGTACCACTCCTGTATTTCAGCTGCCCATACAAAACCACTTTTGAAATTGAAATCAGTAGAATGAAGGATCAGGGTCCAGATAAGGAAAATTCAGGGGCAATAGAAGCTTCGGTGAAGTTGACTGAACTGCTAGGTCTGTATCAAGAAGATCGTGGTGCAAAGTGGGTGACGGCTCTCGAAGAAATTCCAAGTTTAATTATAAAAGGGTTAAGCTATTTGCAATTGAAAAACACAAAACCAGACTCCCTGGGCCAGTTGGTAGACTGGACAATGCAAGCTTTAAATTTACAAGTAGCCTTTCGACAGCCCATAGCCTTAAATGTCCGACAGCTCAAAGCTGGGACCAAGCTAGTGACCTCTTTAGCAGAGTGTGGGGCTCCAGGAGTCACAGAATTGCTGCAAGCAGGAGTGATCAATGTCTTGTTTGATCTCCTATTTGCTGATCATGTCTCATCTTCCCTTAAGTTAAATGCTTTTAAAGCTTTGGACAGCGTCATTAGCATGGCAGAAGGAATGGAGGCTTTTTTAAGAAGCACCCAAAATGAGAAAAGTGGCTATCAAAAACTTGTGGAACTCATACTTCTGGATCAGACTGTGAGGGTCGTCACTGCTGGCTCAGCTATTCTTCAGAAATGCCATTTCTATGAAGTCTTGTCAGAGATTAAGAGGCTTGGTGACCATATAGCGGAGAAGACGTCATCTGTCCCTAACCACGGTGAGCCTGATCATGACCCAGATGCTGTACTGGAGAGAGTACACCCAGACTATGAGAATGAAGTAGAAGCTTCTATGGACATGGATCTTTTGGAATCCTCAAATATAAGTGAAGGTGAAATAGAAAAGCTTATTAATCTCTTAGAGGAGGTTTTTCATTTAATGGAAACTGCACCTCATACAATGATCCAACCTCCTGTTAAGTCCTTTCCAACAATAGCACGGATTACTGGACCTCCAGAGAGGGATGACCCATACCCTGTTCTCTTTAGGTAAGATATACTTGGTTTTTGGAAAGATATTTCACAAATCATTGGAGGGAATTATGTTGTGACTTGTTTTTTTTTTTTTTTTTTTTTTTTTTTTCTGTTCATATGCAGTACATAATTAATGTAAGGATAGTTGATATTTCAAAATAGGTATTCAGTAGCAAACTTAGAAATTCATGACTGTTTGAGTGAGCCTGCATTATGTCGGTATTTAAAGCTGAGTTAGGAACATAGGTGCTAGTGCATAATAACAGTGCTTGTTTGTCTGTAAGTAAGATGAATGTAAAGCAGCAGTCCTCCTGGAACATGGTAGAAAAGGCTGGCACCCGAAGGAGAGGCTCTCTGTAAAACCTTGGTTCCTGACGACTCCTGACCATGATGTAATTCTGTGGTCCTGACGGTGTATCTTTGGCATCATCACTTGTTTCTGTCATCAAGCCTAGTTATGTGTTAGTAGAATTTTGTTGTTGTTAGTATTCAGGAAGCATGCGAGATTGAGAAAATAAGGATGTGAAGTCACAGCATGTGCTTTGGAGTGCAGATCCAGAAGGCTTTGGGTTTTTTTGTTTTTTTTGTTTTTAACCTGTAACAGTAGGAGATGAAGTATGAATGAGCTGAGATGGAGGATGCAAAAGCAGTGTGGGCTGCTCTTCCAGCCCACCTGACTTCAAAGGCAAGTAGCAACTGAAGGTGCAGGGCCTGGAGGTGCAGCTCAGTTGCCAGTGTTGTCTAGCTCACAGAAGTCCTGGATTCCATCCTTAGCATGTAATTCCAGCACTGGGGAGGATGAGGCAGGAAGCTCACAAGTATGTCATCCTTGGCTGGAGTGTGTTTGAGGCCAGCACAGGCTATGTGAGAACCTTTTAAAATAAAAAATGAGGAAGGCAATGTCTAGATAGATGTTGTATTGTGGACAAAACGGAACCTTTTATTTTGTTTTTCTGGAATGGGAAAGCCTGTTTGTAAATTGGGCAGAATGACAGATTTTAGAACTCGGTAAGGAGGGAGAAGTGGAGGAAGGTCAATTCTGGGACAGAGTTTGCTAGGAGATGAGGCTTTGAGAAAGGTTCTCAACACTTGGGAGGCATAGGCAGTATGATCTCTGTAACTTAAAGGGTAGCCTGGTCTACATAACAAGTTCTAGGCCAGCCAGGGCTATTTTGTGAGGCCCTGTCTTTAAAAAAAAAAAAAA
>NW_022196896.1:25260892-25265283 GCF_008632895.1 Mastomys coucha | reverse complement strand
AAAAAAAAAAAAAAAAAAAAAAATGGCTTTGGCAGGAGAGTAGAAGCCATGTGAGTATGTAAATATCATTACTTTTCTAATATTGGAAGTATATACCAAAGGAGTTGAGACATTGTTATTGGTGACTTCCTTTTTAATAAAGTAGGAGGGATAAAGTCGTGTCCTGATGGTGGCAGAGGGTACTCAGTGTAAGAAAGAGCTACTTTCAGACAGTTACTGAGGAGACAGTAGTAGGTACCTGTTGCGTCAATGTTGAGATGGAAGAGTCACTGAAATTAGTCAGTAAACAAGCAGGTCTGCAGACTCTAGTCAATGGTGTTAAAGATTTGGCTTATTATAGTGGTGTGTACCAAGGAGGGAAGACAGGTGCTGTGCTGCTCTGGAGAGTCTGTTAGGGACAATTGCTAGCATTGACACTTGATAGAAGAGAGACTATGGGAAGAACTATGAGCTTGTAGAGCTTTCTTGTCACAGCACACACGAAATTGGAATTGTGGTTTTATTGATAGGAACTTGTAAATTAGGAGTCAGAGAATCTTAGATAAAGAATCATTGCATCTTTGAAGGATTACTTTGAAGTAATACCAAGATTCTAACGATCTATTTGAGGATCCACAAAGTCAGCCCCGGTACTTTCTGTGAACAAGACTCAGAGGACTCAGTGTGTAGCTGTACTGAGTAAGGGCCCAAGGCACTGTTCACAGAGGAGTAAGGGTACTTAGCCAGAGTCTGTGAAACCTGGTCACTGTATGCAGAGCCTCAGTAATTTGTGTGGAACATGCTTGACTCCCCAGGAGACAGGTGTGAAGTGTTGACTGCTCTTTAGAAACTTGACACTTTAGCTTCAAAAGAAAAAAAGATGTGTTTTTGGTGTATGTCCTTGCAAAGTGGAAAGTATATATCAAACTAGTTGGCACTCAGGAATCAATTCACTATTGTAGTGTTCCAGAATTCTCTACTAACAGAAAGAAAACAGATATTT
Organism: Mastomys coucha; assembly: GCF_008632895.1. Lineage (NCBI taxonomy): Eukaryota > Metazoa > Chordata > Mammalia > Rodentia > Muridae > Mastomys > Mastomys coucha. Next base: position 25,264,301 of record NW_022196896.1, on the reverse strand, counting down.
ACATAAATTGTTTTGGTTGCATAAATAATTTAGCATGGTGAGCCATCCTTAACTTTTGTGAAATGAGGACTCTGAAATCTTGTTCTCAGGTATTGGCCAAGAGCCCACTTTGTAAGTGTCTTTGTAGAGATAGCAATCTGGAACTTGCTGTGTTACCTACTTTGCAGACAGTCTATAAGGAAGTTTAGGATGTACTGTGGGTAATTGTGTCATTTTGAGTTACTGTTGGGTTTCTAGAAATCTGTTACTGAGGGTGTGTCAATAATATACCATAATATTTAAGAATAATTTCATGAATATTATGATAAGAATATTCTATAAGCCCCAGTTGAAGCAGTGAAATGATTAAATAACTCATTTTAGGGCCTGAGTGATAGCTCATTACTTACAGTACTTGTCCTCTTCTAGAGGACCTGGGTTTGGTTTTCAGCACTCAAATAGTGGCTTACAACCATCGGCTACTCCAGTTCCAGAGGGTCCAGTGCCCTCTTCTGGCCTATGTGGGCACTGTACACACATGGTGCACAGACACGTGCAAGCCAAACACCCACAGCTTAAGGTAAAAATTAATCTCAAAAATTTAAAGTTGCCGGGCGGTGGTAGCACACGCCTTTAATCCCAGCATTTGGGAGGCAGAGGCAGGTGGATTTCTGAGTTTGAGGCCAGCCTGGTCTACAGAGTGAGTTCTAGGACAGCCAGGGCTATACAGAGAAACCCTGTCTCAGAAAACCAAAAAACCAAAACCAAAAAAAATAAAAAATAAAAAATAAAGTCAATTTTAGTTTTTGATAAATATAAATTCTGACCTTTCTTCTACCCTTTAGTTATATTTTAACAGTTTACAGAAGCTGTTTAGTAACTATACTTGTGAAAATGAGACTTTCAAATTTAAGAAAGTAAAATACTTTCTTAACTCAAAGTTAACAAATGTGCATTAAGCTCAACTCTGTTAAAGTCCTTCCCATTTCAGAATTTTTGGGAAAAATTTTTTTTCCTGAAATTCTTTAGATATCATTTTTCTTTCCTTTTTTTTTTTTGTTGTTGTTTTTGTTTTGTTTGTTTTGTTTTTGAGACAGGTTTTTTTTTCTGTATAGCCCTGGTTGTCCTGGAACTCACTTTGTAGACCAGGCTGGCCTCGAACTCAGAAATCTGCCTGCCTCTGCCTCCGCCTCCCAAGTGCTGGGACTAAAGGCATGCACCACCACTGCCCAGCTAGATATCATTTCTAAAAAACTGATTTTAGAAGAGCTTAGCTAGTCATATTCTAATCTCAGCATTTGTGAAGTAGAGGCAGGAGAATTTGCGATATGTTTGAGACTAACCTTGCCTGCATAGACAGACCAGCCTGGGTTTACAGTGCCTTACTCCTGTTTCAAAAACAAAAATAATAGTAAAAGTTGTCTTTAGGTCTATTTTATAGTAGTGTGTACTTTTTAACTGCTCTCTTCTTAAAATCGTGTATACTAGGGCCAGGAGAACTGACCCAGTGTTTAATAGCACCTACTACCCTTGCAATGAACCAGTTTCATCCCCAGTACCCACAGTTATCAAATGGCTCACAGAGGCCAGTAACTCCCACTCACAGGGGATCCGATGTGACTTCAGGTCACCTCATATACTGATACCCATATGTATATACTTAGACAAATATACATACACATAATGAGTAAAAATAAGGCTTTTAAAAATATTTTGTATACTAAAATATATAGTTCTAGGCCTGGTAGGTGGCTCAATAAATAAAGGCATTTGCCACCAAACCTGGCAAGCTCAGTTTGATTCCCAGAACCCACACAATGGGAGGAGAGAACCAGCTCTCTCAGATTGTTCTCTGATCGCACGCACACACACACACACACACACACACACACACACACACACACACACACACACACACACCACACACACAATTTAAAAGAAAAATGGTTCTGTAGCCAGAGCCTCTGATCCCCCCCTTGCGTGTACTCACGCGGGTGCGCTCTCTCTCTCTCTCTTTCTCTCTCTCTTTCTCTCCCTCTCCTTCTCTCACTCACACAGACACTCTATTTAAAAGAGAAATGGTTGATACCTTCTCTTGCTCGCTCTGTCTGTCTTTGTCTCTCTGTCTTTCTATCTTTCTGTCTCTCTCTCTCTGACATACACACAGAGTATTTACAAGAGAGCTAGTTCTGAAGCCAGAGCCTTGTGACTGACTCCAATAATCCCATTGGGGTGAGGCGGAAGGATTGCCATGAATTAGAAGTTAGCCTGAGCTGCATAGTGAGTTTTAGGCCAACCTGAGATGCTGACTCCAAATATAGAAGAGTAGTTCTTAGATTTGGTATTGAGGGGAAAAAATTTAAAAAAAAATTAAGTGTTTAGTAGTAACGTCAAGTAACATATAAAGGCAGGCCTATCAAATTTAAACCAGACTTCTCACCAGAGACTATGAAAGCTAGAAGATCCTGGGCAGATGTCATACAGACCTTAAGAAAACACAAATGCCAGCCCAGGCTACTATACCCAGCAAAACTCTCAATTACCATAGGTGGAGAAACCAAGATATTCCACAACAAAACCAAATTTACACAGTATCTTTCTACAAATCCAGCCCTACAAAGGATAATAGATGGAAAACACCAACATAAGGAGCAAAACTACACCCTAGAAGAAACAAGAAGGTAATCTTTCAACAAATCCACACAAACCTAATTCTACCTCTTACAAAAACAACAGGAAGTAACAATTACTTTTTCTTAATATCTTAATATGAAAATTAATATTACCAACATATCCTAATTGATTGAAATCCAAAAACATGAGGAATTAAAAATTTGTTGATTGTCATCCAATGCGCTCTCTGATTTGGTAATTGGAGAAATAGGTCCAATATTATACAATTCATATACACTTTCAGCTTGTTTGTTTGTGACAGTGTTTTGCTGTGTACAACATAATGATCTTGAGATCTTGCTTCTATCTCAGCCTCTATTAGTAGTATTGCTTATTTTATGTTTTTACACTACACTATGGTTTTCAGAACAGCTTACATATTTTAAAAGTATTTGTATACCCAAAAGTAATATAGACATTTAAATTGGGAGGGGGCTTGTAAGAGAACAACAGAGAGTTAACCTGAATGCTTTGCTTGACATTTATAACTCTTACATCAAGTTACCACAGTAAGAGCCAAGATTTTAAGCTCTACTAAATACAAAACAAACAAACAAACAAAAACACTTTATATACTTATGTTCATTTAAGAAAATATTAGTAGTGATGTATTATTTTGAAATATATAGTTAATATGTTTGGAATTATTTAAAATTTATATTGAGAAAAATGTTTGCATTTTCAGTATCGCTGTAGACAAGCATCTATATAAGACTGTTAAATTGATTGTTGTTTTATATCAAACAACTTTTATAAT
>NW_022196896.1:25241521-25260569 GCF_008632895.1 Mastomys coucha | reverse complement strand
CAAATTCAGATAAATTGAAATCATGTAACTTTTCTCATCATATTGCAATAAAACTTAAAAAAAAAAGAGAGCACCAACTCTCAAAAAGTTGTCCTCTGACTGCCACATACTTGCCATAAATAAAATAAATGAGATTTTAAAAATGTAAGTAAATAAATAAATAAATAAATACATTTAGTGCTTAGTAGTAACTACTTACATGCTACAATTTATAATTTGTAATTTTTCTCTGGTGATACTAACTCATACCATACAGTAGATCTAAGTCCTTACATTCCCTGGATATACTAATTCACCCAGACTGGTACTCTATAAGTAGAGTGAAACCATAGAAAAAAAGGAGTATTTGGTAGTTGGCTTAGAAGTAAGAATCAGAATTCGTCACAATTAAGTAAAAACAGGGAAAGCTGTCTTCAGTTCTTTCTTGAGGGTCTGTTGACTATCCAGAACTTTCTCTTTCATATGACACCACAGAAAAGAGTTGGTGCTCACATTGTAATAATTATTTTCATTTCTCGAAAAACTGTTTCTGTAATTAAAGCTGTTCAGATGTTTTCTTTGTCCAGTCCTGTGATTTTCTAGGAAGGGAAGAGTGCTTTGCACCTACCTGACTCGTGTCACTTGGCTCCCACAGGTATCTTCACAGCCATCACTTCCTGGAGTTGGTTACCTTGCTTCTGTCGATTCCAATAACAAGTGCCCATCCAGGTGTACTGCAGGCCACAAAGGATGTTTTAAAGTTTCTTGCACAGTCACAAAAGGGCCTTCTCTTTTTTATGTCAGAATATGAAGCAACAAACTTGTTGATCCGAGCCCTGTGCCACCTTTATGATCAAGACGAGGAGGAAGGCCTTCAGTCTGACGGAGTTGAGGATGCCTTTGCCCTGTGGCTGCAGGACTCAACTCAGACTCTGCAGTGCATCACAGAGCTCTTCAGCCATTTTCAGCGTTGTACAGCCAGTGAGGAAACTGACCATTCCGATCTCCTGGGCACCCTCCACAACCTTTACTTGATCACTTTTAATCCTGTGGGAAGATCAGCTGTTGGCCATGTTTTCAGCCTTGACAAGAACCTTCAAAGTCTCATTACTCTAATGGAGTACTATTCCAAAGAGGCCCTAGGGTAATTGTTTACTTACTTACGTCTCAATTACATTAGGAATCATAGGCTAGTCTCTTGACAAAAGAAGTCTCTTTGGCACGGATGTATGTAATGTATGAATGTATGTATGAATGTGTATGTTTAAGAGCTACCTGTCTATCTATGTACTCACATATATCTATATATCTCTTGTCATAACTTGCTAGTTAAGAGCTAGAATAACAGGAGTCTCTGCATTGTGTCTGGTAAGCAATGCAGTGAACTTTCCTAGTTTCTTTCCATTTCTCCTGGTATTGAGAAAGGTTACAAGTACAGTATCCCTCTGTCTTGTAGAGAAGGAAATCTTAGAGCCCAGAGTGTAATACTCTTAAGTGTACTGCCCACACCCTCTTACTGTCTGTTCTCTAAACTTCACGGTGCTCTGATTTTGGATTGCTTTGGCTGAGTGGGGGGTACTGGGGAGATAATGATATTGAAGAGCTGCGCAGTAGGGCAGAGGATTTTAGCATGAGAGAAGACAGACCTGCTCTCTTCCTTTCTTACGTCATGGAAAACGACAAGAAGAGCGCATTCAGGGTTGCATGGCCGTACTATCATGCAGAGCAGTAACTTACAGGTGTCCAGTTGCCTTCAGGATGGATGGGGTGACTCCTTGTCATTGTGAAAGGTGAACTACAGTGGTTCCTGCCTAGCTGTAGTGTCTTAGTGACTCTGTGGTGAAGACAAGTGAGGGCGGCAGGTGACCGGATTTGCTCCTAGTTCTCAAGAGTAGATGAGGCTTTAAAGGAGGTCATGACTGATGAAATATGTTTGTGAATATTGTTCATTTGTTCTTGTTAATTTTACTTCCCACTGTAATTAATGTGTATGAATTTGTTTTTAAATCAGTTGTCTCTCCTTACCTATCAAAAATATTTAGATTGCTTGAGGATTGTGGAGCGTATCTGTCAATTTGAGGGCAGCTTGCTCTACAGAACAAGACCTTATCTCACGGGAAAAAACTAGGCACGGGAGAAGAAGGCCTGGCATGGTAGTGCAAGCCTGTAATCCCAGTACTGGGAGGGCTGAGGAAGGAGGATTGTGAATTGGAAGTCATCCTTAAATCCTTTGCTACATAGTGAGACTGTCTGCACTGAGCACCTAGGAGCTTTTTTTCTTGTCTTTATTGTATAAACAATGCAACATTAATTCACATAGTATTTACATCATATTAAGTACCCAATTTGTGTGGAGTTGACTGAAAGTAGATGGGAAGATGTACACATGCCACTTTATATGAGGCACTGGTGGCTGTGTAGACTTGGGTATCCACAGGGTCCTAGACCAGTATTCCACAGCTACTGAGGGGTGCCTGTTACTGCTGCTCTCTTCAGGTGAATCGAAAGTGAAGAGTAAAATCTCATTCTTTATTTTCAAGAAGTTAGGTGATGTTGATAATGTTGGATTGTAAATTTCCTCAATCTCTTTAAAACAACATACAAAAAATGTTTAAAACTATTCCTGAAAAATTACTTTCATACTCCACATTTAAAAACCTTATTTTATTTCAGTGACTCCAAGTCTAAGAAGTCAGTAGCTTATAATTATGCATGCATACTTATTTTGGTGGTGGTTCAGTCTTCCAGTGATGTCCAGATGCTAGAACAGCACGCAGCATCTCTCTTGAAGCTTTGCAAAGCAGATGAAAATAATGCTAAGTTGCAAGGTATGGTATCTGGAGTTATTTTTTGACATTTGTGATACATGAAGAGAAAAGGCTGAATTCTTATGACTGTTGCTTCAATATACTTGTGTGTATGTGTATGTGTGTGTGGGTGCTTTGCAGGTAGTGTGTCCATGCATAAGTTTTGAGGATAGAAGACATCAGATGTTTTTCTTGACTGCTGTCCTCTTTATTTTTTTGAGACAAGGGCTCTCACTGAACCTGAAGTTTGCCAGTTTTAGCTAGATTGGCTGGCAGGCAAGCCTCTGATATACACCTGTCTGCTACACCAGTGCTGGTGTTACAGCTGTGTGACATGTCTATACCATGCCTAGCTTTTGCCTGAGTGACAGGGATCTAAACTGAGAGCCTCAGGCTTTTCTGCATAGCAGGCCCCTTGCCCACTGAGCCATCTCTCCAACACATTTTCATTTTCTTGAGTTGCCTTTTAGGAAAAGAGTTTATAAAACTTAAGGTTTCATAAAGTACTTTAGAATATAAATGGAAAGTTTTGAAAGTGCCTTCCTCTTCCTGATAAGGCCTGACAAATAGCTGTCTAGCTAATCAGGGCAGTGAGGCATTGAGCATGGACAGAGAACCTGCAAGCAGCTTTTGCTTTGTTTTTGTTCTTGAATGTTTTGCTACACTTAGATATTTGCACTATTCTGAGTTAACTTAAAAGATTGCTGATCAGCACATTGTACTACTTTAAAAAGTAGTTAATTTTAAAATGACAAGTTAAGAAATTGACAAAATCAGACTAGTGACACAGCTCACTGCCTAGCATGCATGACAGCCCAGGTTTTACATAACCCAGAATCTTACACACAAAAACAAAAGTAAAATTTCTTGTTAAAGGAAGAAGGGCTCTCAATAAAATGTCTCTGCATAGGTTGATTCTACTAGAAATATATATACATACAAACATTTATTTTGGTGGGGAGTTGCAGACAGTAGTAAAGATAGGTAAATAAATGCTGCATTAGGTTTTTTTTTTTTTTTTTTTGGTAGTTTCTTTTGTTTGTTTGTTTGTTTTTCGAGACAGGGTTTCTCCGTGTAGCCCTGGCTATCCTGGAACTCACTCTGTAGACCAGACTGGCCTCGAACTCAGAAATCTGCTGCCTCTGCCTCCCAAATGCTGGGATTAAGGACGTGCATTACCACTGCCTGGCATTAGTTTATAATCATATTTATAAATTGTTTTAGTGTTTTCATTGACTATTGCAATAAATTTATTTTAATTAGGCACGTTGGATAAGCATTTAAACATTTAAAGAAAATGAGATAAGTAATAGTCATCAGTATTTTTTTTTAAACTTACTTTTTTTTTTTTAAGATTTATTTATTTATTATATGTAAGTACACTGTAGCTGACTTCCAATGTACCAGGAGAGGGCATCAGATCTCATTATGGGTGGTTGTGAGCCACCATGTGGTTGCTGGGATTTGAACTCATGACTTTCTGAAGAGCAGTTGGTGCTCTTCCCCAGTGAGCCATCTCACCAGCCCCATCAGTATTTTTAAATCAACATAGAAGGGCTCCATTTTCATTTTAAAGTACATGTAAAGAGCACCCCTGTATTCCTGTCAGTTATGGGGTTGAGACAGGAAGATCATGAGTTTGAGGCCAACTTGGGGGTATAGCATGAGATGTATCTTTTTATTTTATTTTATTTTACTTTATTTTATTTTTTGTTTTTCGAGACAGGGTTTCTCTGTATAGCTCTGGCTGTCCTGGAACTCACTCTGTAGACCAGGCTGACCTCGAACTCAGAAATCCACCTGCTTCTGCTTCCCAAGTGCTGGCATCAAAGGCATGCGCCACCACTGCCTAGCAAGACGAATCTTAAAAAAACAAAAAGAATTAGATACCAGAGATTATCTTTTTGTAAAATCTAGATGATTAAAATGATTGTAGATATGGTGTTTTCTTTTGGGGAAAAAGTTTTGTTGTAAATACTTCCATTTGAAAATATAGATTATTCTTCTTGTTTTTAAGAACTTGGCAAGTGGCTTGAACCTCTGAAAAACCTCCGATTTGAAATTAACTGCATCCCAAACCTAATTGAATATGTTAAACAGGTAAGTAAAAGTTAGAAGGGCTTCGATTGTTGTGAAACTGTGATGACACATGGCAGTGGTACTGAAGCTATCCTCAGGATAGTGGAGAAACCAAGGCCTTGGTTGGTCTGTGTGACTTTTGTGTAATACTTGATGTGTAGATGAAGGTAGTCATGTGCATGAACGCACATGCTTGTGATGCTCTGTTTAAATACCGCCTGCTCCATGTTCCGAGGTCAGAGTATACAGCTTGTGGGAGTTGGTTCTCTGCTCCACCATGTGGAGTCCAGGGACGGCACTCAAGTCTTCAAGCTTTCCAAAAACTACAAAACCTTTAAAGTTAAGTGCTACTGGTGTTCTAACTTTAATTAATGAAATAATGTAACTCAGAATATTTAGGTGAAAATTGATGTAGCCAGTTCTGGATAATTTAGTGTGGACCAGTTTTCTCTGTTGTTAATTTTGGATAGTGACAACTGTAGTTGAAATTAAAAGTTGAAATCTGTAAAATCTATAATTTGTAATAGTAATATTCAAAAATTCATGTGTATTTCATAATGAAAAAAATCATCCATCATTAATCTTGTAAGTTGCTCCCCCTCCACCTTTTCTTCTTACTTGGTCCAGTATATAGCATAGCAAGATGGGCCGAAGGCACATATGAACATGTTAAAATACTACATCAGTGTAGACTAAATTCTATATTACTCTTATGTTTAGCAGATGAGCACTATGTTTTTTTCATATGTGAGAGAGGATGTCACCTTGGTTTTGTAGCTGTAGTATATTATTAAAATAATTTATATGTATTGACCAATTCTTTCCTCTTTTGAAGTCAAAGGAAACTATTGTTTAGGGCTCTCTGTCTCAGATCTTTTTGTCTTAGTGAGTCCCTTGTCTTTTCATTCTGTGTCTCTTAAATTTTTTTTTTTTTTTTGGATTTTCAAGACAGGGTTTCTCTGTATGGCCCTGGCTATCCTGGAACTCACTCTGTAGATCAGGCTGGCCTCGAACTCAGAAATCCGCCTGCCTCTGCCTCCCAAGTGCTGGGATTAAAGGCGTATGCCACCACTGCCTGGCTCTTAAGAATATTTTTATTTGTTTGTTTTTTCTTTTATAGAAAGGTCTCACTGCTCTTGCTGGCCAATAACTCATAACGTAGGCCGGGCTGGCTTATAACTCACTATGTAGACCAGGCTAGTCTGAAACTCACCAAGATTGTTCTGCTTCCACTTCATGAATGCTGAGATTAAAGGCAGCCTGGGCTACAGGAGATCCAGGCTCAAAACAGAAAGAGGGAAAAGAGAAGAAATGACCTTGGATTATTATCTATAACTAAACATCTTAAATTGAGCATGGTGGTGAATGCTTGTAATCTCAGCACTGGGGTGCCTGAGGCAGAAGGATTGCAGGTGTGAAGCCAGCAGAGACTTGCAGTCGGAAACACTGCCTCAGAACCAAAACCACGGCAGGGAGGAAGCTCTGTTGGCAGTGCCTGCCTAGAACGCACAAAGCCCTGATTTCCATTTCGTGCAGCGCTTGAGCTGGGGTATAGTCTACACCTGTAAGGATCACTGGTACAGGGTTGTATCATCAGCTGGATGGTGAGTTTGAAGCCAGCCTGGGCTACATGAGGCCCTATCTCAAAAAATCAAAACAACAAATGACAACAAAAAGAAGTTTTGATTTCCTCATAAACCTTGTATTTATCTCTCTTTTGTTTTTTGGCTTGAGGTAGGATCTGGTTCTAGAACTTAGGCTGGTCTCTACCTCCTGAGTGCTAAGACCACAGTCACATACTACCACGTCCTGGTCAAGTCATTACCCCATAACTTTTCTTCTATAGGTAATTCCTATCCTAAGATACACTAAATACAGTTGAATCAATATTGAAACTTGGTGATTTCTTGTTGTCTCAGTAATCTGTAGAACTGGAAGAAAAAAGTTAAGGCAAAAGGATAATTTAAAGCGGAAGCACCTGAGGGAGAGTGGGCTTCTTTTGTTTGTTTGTTTGCTTTGAAGCTTATATCCTGAGACTTAGAAGTTGGAATAAAAAAATTTCAGGTTATAAATTTATTAATAATGTTAGTCTGTGAAAGCTACAAAATGTAAACACAACTATTTGGTATTTGTAAACAAAGGTATTAAATGGAAAAGGTTTCATTTTTTTGTACTCTGTCTTTTTGGTGTCTGCATTTTAAAAAATAAATGCTATTTAGTCTATAAACGTTTGAAGGTTTCCTTTAAGCCTTGAAAGAGGTTTAGTAACCATGGGGCTTTTTAAATACAGTCTGGCACAGTGGTATAAATCTGTAATTCTACCCAGAGGGAACAGAATGAGAGTTAGAGGCTAATCTGGGCATCTTAGTGGGACCTGGGCTCAAAACAAAAGCAAAACAACAAAGACCCAAGACACAAGAGCTCACTTTCAGTTTAGTCATTGCTTCATTTTTTGAGAGAATTAATATAAAATGGGTCTATAGAAAAGAGTTATTTTAAATTCTTAAAACGAAGAGTCATAGGCTTTTATTTACTGCTTTGTTTTTGGTACTTGAAATATACAAATATGTTACGTTTGATTTTTCAGCATATGTTTTGTACAGTACAAAACATGCCTGTGATGTTGCTGGAGAGATGGGTTAGCATTAAAAACACTGGTTGCTCTTCCAGAGGACCCAGGTTCAATTCCCTGTACCTCCATGGCAGCTCACTGTAACTCTAGTTCTAACATTTTTATGCACACATACATGCAGACAAAATACCAGTGCACATAAAATGAAAATAAATAAATGATTAAAAATTTAAAAAAGAATTTTGCAAGAAAAAGTGAAATGTACCTAAGGTGAAATAATTTAAATAAATTTCTTTTGTAGTGTGGTTTTTCTTACATGCTGTCTCTTTTTGTTTGTGTGTTCTTTGAGACGGGACATGGTGTTAGGTCTAACCCTGGCTGCCTTAGAATTCACTGTGTAACCCAAGGCTGCCCTTAAACTCACCACTGTGCTTCTTGCTTCAGTCTCCTGAGTGCTGGCATTGCAGGTATGCAGCACCAGCTTTCTCATGCTTAGAACATGCTGAAGAGTAAACAGTATGCAACCAGAGCCTTTGTGCTAGGATTAAATCTAGGGCCTTTCCCATACTCTACCTCTAGAAGCTCAGGGTTTTCACTAACTTAAGCTTGTTTGCTTTTATTTTATTTTTTAAAGAATATTGATAACTTGATGACTGCAGAAGGAGTTGGCCTTACCACTGCCTTACGTGTTCTCTGTAATGTGGCATGTCCACCACCCCCCGTAGAAGGTAATATAATTAATATACTTTGAAAACTTCCATACTTAAGCCTGGTTAAATATCATTAAATATTCAGAATATTCTTGATTGATTCATAGCATGTAAGTAATTTGTTTTTTCTTATTCCTTTCTTACCCTATATAAAGGTCAACAGAAAGACCTGAAATGGAACCTTGCTGTTATTCAGCTTTTTTCTGCTGAAGGAATGGACACCTTTATTCGGGTTCTGCAAAAATTGAACAGTATTTTGACGCAGCCTTGGAGGCTCCATGTGAACATGGGGACTACCCTGCACAGAGTTACTACCATTTCAATGGCTCGCTGCACGCTCACTCTTCTTAAAACTATGCTGACAGAGCTCCTGCGAGGCGGATCCTTTGAGTTTAAGGACATGCGTGTTCCCTCAGCACTTGTTACTTTACACATGCTCCTGTGCTCTATCCCTCTCTCAGGTCGTTTGGATAGTGATGAGCAGAAAATTCAGAATGATATCATTGATATCTTATTGACTTTTACACAAGGAGTTAATGAGAAGCTCACAATCTCTGAAGAGACTCTGGCCAATAATACTTGGTCTTTAATGTTAAAGGAAGTTCTCTCTTCCATCTTGAAGGTTCCGGAAGGCTTCTTCTCAGGACTCATACTCCTTTCAGAGCTGCTGCCTCTTCCCTTGCCCATGCAGACCACGCAGGTACCATATCCCATGCATCTTGTAATGACTGCAGTAGCTCCTTAGGAAAGCCAGGGATGCTGGTCAAATCCAAGCAAGCCTTCGTCCTCTTCCCCCAAAGACAGAGTAACTGAGTTGAGGGTGAGATGAAACTGAAGCGAGTTGGAAGTGTGGGGTAACGTTTTAAATGCCTTTTGTGAAGTGAGTTTTATCATGTTGTTATGTATACTTGTACTTACATTTTCCTGTTACTGCAAATCTTTTTTCTTCCCTTATTATGTTTTAGAATTTGCAAATTAGATTGCTTCACCAATGGACTCTGCTCAACTGACTGCCAACCTGAGAACAATACTTTTTTTTTTTAGATCTGTTGGATTCAAACAATTGTTTAATTGTAATAGTGTAATAGCGAATTATGTTTTAAGCTTGCAGTAAAGGTGTTCTTTTTATGACAGTCTTCCTGAACAGTTTTGCGACTATAATAAATATTAAAAAATCTATGTACACACACATTATACTTTTTTAACAGGTTATTGAGCCACATGATATATCAGTGGCACTCAACACCCGAAAATTGTGGAGCATGCACCTTCATGTTCAAGCAAAGTTGCTCCAAGAAATAGTTCGTTCTTTCTCTGGCACAACCTGCCAGCCCATTCAACATATGTTACGGCGTATTTGTGTTCAGTTGTGTGACCTTGCCTCTCCAACTGCTCTTCTGATCATGAGAACTGTGTTGGATTTGATTGTAGAAGACTTGCAAAGGTATTTTCATTCCACCTTAAGAAGTTTTCCACAAGTTACTCTTGACAGAGATAACCTCTTTTACATAGTTTGGAAACTAGGGTTTAGTAAGCACAGATGACATATGGATGTGTAAATATACACATACATACACACACACATACACACTCACAATATATGTAAATTATTTCCTTTAGAAGGCTTTATCTTCTCATTTCATATATAAGTCATGTTGAAGGTCTTGATTTGGGGCTTTTACTTAAATTTCATTATAGCATAATGCTTGCTTGTGTGCATGTACATGCTCATACATGTGTGGTCAGGACTTTATATAGTTGCTTTTTTCTTTCCTTCTGTATGTGGATTCTGGGGTTGAACTCAGTTCATTAGGGTTGCTCTGTATGGGTGCCTTTACTTCCTGAGTCACCTTCCTGCCCCAGTTTTGCGGTTTTAAAAGGTGAAGTGTAAACAACCACTCTGACTTGAAGTATATTATTGAAATCCTGAAATTATAAAGTTTTACAGTGACTATAAGCTTCTGGAAGGAACCACTGTATCAAAGGAATGAGGTGGATGTTTTATACATCTGGGTGAAGCGATATGTAGAAATATTAAATTGTGTTTAAAATCAAGAACCTTGTTTACTGAACATATTGATTTTATTTCAGCACTTCAGAAGATAAAGAAAAACAGTATACTAGCCAAACCACCAGGTTGCTTGCTCTTCTCGATGCTCTGGCTTCACACAAAGCTTGTAAATTAGCTATTTTGCATCTAATTAATGGAACTATTAAAGGCGATGAAAGATATGCAGAGATATTCCAGGATCTCTTAGCTTTGGTACGGTCTCCTGGGGACAGTGTTATTCGCCAGCAGTGCGTGGAATATGTCACATCCATTTTGCAGTCGCTCTGTGACCAGGTATTCATTGCTTTTATTGTCATTGTTTGTGTTGGTGTGTACTTAGCTGCTTGTCTTGATATAACTCTTGTCTAGTAATTGTGATAGTAAATAATGCAGCTTGTTCATGCTGTATTACTTTTGGGTTATTTAGGAAGTCTGCTAAATGGAGGAAAAGTAAATTGATTTGGTGCATGGTAGTTTTATTTGGCTTAGCTTTTGGGTTTTTGAGGAGATTTTTTTTCCTTTTGTAATATTATTGCCAACCCGGGTAATAGCTTTTATGCAAAATTTTCAATGCTTTTTATGGCTGATTAATATTTACTGTATTGCTTTTTTTCCTAGTTACATCATTCAGTTTTATAACCTTGATTTTGGTTGAGTTAATATGTTGGTCTCTTGTAAGGATGACTTCTTTGTGTGGCTAGTCTTTTGTAGCCCCAGGTGGCCTCAAACTTGCTAGGTAGCCACTGGTGACCTTTAATTCCTGATATTCCTCCTTCCATCGCCCAAGTGCTAGGATTGCAGCGTATGCCTAGAGGCCTACTTGGTGTGGCTGACTTGAAGCAGCAGGAGGCACTGCAGTGTGGTGATGGTTGCAGCTGCTCTCTGACTGCCGCTGTGCTCCTGCTCTCCATACTGTTGGCTTGGTGATAGTTTCATGAGACGGATTCTCTTTCCATTGTTTGGATCTTTAAAGAACATTCCATGTAGTAAACACATTTTTAGCTAATTGGAATGCTCATGCCAGCTAGTCATCAGATGTGATTTTTTTTTTCCAGACAATCTTTTTACTAAGAGCCCGTGTTGGCTAATGAAAGTGCAGTTTGGTTACATTGAAGACTCTGGGACGCTTTTGCCTGTGGCCCTGGTTGAAAGTTTAAGGCCTCTGTGATTGCCGCTCCTTAAGTAACTCTCTGAGTCCCACGGCTGTTGGCCCCTTGCTGCCCCTCTCACTCAGATTTCACTGCATTGTTCTTCTGATGCAAATCTGTGTTTACATGCCCCTGAAAGCTAGGTGACTTCTGTGAATAAGTAGTGAATGTTTATTTGTACTTAGATCCACTTGCTTAACACTAAAAAAACTTGAGTTTTAAAAGTTAAAAATTAGAGGGAGACATTTAACTGGAGATTGTACCTAAAGTTTGTTTGCTCTGTCCATACCTTTTAATGAAGCTTCAAATTCTGATATTGATAAATTTAAGATTTCAGCCAAAAAAATTTATTTCTAGAAGAAGCCTCTATAATCTAAAAAGTTGTGTGAATCAGTGAATACTAGACTCATTTAAAGTGTTTTACAAACAAACCCATTTTAAAATCTCAACCATGCCCTGCTCAGTTTATTTTAAAAGTCATTCCTTTTCTTTTCTGTAAAGTATAAATATATCAGCAAATTCCATAAACACATATAATGTGATTTGATCAAGTCCACTCTAACTACCTCCTCACCATTATTATCTCAAAATCTTGTGTGTTCCTCACCCCAACCCCACCCAAGTCTACTTCGTGCTCCCAGCATATACATGAGTGCAGGACCATCTCACACCAGGGGCTACATCCCTGAAGGAAACTGACTGTCCCAGCAGGCATGTTCCTATATACTGTGTCTTGCTCAGCCCTCTTCTGATCCATCCTCATCCACAATCCAGCCTGTATTCATGTCCTTTGCCTGCCTGAGTCTTTGTTCCGTCTTCACATCTCATATAGTATTAATATTATGTTCCCTAGTCCTGTTCCTTAAAACTCCTTTCCCGTTACACAGCCCTTTTAGTTTCATGATCTATACCACATTCACACCCACACTGATGAGGTGAAAATGAGAAGCCTGATCCACACAACACAGAACAATGGTGGCATGAGCCGGAGGCAGCAGAAGTAGCTGATGATGCCTTATGTGTATGGATGTCGTTAGGCCAGGGTGACTCTTCCGTCCTTGTCAAAGGCAATACTTTTGCCTTTTCCTCTTATGCAAATGGAAGATAAAATTTTAAAAGATTCTTTAAAGGTAAAAATAGTGTGAAGGAAAATACTGTGTCTAGTTCCTTAGATAGATGTTCTTGCAATAATTTATTATAAAAGAGCGTATGTTCTTTATCTGTTTGAATCTATGTGTGGGATGGAATCATAACAGTAATTTCAGAATTTTTATTACTTGTATGGGTGTTTTGTCTGAATGCATGTCTTTGCACCACATGCCTGCCTGCCTGTAGAGGCCAGAAGAGGGCATCAGATCTGCTGGGCCTGCAGCTTCATGTGGTTGTGACCCACCATGGGAATGCTAGTTAACTGAACCTTGGTCCTCTGCAAGAGCAACCAGTGCTTGTAACTGCTGAGCTGTCTGTTCAGTCCCCAACATTATTTTAATGAGATTGTTACTAAGTATTAATGGGTGTTTGTTCAGAAATAACAGTGGATGGTGATACTCATTTGGAAATGTTTCTTGCTGCCCCCCAGGACATCGCACTCATTTTGCCAAGCCCTTCTGAAGGTCCTGGCTCTGAGCTTGAGCAGCTTTCCAACTCCCTACCAAGTAAAGAGCTGATGACTGCAATCTGTGACTGTCTGCTGGCGACTCTAGCCAACTCTGAAAGCAGTTACAACTGTCTGCTGACGTGTGTTCGCACAATGATGTTTCTTGCAGAGCATGATTATGGATTGTTTCACTTAAAAAGGTAAGCTTTGCAGAATTTAACATACTATGTATGCCCCACCCCTCATTTAGTTAATTCGTACTTACTATGGAAGGTTTTGAAGTATGGCCTCTTTCAGAGGGAAAATTTTGTTTGTGGCTGAGTCTCATTGGCAGTTAGTAGATTTTAGTCTCTTCTGTCTGAGTTCTACTTTCTGAGACTTATGAATAGCACTGTTATAAGCCTGTATAAGGATTTCTACGTGCACCTGAAAGCTTATTTCTTTTGGCTAGGTTTCTCAGAGTGGAATTACTGGGTCATGTGATAGGTGGCTGTTTAATGAATCAAAAGCAACTAAGGTGTTTTTCAAAGTGTGTCTCCTATTTGCTTTCCATCACCAGTGCATTAGCATCCCAGTGACTTCTTGGCTTCATGAGAATGTCGAGTAGTCAGGGTTGTTCTGTCTGCTTTATTGACATGAAGCCTTCCTGTGTGGCTCAGGTTGGCCTCAGGCTCCTGGGCTTCCAAGCTGTAGTCTGAGCATCCAGAGCAGTTATCCAGAGAGACATGCCACCATGTCCTGACTTGCTAGTTTTTTTTTTTTTTTTTTTTAATTTTCCTAAAAGACATTCTAATAGAAATATTAGCTGTAGATTTTTTGTTATTGTTGTTTTGGGTTGTTTGAGAAAGGGCCTTGTTCTATAGCCCAGGGTGGCCTGGAACATGTGACCCTTAGCCTCTGGACACTAGGATTATAGCCTTGAACCAAATGCTCAATATAGACTTCAGGTTTTCTTAGAACATTTACAAACCTAAATCAATTACTTAAGGTTTTGTTTTTGCAGGCCCTAGTAATTGGGCTGATCTGGTTTTGAGCCTCTTATTTTTTATTATTATCTTTTTCTTTAGGTCTGATTTCATTCCTATTTGTCATGACTTTCTGACTGTGCTAAAAAGTTCTCAAGAGCAGGAGGCTGGTCTTTCTTCCCTTTATGTTTCTTTACATGCATGTATGTCTTATCCAGTGGCATCTCACAACCTAACCTATTTGGTAAATGGGAACACTGCTTCTTTAGTATTAACACCATACTTATTTCCATTTGTCTGGTTATGCTGTAGTTTAAAAGACAGTTGAATATTGAAATGGTTTGCCCTTGAATTCTGTTGAAACTAAGAACCATGTAAGTGTATAGACTAATTATGATCAGGGTTTTAGACACACACCAAGGGGGTTTGTTACACAAAGTCTTTTTGTATTGGGGTTGGCAGTTTGGACTATAGGCTGAGTCTGGTTTTCTGTAGTTACTGCAGATGAGGTGTTGTAGGAATATCATCTCTGCACGTCCAACACCACTCCCACACCATGCCGGTCCGCAGTAGTTAACACATGAGGTGGGAATAGCCCACAAAGCCTGCCATCTGGTTCTTTTTTTTTTTTTTTTTTTTTTTTTTTTTTTTTTTTTTTTTTGGTTTTTCAAGACAGGGTTTCTCTGTATAGCCCTGGCTGTCCTGGAGCTCACTCTGGAGACCAGGCTGGCCTCGAACTCAGAAATCCACCTGCCTCTGCCTCCCAAGTTCTGGGATTAAAGACGTGCGCCATCACTGGCCTGGCTGCCGTCTGGTTCTTAAGCAGATGGGCCTCTGTTTATGCCTTTGTAACTCTTAGGTTAGCTTTCCCAGGTCAGTCTCTGACATAGCACTAACCCTCTTATGTTAGGGAAACCTTCACATCATGAAAAGAAATTTAAATAGGGAACTAGGAAGTTGCTTGTGATAGGTTTTGAAAGTTTATTATTTGATGGAAGTTTTTTAGTAAATGCCAGGCATGGGGATACACATCTGTAATCATAGCAACTGGAAAACTGAGGCAGGAGGATTGTGAATTTGAGGTTAGCTTGCCCTGCATAGTGAGAACTTGCCCTACTCCCACCTCCTCACCCTCTAAAAAGAAAAAGGAAAACAATAATTTAATTGAAGATTAAAGTGAAGTGTTTTGTTTTTTTTTTTAGGTTAAATTTGGGAACAGAGACACCTAAGTTTATCTTTATGTTTTTTTAAAATGGGAAAATAAATTTTCTGAACTTAGTTATTTCTCATAATAATCTTATATACTTAACATTTTGATGTTATCTCTTTTTTGTTAGTTTGTTTTGTTTTGTCTTAGTTCCTTTTGAGACAGAATCTCATTTTGAAGCCTGGTTGGCCTAGCATGGTGGTTCTCAACCTGTGGGTCTTGACCCCTTTAAGGGTTGAACAACACTTTCACAGATGTCACATATCAGATATTCTACATTATGATTCAGAACAGTAGCAAAATTAAAGCTATAAAGTAGCAATGAAATAATTTATTGGTTGTAGGTCACCATAAGATAAAGAACTGTATTAGAAAGTTGCGGCATGAGGAAGGTTGAGATCTCCTGGCTTAGAGCTTTCGTCGTTTTTGCCCTCTAAGAACTGGGAGTACAGGTGTGCAATACCATGCCTGGCTTATTTTCATTACAGTTCTTAATGTGTCTGCTCTTGCCTTTAATTTCAGTTCTTTGAGGAAGAACAGCAGTGCTTTGCATAGTTTGCTGAAGCGAGTGGTCAACACATTCAGTAAGGACACTGGCGAGCTTGCGTCAGCGTCTCTCGACTTCATGAGACAGATCCTCAACTCTGATGCAATGGTTAGTGTGCCTTTATTGTTTTTATTTGACTTCTTTAAAGTATAATGAATTACTTCAATTACAAATGTATCTTGGAACTTATAATAATACTTTTTTTTATCTCCCTGTAATGTAGAATGCTGTCCAAAAGACAGAACAGCTGGTTTTGGTTCATGCTTGTTCAAATCTGATTAAGACCCTCCTGTAGTGGTCCATATTCCTGAAGCCATAATAAACCTGTCTTAAGAAGTACTTGGGGACCCCGTGTAGTGGTGCCTTCCTATAAACCTAGCACGTAGGAAGCAGAAGCAGGTGGATCTCATAGTCGGAGGCTCGCCTGGTCTATAAAGAGAGTTCTGGTACAGCCAGAGCTACACAGAGCTTGACTTAAAAAACAGACAAACAAACAAACATTAAAAAAAAGGGAGAGAGTAAAGACTTGAGGTTAAATAACAGTGTTATCCTACCTGAACACATTATTATACATATTATTAGAAACTGAGCTCTTGCATATTTTTATTGCAGAATAATCCTCCAGCCTTTCATAAAAAAGATTGACTAGGGTATGTGTGTGTATGTGTGTGTGTGCACGTGTGCTCCAGTATATACTTTCAACGCTAGTTTAAGAAATTGAGCTCATGGTGCCTGGAGAGCTGGCTCAGTGGTTAAGAGCACTGGCTGCTCTTCCAGAGGACCCAGGTTCAGTTCCTAGCACCCACATGGCAGGTCTGCATTGTCTGTAACTTCAGCTCCAGGGATCAAAACACCGCTGCACATAAAATAAAAATAAACCATTTAAAAAACCAACTCAGCTGATACTTCACAGTAAAGTCTAAAGAAAGTTTAAAAGGATCTTTTTACTGCAGGGTTACAAAATAAAAGATTTTATGAGAAAGTGGAATAAACATGCTAGGTAGTGTGTATATAATTTGTAATTTTTTTTTTGGGAACCCATCCTGTCTGACATTGTCCTCCAATTTTGTTGTCAAAGTTTTTTCTATTCTTGGTGGTCCGTACTTCTGATCCCAGCACTCACACAGAGAAAGGAGGAATGACATGAGTTCAAGGCTAGCCTAGTTTGTTTACGCAGTGAGTTCCAGGCTAGCCAGGGTTACATGATTATGTGTCTATGTTGTAAAAGATTGTTGAATTTTGTCAAATGCTTTATGTGACTCTATTGTGATAACCACATGACTTTTCTCCCTATTACTTTAATTGCATTAAATTTTGATTATTGAACCAGCATTGTTTTCCTAGGTTTAGTCCAGTTTGATTCCTTTTATGTATGGGTTCCTTTTATGGATCCAGTTTGTTTTATTTAGTAAGGATTTTTATGTATGTGTTCATAAGAAGAGATCTTGGTCTGTAACTGTCTTTTCTGGTAATGGTTTTTGGCTTCATTGAGTAAGCCGAAGAGATTTCATCTTTTAGGTTTTAGAAGTTTGTGAAGGGTGTGTGTGTGTGTGTGTGTGTGTGTGTGTGTGTGTGTGTGTGTTATGTGTTTATGTGTGTTTATGTTTGAGACAGGGTTTCTCTGTTGCCCTGGCTGTCCCAGAACTCAATTTGTAGACAAGGCTGGCCTCAAACTCAAAGAGATCTGCCTGGCTCTGCCTCCGGAGTGCTGGGATTACAGGCATGTGCTGCCACTGTTTGGCATAGATTATTGATTTTTTAACACTAATGAAGTCATTTGGGGTCTGGGCTTTTCTTTGTGGGAAAGCTTTGTTTTGTTCTGTTTTGAGAAATGGAATGAGTCACTGATTGATGTCATCCCTGTGCTGGGGCCTCGCTTACCTTGTCTGTATTGCTCCAATTTTAGAGGAGGATCTGCTGACAGGAGGCCCTTTTCTCTTTAAAAATACTAATTTAATTAAGTCCAGTCAGATTATTCTAAGCCTAAGTTTCTTTTTTCATCCTTTTGGAAATACATTTCTCTGTGTTCATCTTCAGTATCTGATGGCATATTGTTCTTAGTATTTTCTTATAAACTCTGAAATTTCTGATAAATTGTCTGCCTTTCCCTCCTGATTTTAGTAAACTGAATCATTCCTCTGTGTGGTGCTTGGTGTTGAGCCTGGGCCTCATGCTAGGCTAGTGCCTTGCCCCTGCTGCTTTCTGTGTTCCTTTCTTTCTCTTTTTTTCTTTTCCTAAGTCTGGTTAAATGTTTGTCAGTTTTGTTGATCTTTACAATTTTGTTTTCTAAAGTTGTAGTTAATCTGATTCACCCATGGTCCCAACAGCAGATAATTTCAGAAATAAGTAATTTGCATGTTTTAAAATGAGCACCATCCTATGAATGTGGTGACGTCTCCCCTGTCTTGCACACGAGTCAGTCCCCCTGTGTCCAACAAATCTGCACATGAGAACTGCCCACCTTTTAGTCACTCAGTAGCCATGGGTGGTTAGATCGGCCCCAGTGGGATCTGTTTGTGATCTCATGATGATTTTCATACTTGGAGTTTGGTAATTCCTTGGAAGTGGAGGTCAGTATAGTTCATAAATTCGGGAAGCATGCAGCTTTATCTCCTCACATACTCTGATTCCTTCCTCCTCTTTTGAAACTTTTAAAAAAAAGATTTATTTATTTTATGTATATAAGTACACTGTAGCTGTACAGATGGTTGTGAGCTTTCATGTGGTTGTTGGGAATAGAAATTTTTAGGACCTCTGCTCACTCTGGTCAGCCCCTCCCACTTAGTCCCTGCTGGCTCCAGCCCAAAGATTTATTTATTATTATATCTAAGTACATTGTAGCAGTCTTCAGATGCACCAGAAGAGGGTGTCAGATCTCATTACGGGTGGTTGTGAGCCACCATGTGGTTACTGGGATTTGAACTCAGGACTTTCGGAAGAGCATTCAGTGCTCTTACCTGCTGAGCCATCCCACCAGCCCCGTCTTTTAAAACTCTTAAATTAAAATGCTGGGGCTAGAGATATGTGTACTACTACATTCCCGATCCTTTTTTCCTTTTCTAGTTTGATGTCATTGAACTGTCTAGGCGATCCTTAAGCTTGCCATGTAGCCCAGACTGCCTTAAACCTGCTGCCTTCTTGTCTCTGCCCCCTAGTAGCTTAGATTATAACTGTTGTCATTACACTTGACTAGTATTATATAACTCAATAGATAATGTTTGACAGGTGAAATTTATGGTGGCTTCACACACAAGTTTAATAAAATGTCTATTTTCCTGAAACCTCACAGGAGTTTGCAAAACCTTTAAGAATTGTTACTACTTAGCCGGGCGTGGTGGCGCACGCCTTTAATCCCAGCACTTGGGAGGCAGAGGCAGGTGGATTTCT
>NW_022196896.1:25185905-25241438 GCF_008632895.1 Mastomys coucha | reverse complement strand
AAAAAAAAAAAAAAAGAATTGTTACTACTTAACATCATATTGTAAATTTGACCCTCTACCAACTCCTCCGACCCCCCTGGCCCCCGAGACTGAGTTTCTCTGTGTAGCTTTGGTTGTTCTGAAACTATTCTATAGATCAGGCTGGCCTCGAACTCACAGAGATCCACTTGCTTCTGCCTCCCATGTCGTGGGATTAAATGTGTGCATTACCTCCACTCAGCTATTGATCCTCTGTTTTCTAAGGCTACTTTTAATTAGAATCAAATGGGTTAAAATGTAAGTATTGTGTTTATAAACTTTCTAGGGTCTGTGAATGTAGCTCAGTAGTGGAGCTCTTGCCTAGTATGTACACACCCTGGGTTTGATCCCCACTGCAAATAAACCAACAGATAAGCAAACTGTTTTGGTTGGGTTGGGTTCTTAGAGATGTCTAGAATCTTTCAGTTTCTAAGCTGTTCCTTTAAAGGATGGTCTGGATAGAACCTTGACTCCTTCAGTACATTGTTTGAACTTGTGTATCTTTTTTCCTAAGAACACATGGATCAGATTACCCACCGTTCAGCATACAGCAGCAGAACTATAGACCCAGTGGTTTGTGGGTTTCTTGTTAAAGCCTGTGCCCTTACTTCCTCAGCCTCATGTTCTCTGAAAAGAGCAAGTGCTCCACTGTCAGATGGAGACAGGTTTTGTTAAGAATACACTTTCATTGGGTGGCACATGCTTGTAATCCTAGCAATTGGGAAATGGAGGCAGGAGGACCAGTTCGAGGCCAACAGCAAATTTGAGGCCAATCTGGGCTATATGAGAACTCTTTTTTTTTTTTTTAAAGAAGAATGTTCATTTTGCTTTTGACATTTGAAGATTTAGAGGACAAATGTTATGAATTCCAAACAAAATTGTAAATGTTCGTGCCAGTTGAAAATGCTAAATCTTAAGGGCTGGAGAGATCTGTGGTTAAGAGTGTGAACTGCCATTGCAGAGCACCTGGTTCCCAGCACCCACACAGGCAGCTAAGAACTCCAGATTTAGGGGATTTGACATCCTCTTCTGGTCCTCACGGGTTCCTACACACACATGGTGTACCTAAACTTCGGAAAACTCAACACAAAAGCATTAAATCCTGCATCAGGATTGGTAGTGACACTTTTATTTTGAGGTTTTATTCCTGGTAGAGCATAATTCATTTTGAGTCATTTAAAACAAGAAATGCGCCAGGCAGTGATGGCGCACGCCTTTAATCCCAGCGCTTCGGAAGCAGAGGCAGGCAGATTTCTGAGTTGGAGACCAGCCTGGTCTACAGAGTTGAGTTCCAGGATAGCCAGGGCTATGCAGAGAAACCCAGTCTTGAAACAACCCCCACCTCCCACCCCAGAAAAACAAAACAAAACAAAACAAAAACCCAAGAAATGCTGGACTTGTAACTACTCTTTTTTTTTTGGTTTTTTTCGAGACAGGGTTTCTCTGTATAGCCCTGGCTGTCCTGGAACTCATTCTGGAGACCAGGCTGGCCTCGAACTCAGAAATCCGCCTGCCTCTGCCTCCCAAGTGCTGGGATTAAAGGCGTGCGCCACCACCGCCCGGCTTTGTAACTACTCTTTGGCATGTACATAACTATCTAACATGCATCTTTTTGTGTGTTTATGATAAATATGATTTTAAAGTAGGAAATACCTGTTTTTCTGTGTGGTAGGCCTTACATATGATAGTTGCTGTTCTTATTGCCTCTTTTGTCTTCAGAGATGTAATTCAAGTTCCTTCAGTTCTTTGTTCTTGTAGGCATGCATTTTTTTGCCTCTCCAACATGTCAGTTACCTATCCTACCAATGCAAGTGTTTGCTATTAAATATGTATTTTTTGAGAAATATATGTCAGTAATTTAAATATATGTATTTACCTGTTTATTAATGTACCTAAAACATTTTCACTTTCAGTAAACTAAGTCCTTTTTAAAACTAGCATTTGTTGAGTTCTAGAAGTTATAGCGTTGAGGGGAATATCATAGCAAATGGCTGAAATAGGTGAATACATTTACAAGCATCTTTGTAGATTTCTCTGTTCTCAAACTTAACTTGTGTGTGACATTTACAGGGCTGTTGTGGAGACGATAGTGGTCTCATGGAGGGAGAGGGCGCTCACCCACCCCGGACGATGAGTCTTAACGCTGCAGAGTTAAAACAGCTCCTACAGAGCAAAGAAGAGAGTCCAGAGAGTCTGTTCCTTGAACTAGAGAAGCTTGTTTTGGTAAAAAGAAAACTAGAAAAAGTAGTAATGAATCAGCGTTCCTTCTCAGTGTGGCTAATTCCACCTTCTATGGTGACTGTTTGAAGTAAGAGAACCCTTGACGGGGGAGCTCTCTGCATTTATGACTTGGCGTGCACTTCTCCTCAAGTCATGAGTCTCACGAGTAAACAGAGGGAGTTTTGTTTGAACTGTTAACTTTTGAATGCAGGATGCCTCTGCTGCCACTGTTGAGAGATAAAATGACGAGGGTTTTGATTTGTCTTATTTTAATATGTTTATTTAAGTTGGTGACTCTGGGTGTTCTAGAGCTTTGGTGTATAATTCCACCTCTTGTGCTCCCATCGGTAGATAAGGACTTAGACGCTCAGCTTTTGTTTGCTGGCACCTTTCATTGCTTGTGCTTGTGTCTAGGAACATTCAAAAGATGATGACAATCTGGAGTCTTTGCTGGATAGTGTAATTGGACTGAAGCAGATGCTGGAGTCATCTGGTGAGCCTTTGCCTCTCAGTGACCAGGATGTAGAGCCAGTACTGTCAGCTCCAGAGTCTCTCCAGAATCTATTTAACAACAGGTAACATAACCAGGATTTGAGTTTAAGTAGAGAACACTTAAGTAATGGCTTCTAGAGTCTAGATTGGGTAAACCAAGTGTTTGTTTAAAGCAATAGTAAAAATCCCAAAGTCTGCAGACTATAGGCTCTTTCATATAAAAATACACATCTATGCCTGGCATAGCCTGAATAAAAACAGGCTGGCAGACCAAGGTCAACCGACCCAAGCTTTGAGAACACATAACTTCTTTTTTGTGGTTGTTCCTTTGAAAATAGGATCTTAGCCGGGCGGTGGTGGTACATGCCTTTAATCCCAGCACTTGGGAGGCAGAGGCAGGTGGATTTCTGAGTTCGAGGACAGCCAGGACTACACAGAGAAACCCTGTCTTGAAAAACAAACAAAAAAACCCAAACAAACAAAAAACAAACAAACAAACAAACAAAAAAGATAGAAAGAAAATAGGATCTCATATAGATTAGTCTGGTTTAGAATTTGTGATTCTCCTGCCTCAGCCTTCTGACTACTAGATAATGAATATGAACCATGATACTGAACTGAGGACATCTGTCTCTTTGACCTTTAGAGTATTGTAGCCTTACTGACCATCTAACATGACACAATTAGTTTCTGTATTTAGAAAATTTAAATATTAGCAGTTTCTGTTCAAATTGGTACAGTGCTATCAACCTGCAGTTTTGGAAATAAATCCCAGCTCTGTTTGATTTACTGAGAGCCCCAAGCCTATTAGAGTTGGATTTTTTAAAAAAAATTATTTATTCTCTTATACAGTACATTCTCACGGCACCTTCCACTGGTTCCTTCTTCAAGGCACCCCTCCCAGTTCCTTTCCAACCTCCTCACTTCCCAGATTCACAGCATCCTCTCCTTGGCCAGAAAAGAACAGGCCTCCCAGGGACATTAGCTGAATATGCCACAGCAGTATACAGTAAGACCAGGCACAAACCCTCACATCAGGGCTGAGGGAGGCAAAGGGTCTCCAAGAGTCAGGACACCCCCACTCCTACCGTCTGGAGCCCCCTCCCACCCCAAACAACAAGCCAACAACCATCACATGTATGCACAGGACCTAGGGCAGATCCATGGAGGCTCTTCTGTGATTGCAGCTTCAGTCCCTGTGAGCCCCCATGATCCCTGCATAGTTGGTTCTGGAGGGGCTCTGCAGACTGTGCTCTTGAGCTCCAAGGAGACAGACCCAATGGAAACCTCCAACCTGGGCCCTACCGGGTTTATTTTATGAAGCTTTGGTCTTTAAGGATTCCTGATTCTTGAATAGCTTTTTGAATGATTAGGGGCTAATCCTATTACTACTTTATTTTACTTAGATAAGATATTATTTTGGGATTCTGCTTTTGACCAAATACTTTTTTCATCTTCTAGGACTGCGTATGTGTTGGCTGATGTCATGGATGATCAGTTGAAATCTATGTGGTTTACTCCATTTCAGGCTGAAGAGATCGATACAGATCTGGATTTGGTATAAAAGATTTTATTACTAACTTTTAGAAAAGGTTATTTCTGTTGGCTTCTTTGTGTGTTGATACCATTCTAACAGTTTATATAATGTACACTTAAGGTCCATTTGAGGGCAAATTCATGTTATCTCTATGACAGTCACCCACTTTATTGAAATCTAGAATTCATCATTTTTATACTATTCATTTCACTTTAATCTAGTTAATAATTTGTATTTTGAGATTATGATGAGGGAAAACGTGACATTCTTGCATATGTCCTCTAGAGCACATGGTTTCTTTATGTTGCTAGAGCACAGAATAACATATCTGACAAGACTGTTGGTTTTGCATTGGGTTCCAGGAAAGGATGGTATGGCCTTTGCCCTGGGAGCAGTAGTTGATATTCTTAAGCATAGTGCTGCAGAGGTTCATTAGTGTAAATGCAGGCTGTTGTGTGCTTCTCAGAGCTGTGCAGGTGTTGTCAGCCATATCGTACTGTACCTCTGTATTACCTATTTTCTTTATCAAAGAAATCTATTGGGTATATTCCCTTGTCCAAAGGATACTAGTATTCATGATGAGTAATGAAACGGAAACTGGCAGGAAGGATTCCTTTGTATTTAAGCTGTGTTTTGTGGCGGGCGGTGGTGGCGCACGCCTTTAATCCCAGCACTTGGGAGGCAGAGGCAGGCAGATTTCTGAGTTCGTAGGCCAGCCTGGTCTACAGAGTGAGTTCCAGGACAGCCAGGGCTACACAGAGAAACCCTGTCTCGAAAAAACCAAAAAAACAAAAAACAAAAAACAAAAAACAACAAAAAAAAAAAGATGTGTTTTGTATATTGAGAGCTGCTTTTCCTTTAAGGAAAACACATACACACTATAACTAACATTGTATTAAAGAATTTCTTTTTACTATCAACTTTTTAGTGATTCATTAGAACTGTGCTGCCCAGTAAACTCTGTACAGAGATAGAAATGCTCTATGCTTTTCCTCCTTTGGTATAGTAGCCAGTAGCTTTGTGTACCTCTTGGAAAATTAAAATTTAGGTAGTATGACTGAAACACTGAATTTTGGGTTAGGCATGGTGGCTTGTACATGTAATCTCAGTCCTAGGAAGGCTGAGGCAGGAGAATATCAGTGAGCTCAAGGCCAGCCTGATCTACACAGTGAGTTTCAAGCATGCCAAAGCTTGCTATAATAAGAACCTCTCTCTTAACAATAAGCACTGAATTTTATTAGGATCGAGTCTTCCCTGCTATAGTTTTAAATACTCCCACATGGGAGTTGGAGAGATGGCTCAACAACTGAATACTGGATGCTCTTGTAGAGGACGTGCCTGTACTTCCTGGCACTTCTCGGGAATCTGATGCCCACTTCTGACCTGTGGGTACCAGGCACATACATACTCGCAGGCAAAGCATTCATACAGATACAGTGAAAATAAGTAAACCTTAAAAAGAAAGGGCAAACAGCCTCACATGGAGTTGATGACTAAAGTACTATATTAGGCAGTACAATCTAAAATATTTGTGTAATAAGTTGTTCGTTTTCAGCTGAGAGTGGTGGCTCACACTTGAAATTCTAGCGCTAAGGTGACAGAATTGCTACAAATTTGAAGCCAGTTTGGGCCACATAGTCCTTCCTAGTCCACACTGAGCTACAGACAGAGAGCTTGACAAAAATAAAACAAGACAAAACTTGAGCTTTCGTTTTACGGGGATATGGAGACTCTTCCAGACAGTTTCTCTGGGTATCCCTGGCTGTCCTGGAACTCGCTGTGTAGACTAGGCTGGCCCTAAACTCAGAGATCTGTCCACGTCTGCCTCCTGAGTGCTCAGATTAAAGGCATCACCACCGCTCAGCTAAACTTTCTTTTTTAAACTTAAACAGGACTCTCTCACAGTGATAACTGTGACCAGGATTTAGAGAAATTTTAGACCTTGTAAGTAGCTTTAATTATCGTTTCTCTGACATTAAGCATAGATTGGAATGCCATGAAATGGATCAAGCTTTTGGGAGTCTGCAGCACATAACCCTTTTCCAGTTGATGTGGGCAATCACACAAGGTGGCCATTGCATTGTCTCCACATTATTGTTCATATTCTTTGGGTATTCAGTTATTAATTTATATAGTATAATCCTGAGTTCCCTGTCACATAGCCGTTCCCTAGATTTACAGACCTGTGGCTTTGAGGAGGAATGCCACGAAATAATTAGTTGAATTCCCAGGGCTTTCTGGTTTTGTTAATACTAATGATGTGACTTCCTGAAAAGGTAGAGGTAGATTTATAAGCAAATTACCATGAGTGTGAGTTAGAATTTGTAGGTAATAGCAGTCTCTGTAGTGAAAGTTACACACACTTTACTGTGTTGTCTTATTTATGACTGCAGGTAAAGGTTGACTTAATTGAGCTCTCTGAAAAGTGCTGCAGTGACTTTGATTTGCACTCAGAACTAGAGCGCTCGTTTTTGTCAGAACCATCATCTCCAGGAAGAACCAAGACTACTAAGGGATTTAAACTCGGGAAGCATAAGCATGAGACATTCATAACTTCAAGGTAAAATTCCTTCTACTGATGATTGTATTTTACGATAAACAACTGTAAACCCCTTCCCCCTTTTGAGACAGAAATCTTTCTATTATGTAGCTCTGGCTATCTTAGAACTTACTGTTTTGACTAGGCTAACCTCAAGCTCACAGAGATCTGCCTGCCTCTGCCTCCTAAATTCTAAGATTAAAAGTGTGTGCCATCTTGACTGGCATAAGTATAATAATGTTTAAAGTGAGTAATTTCAGGAAGTGACTGGTGTATGCTTTTGTTCTTTTGTTGCTGCTGTTGCTGAGGTTTGAACTCAGGGCACTTGTAAGTCCTGTGTTGCTTTTTCATTGACTAAGAAACAGACTGGTTTGTTTAAAAAATATTGTTAGTCTTGCTGGGTGTTGTTGGTTTATGCCTTTGATCCCAGCACTCAGGAGGCACAGGTAGGTAGATCTCTGAGTTCCAGGACAGCCAGGACTACACAGACAAACCCTGTCTCAAAACAACAACAAAAATATTGTTAGTCTTATCAATAAACAAGCATATGATTTTTAGCTAGTTTGTTATATTATCACAGAAAGTGGAACAGTTCCTATAGTGGAGTGCCATTCCATTTTTAGTATTGTAAAGATGGACTATAACATTTTCATTAGAAATCTGAAAAAGAAAAATTTTCTCATAGAGTGCTTTTGTCTTAACAGTGGAAAATCTGAATACATTGAACCTGCCAAACGAGCTCATGTCGTGCCACCACCAAGAGGTCGGGGCCGGGGAGGATTTGGACAGGGCATACGGCCCCATGATATTTTCCGTCAGAGAAAGCAGAACACGAGTAGGCCACCATCTATGCATGTGGATGACTTTGTTGCAGCTGAAAGTAAAGAAGTGGTCCCTCAAGATGGAATACCCCCACCAAAAAGGCCACTCAAGGTCTCACAGAAGATTTCCTCTCGTGGTGGATTTTCAGGCAATCGAGGAGGTCGGGGTGCTTTTCATAGTCAGAACAGGTTTTTCACACCACCTGCCTCGAAAGGTAACTGCCTATGTTTGCTTTCTAATGGACTGGAGTGACAGAGTAGTAAACACGTGACCTAGATAGAATGGGCTCAGGAACTTCTCTCTCTCTACACTTAAGCTGCCTCTATACCTACATTCCTTCCTTCCTTCTTCCCTCCCTCCCTCCCTCCTTCCCTCCCTCCCTCCCTTCTTTCTTTCTTCCTTCCTTCCTTCTTTCCTTCCTTAGTTATGAAGGTTTCTTTCTCTTTTCTTCCTTTCTTTCCTTCCTTTACTTTTCCCTTTTTTTAAAGATTTATTTATTTTATGTATATGAGTACACTGTAGCTGTCTTCAGACACACCAGAAGAAGGCATCCAATCCCATTACAGGTGGTTGTGAGCCACCATGTGGTTGCTAGGAATTGAACTCGGCACCTCTGGAAGAGCAGTCAGTGCTCTTAACTGCTGAGCCCTCTCTCCAGGCCCTTTCTTTCTTAATTATTTTCCTTTTTACATAGAGGGGAAACAAAGTATTTTTGAGACAGTGTCTCACAATGTACCCTTGAGTGGTCTGAATCTCACTATGTAGATCAGTTCCAACTACCTCTACCTCCAGAGTCCTAGGATTAAAAATGTGCACTACCATGCCAACTTGAAGAAAATTTTAATGTATTTTATTTATGTGGGTATTTTGCTTGTATGTGTGTCTGTACACTACATGTGTGCCTATTGCCCAACGAGGCCAGAAGAGAGCATTGGATCCCTGAAGCTGGAGTTAAAACAGGTGTGAACCACCATGTAGGTGCTAGGACTTGAACCCTGTCCTCTGGAGGGCAGCCTGAGCCATCTTTCCAGCTCTCACAATAACAGTTTTATATGTCCCTCCTGAGCAACACACGTGTTATTTTTACAATTACACCTCTCAGCATAGTCTTGTTGCTCTCTATAGTTGACCTCTTGCTTCTCTTACCTATTTTTTAATCTTTCCTAGTTTTCACTCATAAGTGGTGTGTATGAGCGTATGTGTGCAGATGAGAGTCAGGTATATATGGGTGCTAGAGGTCAGTTGATACTGGTTGTTTTTTTCAAATGCTCTCCCCCTTATATACTCATACAGAACCTTTCACTTGACCCCAGGCGTGTTGATTCAGCTAGACTAGGTAGCCGGCATGGGTCAGGGATGCCCTATCACTGCCTCTCATGTGCTGGCATCACAAGTGGGCCACCTATGCTTGCCCAACATTTCTGTGTGTGTTACTGATCCAGAGTCAGTTCCTCATGCTTTTGTAGCTTGCTTTTCCCCCTCTGTGCTGTTCCCATTGTTCTCTGCATTCTCCTTCAGAGATAGGTTATTGCCATGTAGTTCAAGCTAGCCTGGAACTCACAACTCTGCTGCCTTTCTCTTCCTGGTACTGATGTTGCAGAGTGCTGGGCGGCATGTACATGGTTTATATCTTTTTCTTCCTTTTTAAATCCAGTTTTGTTTGTGTATGTGTCCATCCACATGCACATATATGTATGTGCGTGCTTTCAGAGTGCAGACTAGGCAGGCATTGGATCCTTTAGAACTTCAGTTAGGAACATTTATGAGCTACAAAACATGGGTGCTAGTATTTGAAGTCTGGTCCTTGTGATTGAACAGTAAGTGCTTTTAACTACTGAGTAATCTCCCCACCCTTATTTTCTTTTAAAGATTGTGTTTATTTTAAATTGTTTGAAGAGTTTAGATACTGAATATACTTACAAATGTTGCTCCTTTATTGTTATTGTTTCACTTAGTTTTTAGACGAAGTGTTGCTATATAGCAAGATTCATCCCAAACTTGTGATCCTCCTGTTTCAGAAAATACTAGAATTACATGCATATGTGCCCACACTGGTTTCAGAGATAATCAGTCCCTCCCCCCCCTCCGACTGTCTTCTTCCTTTACCTCTACTCTATTTCACACACACTCTCATTTTATTTGAGACAAGGTCTTATGTATCCCTTATGTATTACATGTACTGAGGCAGGCTGAAATTCACTATACAGTGAAGTGTAGTCAAGGAAATGTTGTCTTCTTACGTCACAAGTGCTGAAGTGTCAGGCATGTCCCATCACAACCCAGCCAGAGTGGTTCTTCACTGCTAAACTGCTGAGTTAGGAAGGTGAATGAAGGGGACTCAGTTTGCATTAATAGAATCATTTACACAGGAGGGCATCAGGAACTGTCCTCAGGGATTTATTGTGTAGCTCTTGAGAACTCCTTTTACAGATGAGAGTGTAAGTGGTGGAATAATGTTTGAAGCGTGACAGTCTGGTGCTGTAGTCACCCTGCACTTAACTATTGTGTGATGATGCTCACTGTAGAGATGCTCAGCTTCTGCCATATCACCTTCAGGATTAGCAAGAGCCTGTCAGATTTTCATTAATCGAGTTGGATAGTGGGGTGTGATGTGAGTAGCCTGTAACCACCACTCTCAGGAGTTGGAAGGCAGGAAGACCGCAGGGTTAAGGCTGGTCTGGCTCTTACATGGCAAGATCCTTACTCAGAAATTCCCCAAACAAGGGAAGCAACCCAAGTGTGAAATCAGTTGATTGTGTTTTTGTGTTTAGGAAACTACAGTCGTCGGGAAGGAACAAGAGGCTCGAGTTGGAGTGCCCAGAATACCCCTCGAGGAAATTATAATGAAAGTCGAGGGGGCCAGAGCAATTTTAACAGGGGTCCTCTTCCACCGTTAAGGCCGCTTAGTTCTACAGGTGTGTGTTGCTCCCCACTTGTCCTCCTGAGGCGGTCCTTCTTTTCAGATTGTGAAGGTCATACCCTTTGTTTTGGGAGAGACTTATTTTAGCATGTTGACTTATTTTAAAGTTAGGTTTATACTAGGGAATAAAACTGAACTGCCAGTGTAATCTGAAATGTCTCATGATAATGGGCCATATTTAAAAAAACAAACCAGCTGTTATGGTGCCTTTTGACTGCAAAGTGTTTTGATAACAAAAGTAGCATCATATAGTGGATACTGTTCTATGTACAGTATTGTATAAGCATAGAATCTTTTTTGTACATTACTATCTCAGGTTTAGGATTCTTGTCAGACATAGCTTTGGTTTTAAATAGGCATTCTAAAACTAAGTTCCTTTTAAAAAAAATGTGTGTGTGTGCACATGTGTGTGTTAGAGAGAGAGAGAGTGTGTGTGTGTGAGTGTGTGTGTGTATGTGTGTGTGAGTGTGTGTGTGTGTGTGTGTGTATGTGTGTGTTTAGGGCAGAAGAAGATACTTGATTCCTTGGAACTGGAGTTACCCGACATGTACAGTCCTCTGAAAAAGCAGCAAATGCTCTTAGCCATAGAGCTATCTCTGCAGCTCTAAAATAAGTTGTATTTGGGATATAATTCTCAAGAGTCACAGCTCACCTGTTTAAAAGTATAAGCACTATGTAACAGGCAAGGAAAGGATGTTTGTTTGAACTAAAGTGGTCTTGTTTTTCTTTTCTAGGTTACCGCCCTAGTCCCCGGGATCGAGCTTCTAGAGGCCGTGGGGGGCTTGGACCATCCTGGGCTAGTACAAATAGTGGCAGTGGAGGCTCGAGAGGAAAGTTTGTTAGTGGAGGCAGTGGTAGAGGCCGGCATGTACGGTCCTTTACTCGATAGACGTGCTCTTGGGAACACCCCAAGTAAATGGACATTTCATGAGGACAAAAAACAAACAGACCTTGAAGGACCAATTTAGACTTAGCAGTTATATCTGGATACATCTGAGAGAATATTTTTATCTGAAGAAAGCAGATTTTGTTTGATACTTAACGAGATTTCAATAAAAATCCAAACTTTGTATGTATGTTTGTATATATTTTTCCCATTTTTATATGGTATTTATTTAGAAAGTTTCCAGTAGAAAGAGAAAAACTAAATGATTTGTTTTGTATTTTTCTTGCTTATACTATAGATATTCCCCAACTTTCTTAACCTGTGACACCCTTTAGTGTGTCTCAGGAATTTTTTCACAGTGTCCCTAGGCCAAAAGCAAACTTGATACTTTTGTTTATTAAACAGTTAGATCCAAGCAACTGAAGGCTTTCCACCACCATCACCACTAGTAACGGGACACCGCTCAAGGCCTCACCCTGGAAACAGCAGCCTTCCCATCAAACTGCTGAACAGTTGTTACAAATGTGTGCTGTCATGGAAAGTCATCCAGTGTTACCCAGTGCTGAAAATGTGAACTACCTCAAATTAGTAGTTTGTGTGGTGTCCAGCAGGTATTGCTGTTTCCTCAGAAATTTAAAACACTCATGCTTATTTACTAAGGTGCCCACTACACAATTTAGTAATCATTGCTGGACCAGAAGAAGCAAAACACTTCCTTATGTTAGAAGGACAGACTTTGCTTCAGGTTTGGACCTACTGATGCTATTTTATTATAGAGTTATTTAAACCTAAAAGTTGGCTTATCCTAATATGGTTATTTTGGGAATCAGAAGCATCTACTTTATATTCAGAAATAAAACTTATAACTTTGACCAAGGAGCCATATTTCCCCCAAGGTATGTCTTAATCATTGAGCCTATATAAATGGCATAAAATATAGAGTTCTCTTAAACAAAAATAAGTGTATGAGTCTCATTCCATCCTAACAGCCTCTATTTTGGGGAATCACTTGAGTGCATTTAATATCTGTTTATTAGGGAAAAAGGCCTTGAGAAGTTCAGCTTTAGAATTGAGGGTTTAGCTTATTGGTAGAAGTACTTGCCTAGCATGTATGATTAACTACTAGCAGTATTTGTGTGTATGTGTGTCTATATGTGCACTTCTTTGTGTGTGCATGTCTGTGTGTGTGCGGGCACGCACATGTACACATGCATGTGCATAGAAAGTTCAGATATAAGGATTTTGATGCTTAAGTACAAGGTGATGAAAATCTTCTTACTAGTCTGGAACAACCCAAGCTCTTAGTCTGCCCAGGCTGCTGTAACATCATAAAATAGACTGGATGGTTTATATAATAATAAATCTCACAGTTCCATGGTCAGGCCTTTGGTGTAGTCAGGTTGAGGTGAGGCACTCCTTGTAGGTTTTTCACATGTCTTTCTATAGCTGAGAACCTCTTCTATCATGGAGAGACAGTGTAAGGAGTTTGCCAGCCTGGGTTTTGAATCTTATTTCTACATCATCTGAATCAAGTACCTTAGCTTTCTCCACCTGTAGCATCAGGATGCTACTTGTTTTGTTGGGTTGTAGAGTGAGTGATACATCTGTAAGGGGGTCTTGGCTTCTTTTCTCGTTTATTTGAGTCTTACATTGAAGATGCTTTCAGTTCACATCAGTTTGTGCCTGTACTGTGATGGTTAGTGTTGTCCACTTGATAGAATTTAGAATCATGGGAGGTGGGTCTCTGGACAAGCTAGATAGGGGAGGACTTTAATTAATTACACTGCCGTGGGAATACTATCCTATCATGGTTGGCACAGTTCCCTGGGTAAGATCCTGGACTGCAGAAGTAAATAATAAATAAATAAACAAATAAAATCTTTTTTAAAAAAACCCCAAAACAAAAAGGAAGTAATGCAGAGATGTTAAAGGGGTCACAAAAGCCCATAGTCTAGAGAAATGGCACATGTTGAAGTACCAGCAGAGTAGCAAATGGAAGGCCAGCAGGTGAGAGGCAGGGAAGAGGTCAGCAGACAGCAGCCTCAGCTCCAGGGAGGAAACTAGCAGTTGGGTGCTATCGGCTCTGTAGGGTGCCGGCAGCTAAACAACTCGAACTTCACATTGATGGGTTGGAGGTCTGAAGCAACTAATGATGTGCTTCTTAGAATTACAAAGTTTTCATGGTAAATAAGACTTACGGTTGTAACCATTTTCTTAAGATCTTAATATATATATATATGTATGTATGTATGTATGTATGTATGTATGTATGTGTGGGTATTGTGCATTTGAGTGCAGGTGCCTAAGGTAAGGGGTCCTTCTGGAGTTGGAGATATAGGCAATTGTGAGCTACTCAATGTTGGTCCTAGGAACCAAACGTATGCCCTCTAAAATTTAGAGCAGCAAGTACTCTTTAACTACTGAGCCATCTTTCCAGCCCTCTCGTTTAAAAAAAAAACAACAAACATGTATTTTGTATGTACTTATGTTGCAGTGTGTGTGTTTTATGTCAGAGAACAACAGCTTTTGGGAGTCAGTTCTTTCTACAATGTGGATCTCAGATTCAGATCTAGTTGTAGGCACCTTTACCTGCTGAGGTGTCTGTCTGGCCCCGCCCATCTTTAATTTTTGACATAGGGTCTCTTAGTGAACCTGGAGCTCACTGACCTTAGTGTCTCTGTCTCCCTGGCCCTAGAGTCCGCGTGTGGACTACCATGCCTGATGTGTTATATGGGTGCTAGGGATCCAAACTCAGGTCTTAATGATTCTGTGGCAAGCACTTTCCCAACTGAGCATCTTCTGAATCTGTGAAATGTAGTTTTTGACAAGTTGGTTATTGTTAGTGTGTCATTACACTTTGGGGTTTTAAAATAAATTTTTAACACAGTTTTTATTTTAAAACAAAATAAAATAGTGAAATGCAGGTATTTTGGTTTGCATTGCTTTCTTTGTTTTGTTTTGTTTCCCCCTCTGACATGATCTTGCCTTGCAGTCTGGCCAGGCCACTAACTTGGAATCCTGCCTTCCAAGTGCTGGGATTACAGCCATATCATGCAAACACCATACATACACATACCAGAACCAATCAACTAACCAAACAACCAACAAAACAAAACAAAACCAAAATGAAAAACCAACTTTTAAAACATGTTCTCAAGGTAGTAAATTTTGATAAAGAACTCAAGTTGGCAAACTCTGTTTGTTCTCAGTGATGGCTCTTGCTAAGAGCGACTGGGAATACTTTGGGACTGCTTTGAACTAAAGCAACCTAATAGCTCCCTTTAAGTTGGCAGCTGCTAGAAATTGCTTTCTCTAGGGATGATGCTAGATGGCTAAACGCTCTGGAATGGTGTAGTTGCTATTTACTCTGGCTAAAAATGTCTTCTGAATAACTCTAGGAGCATGTAAAAAGCTATTAAAAGATATTAGTAACTTTTCCCCTGAAGCTTATTTTGATGGAAATCTAAGAAAATTGGTAGTTGAAAAGAGCCATGTGCTAATCCTGGTTTTGTGATTCATTAACTTACTGTGTGATATAAACAAACTAAATTATCTGAAGCTTTTTAAAAGCATATTCTGAGCAGATAGTGGTGGCACTCGCTTTTAAGCCCATGCTTGGGAGGAAAGTCAGGGGCTGGTGAATATCTGTGAGTACCAGGACAGCCCAGGCTACACAGAGAAACCCTGTCTTGAAAAGAACCAAACCAAACAAAAAGCCAACATACATTCTGAAATATAATACAGCTAAGTATGTATGTGCTGGAGAGGAAGTATGAGGTAGAAGAGACACACTACAGGTATATTAATGTAAAGCTTGGCAGCTCATTATTGAATATAGTGGCTAAGAGACATTAGGGATAGTGTGAAGAGACTAAAAGCAGATGTCCAATCCCCAGCCAGTAGAAATGTTGAGCTGTGATATTGATGTTGGTTAACGAGTTGACTAACATTGTCAATAACTAGTGCCCAGCTTCAGGAAGAAGAGTTAGTTTTGATTTTCTTTAGCACAATAGTCAGTGGCAATGTATGATGTATTTTGAAGTGGTTAGAGTCAGGCTTGGGGGCTGAGGCAGGAGGATTGTAAATTCAAGGTTTGCTTGGGCAACTTACAACTGCTGAGTATTGGCTTTATTAAATCAGTCTTATTTCCCCTTTTATGAAGCTGGTCACTGCAGGAGGCCAGCGGCAGCTTGAAGGAATCAGATGCCTACATCCCATCCCCCAGCTCTCTTCCTACAACAGGGTTAAGCAGTTTGTACTATGGTTTTGCGGCCTCCAGTTTATGTTCTTCCCCATGTACGCTGTCTCCAACTAAAGCGGGTGGTGTGAAACGTCCCACCAGCCTCCCGCCATCTCACCGCACTAATTAAAAAGGTCAGATATTCTCTTCTTTTGGGGGATTTTCTCCAAAAGCTTTCTTCTTGGGGGTCTCCCTTGCTGCATCATTCTGTCTAGCATGGCTCTCCCTTACTCTTATTCTGAGCTTTCCATTTCAATGGAGTTCTCCAGACTTTAGGGAGAAGCTTTTCTTTTCCTTCATGTTGTTTCTGGTACACTGTACTGCAGCCTTTGTCACGCTCCTCCACTGGGAGCCCCTCATGGCCAGGCCCTTTCTCGAATGAACATCATTCCTGAACGGCAGTTTTGTGTCTGCTCCTCTGACAAACCAGCTTGCTGTGCTGTTCTTCTCTGAACAGTCCTGAGCCATATTTCCTTTAAAAAACAAAGTGTGGTAGTGCATGCCTTTAATCCCAGACAGGGATTAATCAGGGAGACAGAGGTAGGTGGATCTCTGTGAGACACCAGCCTGGTCTACAAAGGGAGTTCTAGGACAGCCTGGGCTATGTGTGCGGAAAGGGGATAGAGAACTTATTACATTACTTGCTTTGTACTTAAAACTGTTACTGACAACTAAAAAAAATGCCTATATTTAAATAATGTTTATAAAGGGGGGGGGTGGATAGTGGTTGGAGAGATGGCTCAGTGGTTAAGAGCATTGGCTGCTCTTTCAGAGGACCTGGATTTAATTGCCAGCACCCACATGGTGCCTCACACCTGTCTGTGACTCCAGTTCCAGGGCTTCTAACACCCTCACACAGGCATGTATGCAGGCAAAGCAACAGTGCACATGAAATAAAAATGCCTGTGTTTCACTTTTGCACTTGTAGCTTTTCAGATGAAGTGAAATGGTAACTATGAAGAAACTCTAGTTCACACTCAGAAAGCTAGAAAAAGTTTCAGCACGAGCTTGCATAGTAGAATGACTGCAGAGAGTTGTGTATAGCATATCTCAGAAAGCCAGAAGGAAAGGTTTTCAAAGTTTTCACCCTAAAAAAATAAGCATTTAAAGAGGTAGGTGTGCTTAACCTGATTATACAGTACATACACAAGTAAAAGCATCTCACAGTGCCTGTTAATATGTACAATTTTTGTGTCTACATGCCATTTTAACAAGAATATTTACTTATTTATCTATTTGTTGTGGGAAATACTAAAAAAAACCCGAACCCACCAGTTCTCCACGGGGCCTGATGGACGCTCCTGCCCTCCTGCCAGCTAGCCCCCAACTGCTGCATCCCCAACTCTTGGTTGCTTGTCCCTAGTGCTGCTAGTTCTTCCTCAGCACATGTAATTGGCGATCCCACATTCCAATAACTAAATGGAACCACCAACCTCGTGGTTGCATAGCACCATACCCAGTACCTCAGTAGAATCAAGACATAAACCAGATTTATGTATCAATATCACAATTTATAAAATGTCAATACAGTAATTTCTGAGCCAATTGCTAATGATAAAAGCTTTATCCCAATATTTCTAACCTTGTGAAATCATAGCTATTTGTGGCTGGTAAACACCACGTGGGTACACATCTGCAGCCGTCTTCCTTCTCCCTCTGAGATGCTCTCTGTCTCTCTGCAACTCTTAGCTCCGCCTCCCTTTTCCCTGTCCAATCACAGACCTCCTCTGCACTAATGTAATTGGACAGGGAAAATCCTGCAATATCTGTCTTTCTGTTTGCTTTTTGAGACAGTCTTGCTATGTAGTCCAGACTGCTCTTTTATGGTGAGCCTTCTGCCTTAACCTCCTGAGCGTGGGATTTTAAGCATGTGACAGCATATCTGGCTTAAATGTACTTCTCTTGATTTTGTTTGTTTGTTTGTTTGTTTGCTTTTAAAGACAGGGTTTCTTTGTGTAGCCCTGGTTGTCCTCAAACTTACTCTGTAGATCAGGCTGGCCTTGAACTCACAGAGATCCACCTGCCTCTGCCTCCTGAGTGCTGGGATTAAAGGCGTGCTTCTGGCTTGGATTAGTTTACTGAAAGTCAGATAGTATATCCCTTCAAAATGTAAAGCTTGGCCCAGGTTACAGAGACTTAAACGATTTAAACAAGGCCAAAAGGAGAATGCTCTCAGGAGATGGAGGCAGGGGACTCGAAAACTCAAGGTCATCCTCAAGAGTCCATTTCAAAGAAAACAGGCCGTGGGGAGAAAGCACTCCTGGGTAACTCCAGTCTTCGTCTATGCTGGGACTCTTTACAGACCTTCTGTGATGTGCATGCGAATAAGTGCATACCATAAAAAAACACACACATCGAGATATTTCTGAAGTTACTAAACAACTAGGTGTTTTGGTCCCTTCTTTGAAAGTAAGGAGGCCTTTTGGAGGAAGACTAAAGTAAGCAGGTAGTTATCTTGGCAATCCAAATAACTTCAGTGAGTATTCTATCATCTGCTTAGATTTCCTTCTTTTTTCCTTGCTTGAATGACAGTGTTGTGAGCTGAGCCCAGCGAGTGATGGAAAAAATGGGTTTCCCATAAGTTACTTTCCCTTACAAGCCATTGGGTTTAGTCTGTCCCCAGCTAAACTCAGCTGCATCCTGGGACATAGCCGAGAGAGAATATGTGTAGAAGAATGGATATGAGGCACCATAGCAGTAGCTGAGTAGGGGCGGCAGACAACAGCTTTCTACCTGTCGTGGCCGGAGGGGTCTCATCAGAGACCTCTGCTCAGGTAAGGCTGGCCTTCTTGACTTTGCCATAGAAAATAATTTCAGAAGTCAGTGTAAGGCCAAGTTTGAGTTTATTAAGATATGTTTATATATATTTAAGCAAGGCTTTAACAGAAACAGCAGCTCTTAGGTACAGAAGTAAGTGTGAGTGTGGGAGCCTCAAGAGAAAAATCACTAAATCTCTTACAATGCTGGTGGCTTCTGAAGTTACGCTGGTCAAATGTTTCTAAAAAACTTTTTGGAGGAAGGATTTACTTAAGTTTCATATGTATGGGTGTTTTGCAGGCACTTGTGTTGGTGTACTTCATGTGTACGGTGTCCAAATACACCAGAACAGGGCGCTTTTTATTCTTTGTCAAACTTGTATAAAATCCAGCGAATGACCTTTAACCACTCTCTCAGATTTCTTAGGGCAGAAAGATCGGCATTATTGTAGCATTTGGAAGTTCTTTCGGGCAGGCCTTTGAATGATATCAAAACCTTGCTACAATAATTTAAAATAGTGCTTTTTTTTTTTAAGTCTAAAGGAGCCCTTCTCCTTTTCACGAGTGTCCAATAATCACGCATTTGTCTTTATACTCCTAGAACTTAAAAGGCCTTGTAAATCTGGGGCTGCAACTACTACTACTCAATGTCACTTGAATGAGTAATAGGATTTCGTGTAACTCAGTGATGCACACACTTCTGTGATCCGAATCATAATTTACTGATCTAAGTTGTGAGGCTTGTCGCCTCAGCTAGAATCTGAAGACTGGAACCACTAGCAGTCAACCGGAACCAAACCTAGCCGCAAGCAAAAGGAAATGCAAAGGTGTCTGAGCTGCGACGGTCGTCCAATCAGAGTCGGGGGCGGGACCGGCCCAGCGCGCGGTGGTGGTGCGCATGCCCGGCGCCCGGCCGGCGGTTGGCTGTGTGAAGGCGGGAAGCTCGAGCCGGTCGGCGTCCGGCGTCCGGACCCGCTGCGGGGCGCTCGCGGTTTCCGTCCCCGTGAGGGGTAGGTCTCTGCAGCCGAGGCCCGGGGAGGCGCGTGCGGGGCCTGGGGCAGGCAGGATGGCGCAGGGCCTGGGGGAGCGGGGCGGCGGGACACCCCCGCGCTGGCTGGTCTGGGGCGGCAGCAGGGGCCGGTCCTGCGGGGTGGACGTTCGCGAATGCCGCGGCCCCCGAGGCTGCCCCTGGCCGGAGAACAGCAGGTGTCAGCCAAGAGGTTAGAACCACCCAGCGCCCGGCCTGGGCGAGTCACCTACCCTTCTCTCGCCCTTCTTTCCGCTTCCTGTTTCAACAAACAAACAAACAAGCAGACAGACAAACACACCATTTACATTAATTATGGAGGATTTTGTAGGTAGGTAGACTGGAGTCCCAAAGTCTAAGGAGAATATACAGTATGAAATGGAAATCTTATTACCCAGTGTAGCCGGAAGCCAAATAGCAGAAATAGCAGAAATAGCAAAGTCTGTTGATGGCTGGTGGAATTTTATTTTCTTGCATCCTAGAGTTTGCCACACCCTTAGTGAAGTCCAGAGGAAGGCAGAGATTCTGACTATGATCATGTAGGCAGAACTAATAATCCCTCCGCCTTTCCTCTTATGGGACCTTTCTTGTTTCTGCTTTCATAGGATTTTGTGGATTAAACAGGCAACAGTAATTTTAAGTAATAATATTACAGAAAGTATTGAGTACTGTGCGTCAAGCTTTGTTCTAAATTCTATAATTAATCTCACAGTTGCATAGTCACATGCTTAAGTGTGATTAAGAGTGAGTAAGACACAGGAGGAAACACGGATTTAAGCTAACTGCAGAATCACCTGCTGG
Organism: Mastomys coucha; assembly: GCF_008632895.1. Classification (NCBI taxonomy): domain Eukaryota; kingdom Metazoa; phylum Chordata; class Mammalia; order Rodentia; family Muridae; genus Mastomys; species Mastomys coucha. The sequence goes on along the minus strand of NW_022196896.1, from coordinate 25,221,180 downwards.
GAAGGTCGTAGGTGGAGTTATTAAGGCAGACATGATGTGATATCAGCCTGGTCTGGCTGTTTTCCTGGGAGCCTTAATCTTAGCCATAGCATGTTACAAGCCTCAGAAATCGCAGCATTTCAGTAGAGCTGCCAAGTGGCTTTATTTCTAAGGTCTGTAAAAAAGATCTCAGCAAAACTAGTTTACAAACCAGCTAGAGCCTGGTAGGAGATGGAAGATCTCAAGTTTAAGGCCAGTCTAGGATCTATAGAGAGCCCTTGTCCCAGAAAACAAAACAAACTAGTAAAGATGCTAATATGTTTGGGGAAATTAACTGATTTCTGTAGTTTGCTTTTTTTAAAAAAAAAAGTTTGTTTATTATATATATATGAGTACACTGTAGCTGTCTTCAGACATACCAGAAGAGGGCATCAGATCCCATTACAGGTAGTTGTGAGCCACCATGTGGTTGCTGGGAATTGAACTAAGGACCTCTGGAAGAGCTCTTAACCACTGAGCCATCTCTCTAGCCCCTGTAGTTTACTTTGAAATGCATCAACAAATTAGATCAACAAACCACCAGTTTCATAATTTGCTTTAAGATTGTGCTTGTAGTGATGACCTCCACCCAAATCTTTTAAACAAGTAAAAACTTACATCAAATAGTAAGTGAATTTCATTTTAACATTAATGAAATTGAGTCTAGCCTTCAATGCAATAATGGACTAATATTTTGAATATATAAAATAATGGTATACTTGAAAATTTATGGAATTTTAGATTTAACAAAATAGGATATATTTAACCAGTGTAGTTTATTATAAAGATAACATCAGCCGGGCAGTGGTGGTGCATGCCTTTAATCCAAGCACTTGGGAAGAGGCACGTGGATTTCTGAGTTCGAGGCCAGCCTGGTCTACAGAGTGAGTTCCAGGACAGCCAGTGCTATACAGAGAAACCCTGTCTCAAAAAAAAAAAAAAAAAAAAAAAAAAAAAAGAACCAAAACAACAAAATCCCAAAAACCAAAAAGATAATATCATCTTTGTAAGAAATTTGAAGTTTGAAAAGAACTCAGAATAAAAATCGCTTGTTAATCTAACATGTGGAGATAATCAGTGTTAATGTCATAGTACATATTTTGCTAGTATTATCATGAAATTCATTTATATTTCTTAAAATTTTATTTATACTTTTTGTGTGTGTGTCTATGTGTATGGGTATGTCTGTGCCATGATGCATGTATTAAAAATTAGAGGACAACTTGAAGGGCTTGGTTCTCTTCTTCCACCACATATATGGATTCTAGAGATTGAATTCAGGCTTCTTGGTCATCAGGCTTGTTTTAACCCACTGATCCATCTTGGCCAGCCCAACAATTTGTCTTATGTATATAGGCCCAAAGAAAACAGTTTTAAAGTGTGTACTGTGATGTCCCAGCAGAGGTCAGAGAACAACCTGTGGAAGTTGGTTCTTCCTTTGGCACACCTTAGTCCTGGGGATTGAACAGGTAATCAGGCTTGGTGACAAGTGCCTTTAACTGCTGGTCCTGTTTACAGGCCCCAGACAATAATATTATGTAATATTTTTGGTGCACTTGTACTGTGACTGTGACTTGCTATATTATATTAGACCAGGTGAGGAATATTCTATTTGTGGTACTATTATTTGGCTCTCAGATTTTCAGAGTTTGAAGCTGTGTGTGTGTGTTTCCAGACAGGGTTTCTCCTTGTAGCCCTGGCTATCCTGGAACTAGCTCTGTAGACCAGGCTGGCCTAGAATTCACAGAAATTCACCAGCCTCTGCCTCCTGTGTGCTGGGATTAAAATTGTGTGCCACTGCTACTACCACCACTTGGATTTATATTTTTAAATCAGTTTCTAACACTGTTCTCTTTGGAGTTTATATCTGTGGGAAACAATGGGGCAGTTTTTATTGCCGCATGGAAAGTGCCTAGGTAGTGCACATATTTGGGGGCCTAAGCTGCCAGTTGGGAGATGCAGAGTGCTCTAAGGATATGGTAGGATTAAAGAGGAAAGCTTTCCAGCTTCATCCAGAGGAAGGAGTGGTCAAAGCCCGGAGGAAAGGAGAGCACGTCTAGATGGAGGTGCTGAGTAAAGGCTAAGAAGGGAAGGAGTTTGTGAAGACTGTATTTGCTTGTGAGCATAGTGTATGATGATTTACTCATCTAGTATCTGCTTATGGACAAGTGGTACTAAGTACTTATACATATTCATTTAAACATAAGCATATTTTTGATACTTATAATAAAAGTTAAATTTCTGAGTTAACCAAATGACTTTGCTAACTATGTATATGCTTGGCAATGGTTGCAGTGAAGTACTGGCTGCGTATATATACGCACATATATGTACACACTCGGAAGCTGGATGTCTCAGCTGGTCTTCAGTATGTGCTGAAATCTTGAAGGAGTAAGCTGGAATGCAAGTGAAGGGATGAACTAGCCAGGGAGAGAGAGAGAGCGAGCAGGCAAAGAAAGCAAGCTTCCTTCTTCCATGTCCTTGGTATAAGCTGCTGGTAGAAGGTGTGGCCCAGAGTAAAGGTGGATCTTCCTGCCTCAGAGATCTGCTTTAAAGGTCCATCTTCCCACTTCAAAATATCAAGATTAACTGTGGGCTTCCTACTTCCCATGTAGGACTTAGTTAGGAAAACATCGCTCACAGTTGTACCAGCCACTTGGCTTTTAGTTAATTGTAGATGTAGTTGCGTCGACAACCAAGAATCATCACAGTTACCAAGGCAGTTTATATAGAAAGAACATTCAGTTGGTACCGTACGATTCCAGAGGGTTAGAACTCATGACCACCGAGGCAGGGGCGTGGTGGTAGGCAGGCTGCGTGTCCTTGGAGGAGTAGTAGCCAGAGCACTTCTTGACCTTCATCCACAGGCAGAAAGACAAAGGAATGGTACTGCCTTTTGAAATCTCAAAGCCCAGCCTCAGTGTTACAGCTCTTCCAATAAGCTACACCTACTAATCTTTCCCAAATAGTTCCATCACTATATTCAAATATATGAGCCTATGGGGACTGTTCTTTGAAGAAAGCAGACACGATTGTTACTATTGTGTGTTTTATTAATAAATAATAGATATTTATTTTAATAATAAATATTTTGTTGTTGTTATTTTTAGAGACAGAGTTTTCTCTATAGCCCTGGCTGTCCTGGAACTTGCTCTGCAAACCAGGCTGGCCTTGAACTCATGGAGATCCACCTGCCTCTGCCTCCTGAGTGCTGGGATTAAAGACATGAGGCACCATGCCCGGTACCCTTTTCCGTCTTTTTTAGTTTGTGCACAGGTGTAGGTGTGTGTATCTGTGCGTGTTTATGTTACTTACTCTTGCTTGCTTAGATGTGTGTGGTGGCCAGAAGTTGAGGTTTCTTTCTCATTTATCCATCTTATTTTTTGAGGTGGTCTCTCACTAACCTTAGAGTTTTGGCCAGAGCAGCCTGTCTGGAGTTACTGACTCATGCTGCCTCTGCAGTGACTGTTACATGGGTAGTAAGCATTCCCAACTTAGGTCCTCATGTTTGCACATACCACTTTATGTTCTGAACGTCTCCCCTGCCCCAACTAAGGCTTATTTCTCCATTTATAAAAGATTATTTTTATCTTATATGTATGATTGTGTGCATGTGCACTTTGGTGCCTTCAGAAGCCAGAAGAGGGTGTCAGATCCTCTGGGACTGGAGTTACAGAAATTTGTTGTATTTATGTTCATGGAGGGTTTCTGTTTTGGTGTTTTTCAGGTTAGCATTGCTAAAGATGAGACGGTCTGCAGCACCAAGTCAGATGCAGGGAAATTCCTTTAAAAAAACAAGATTCATACCTCCAGGAAGAAGTAATACAGGTGTGAGTAAGGAGGTTACAAAGATGAGTCCAAATACAAAACTGTTTCAGGTAAATAAAAGAAGGGGATCATAATATGATCTATCTCTCCCTCCCTCTACATCTCCCTCTCCCTCTCCCTCTCTCCCTCTCCCTCTCCCTCTCTCCCTCTCCCTCTCTCTCTCTCTTTTTCTCTCTCTCTCTCCTAAAACTAGGAATGGTACCTCATACCTATAATCCAATCCCTTGGAAAGCTGAGACAGGAGGATTGGCATAAGTTCGAAACTAGCTTAGGCTTCATAATGAGTTCAGGCCAGTCAGTTCTGTATAGTAAGACTGTCAAAAGCAATCAAACAACAAAAGAAACCAAAAACAACTAAAAGCCTCACAACAAAAAGTAAAACCTTGTTGCCTATTAGAATTTTCAGTTGTTGGGCTATAGGGAAGCCCCAGGATGCCGCTCTGGGGATGGAGAAGCACAGTCTGAGGCGGGAGACAGCTGGAGCTGCTTCAGGGGTCCCTGGGCCTGCAACAAGGCTGGGGCCGTGGGCTTCTCAGGCTCTTGGACATCCAGGTGCTGCTGAAGAGCTAAGAATGGAGTGGGGGCCCACAGGCTGGATCTAGCCTGGGGCGGGGAGGTGGGGAAGGGAGGAACTCTGGCTGGTCCCATGGGGGAGTCCTTGCCTTGCCGGTGGCAGTCGTGACTGGGAGTGCAGAGAGGCTTTCTACTGGAGACTAGACGGTGGCTCTGTAGGCAAAGGCCATCTCCATGGCTCCCCACGGAGGATTCCAATGAAAAGAGGCAGTCCATGGTTTTAAGGCATTTATTGTCATGGTGGATACTGGATATGTAAAACCATACCCCACTTATCTGAGTGGGCCTGAGATTAAATACCTTTTTCAGGGAGGAATGTCTGGGAAGGAGAGCTATTGGCTAAGGTACCTCATTAAAATGAAGATCAGTCTTGAACCTTACTTGTCCATAGGTCACTTTCTCTACATGTGGAGGAGTTTGGGGCATTGCCCTCACGTGACTAATGGCCACAAATCTATCGGGGACAGGGGCCTGGTGATCGGGAGCAGGTAAAGCTCCTACTGTCCCCTTCAGGGTCTCCAGGGCTTTTAGCCTTAGTTCAACTGGGACCATGCTACCTTTCATGGTCCTACATGCAATCTCTTATAGAAAGTCATGTGTGGGCTGGCAGGGTGGCTCACTGGGTAGAGGCACTTGCTACCAAGCCTGGCAACCTGACCACAATCCCCAGGACTCATAAGGTGACAGGAGAGAACAGACTCTCCTAAGTTGTCCTTAGGCTTCACATGTGTGTAGTGGCATGTGTGTGCACATACATGGACACTTGCAGAATACATAATAAGTAAATGCAGTAAAAAGTCTAGCCAGTGCTCTTTCAAGTTATTGATTCAATGAATTAAGGCTTGGGAGAAAGTGGTTTAAAGAGAAAAATGCATGAATAATTTACATAATTATTTCAGATTTTTAAATCATTGTTGTTTTTCTTTGCTGGAGGGTGAACCCAGGTCCTTGCACATGATAGGTTAGTGATTTTTGATGGAGCTACAAACTCAGCCTCTAGGTGTTTAATTTATAAAGAGTAAATGCTGGGCCAAAGTGACTGTATATTCCTGTAATTTCAGCAGTCCTGAGGCAGGAGGAGTGGGAGTGTGAGGGTTTGAAAGTTTTCATACTTTGTCTCAGAAACAAAACAAAGATTACTAAAAGTATCTTCATACAGCTTTTATAAGAAAAAAGATTATATATTTTTATTTTATGTGTGCTGGTCTTTTTCCTGCATGTATGTCTGTACCACGTGCATTCAGTACACCCACAGAAGGCAAAAGAGAACATTGGATTCCCTGGAACTAGACCTACAGATGGTTATTAGTAACCACGTGCATTTTGGGCATTGAACCAGGTCCTCTGCAAGTGCAGTTCATGTTCTCAATCTCTTAGCTATCTTTCTAGTCCTAAAAGGATTATTTTTGTTTTAGGTATAAGAAGGGTTTTAAGTGTACAGGTGTTATATAAAACATACAAAGTATATAAATTCTTTCTCCATGTATATCTTTGTACCACATGCATGCTTGGTGCCCATGGAGGGCACAAAGGAGAGCATCAGGTCCTCTGAGACTGGAGTTACAGACAATACTGAGCTGCCATATGGCTCTGGGAATTGAACCTGAGTCCTCTGGAAGAAAAGCTAGTGCTCTTAATTGCTGAGTCATCTCTCCAACCTAAGTTTTTTTTTTTTTTTTTTTTGGTTTTTCGAGACAGGGTATGTAACCTATGTAGCCCTGGCTGTCCTGGAACTGACTCTGTAGACCAGGCTGGCCTCGAACTCAGAAATCCACCTGCCTCTGCCTCCCAAGTGCTGGGATTAAAGGCATGTGCCACCATTGCCTGGCTAGCCTAAGTCATTTTTAAAAAAATATTGGGGTGAAACATGTAGCATACAATATAATGTATCTTTTTTTTTTCTGAGTCATGTTCTCTGTAGCCTAGATTGGCCTGGAACTTGTGTGTCCCTGATTGTCTTTCAAGTTGCTTTGAGTGGGAGCTCCTGTTTCTGCCTCTTGAGAACTGTGGTTATTTCGTACCCTGCTGTTGAGATTTTAGGGGTTTAATGGCATTGATAACCTTCAGCCATTATGCAAGCATCCTGGCTGTTGCCAAAGCCTTCTCAGCAGCTCAAACAGAAACTTTGTACCCACTAAACAAGTAACTCTACAGAAAGCTGCTACTCTTTACACCACTCAGCTCTTGGGTAGGACTGTTACTGCCCATGAATTTCACTCCTTTATGTACTACAACAGGTGGAATTGTGTGCTATTTGCTATTTGGGGTTTTATATTTTCAAAGCTCATCTACATTGTACTATACAGTGAATTTGATTCTTTTTTTTAATTAGATGTTTTCTTTATTTACATTGCAAATTTTATTCCCTCCAAAAACCCTCTATCCCATCCCCCCCTCACCTATTTGATTCTTTTAAAGTGTTCTTATATTATTTTGTGTGTTGTATGCATGGGTGTGAGTGCCTTGAGCTTCAGTACACCCATACCGGTCAGAGGTCACGTGTTCCCTTCTTGCATTATGTGGGTTGGGGACCCAACTCAGGTTGTAAGCCTTGATAGTAAGTGTTTTAGCCACTGAGCCATCTTATTGGTCCCCTTTCCTTTTTCAGACAGTTTCTTTTAGCTCACACTGACCTTGAATTTACGTGTAGCCAAGGATGACCTTGAATGTCTAGTCCTCCTGCCTTACTGCTAGGATTAACAGGTGTGTGCCACTATGCCTGTTTTAGATTTTGTTTGGTTCTAGGGCTCAAATCCAGTGTTTCCTTCATGATGGGCAAGCTTTCCAACTAGCTACACAGTAGCTCAGAACTTTAAATCTTTTCCTTGGTTTTTAATAGATTTTAAATTTCTTTTGGCTTTTTAAGACAGGGTTTCTCTGTGTATCCCTGCTGTCCTGGAACTTGTTTTGTAGACTAGGCTGGCCTCCTGCCTCTGTCTCACAAATTCTAGGATTAATGGTGTACACTACCACTACCCAGCTGATTTTTGAACTCTTGATTTTCTTTTGTTTTGGTCTGAATATGAGTGTTCTTTGTGTTTCTTTCTCTCTTCCTCCCCTTCTTTCTCTCTCCATCTCTTCTTTCTTACTTTTGAGACAGGGTTTTGTAAATCATTCACTCTATAGACCAAGCTGACTTCAGAGATACACCTGTCTCTGTCTTGTGAGTGCTGGGATTAAAGATGTGCAGCACTACCGCCTGGCTCAGTGTTGATTTAATAAATTTATAGAGTGTGTAGCTATCACCACACTTTTGTAGACATTTTCATGACTACAAAAGAAAAAAAGAAACAAAACCTTATATGTTAACTACTCCTATTTGTTTGAGTTCTCCAGACTTGACACAGCTAATATATTTTGTCTCTAGACTTGCCTGTTATTGACATTTCATATAAATCAACCTATGTGAAATGTGCTTTTGTAGCTTTCATAGCCTTTTCCTTTAGCATCTTTCCCAGGTTTATCCATGTTACAGCAGACGTCAGTAATAGTTTGTTCTTATTGCTGAAACACTAGTTTCCTCTTGTTCCCGTAACATAGTACCATGGGCTTATGGACTTAACAGAAATGTACTGTCTAATTTTGAAAGCTGAAAGGTAGAAACCACCAAGAGTCCATCAATAGGTAGATGATTGATGAGCAGATGTGGTATATACACACACCTGATTGTTATTCAGCTATACAGGGGTCAAGGTTAAAGTACTTGTGTTAGTTATTTTTCTTTTGCCATAATAGAACGCCATGACCAGAATCAATTTCTTGGCGGAAGAACTTACTTGGGTTTATGACTACAGGATAAGAGTGTAACATGGTGAGGCAGTATGGTAGCAGGCAGCTAGTATGGTAGCAGGATTAGGAAGCTGAGAGACATCTTGAAATGCCAGCATAAAGCTGAGCGTGAGCTGGAAGTCGGGTGAATCTGTGAACTCTCAAGGTCTGTCTTTACTGATGCACTTTGTCCAGCAAGGTAGCATCTGAGTGGGGACCAAGTGTTCAAACGCCTGAGCCTGTGGGGGACATTTCTCACTCAGTCACCACATGCAGTACCTTGGCTGGGCCAACGAGGTAAGGCCTAGATTGATTTTTGGAGGTTTTAGGGAAGAATCCTTGTACTTATCTGATTTCTTCATCTTTCTTCCTCAGCCTGAACTCCATTTGACACATAGAATAAGACAGCAACATCTTGTAGATTCTGGGCACCTAGACAGTATGTTTGAGAGAGTACTTAATAATATCCCGTCGTATTCATTTACTGTGTCTATAAGTTCATCATTCATTAGTTAAGTGTTTGGTTGCCAGGCAGTGGTGGTACACGCCTTTAATCCCAGCACTTGGGAGGCAGAGGCAGGCGGATTTCTGAGTTCCAGGCTAGTCTGGTCTACAGAGTGAGTTCTAGGGCAGTCAGGGGTATACAGAGAAACCCTGTCTCGAAAAAACCAAAAAAAAAAAAGAAAAGAAAAAAAAAAGGAGTGTTTTGGTTTATTTCAACTATTGTTTGTTTGGTGGTACTGAGGTTTTGAAAGATCCCCGTAGGGAGACCCCCACTCAAGTCTTGGGAGGACGTGTACCCAAGGAATCACGAGAGGCCATCCTGATGTAAACACATGAGGCAGTTTAATTTTTGGAGCTCCGGTTCGACCCCCCAATCTCACACAGGAGACAAGGAAATGGACCACAAGGCTCAGGGGTTAGGAGTTTATATAGGAAAAAGGTCTGGGGGAAACAAAAGAATCAGTGTAGCTATACATGATTGGCTAGTTTAAATATCAACTATATTATGTGCAGAACAGAGTAGAAAATCCCTAAGGTTGGTGTTAATCTGAGTCAACAGAGCATCTGACCTTAGACCATCTCTCAGAGGACCAGATGGCCCACTACTCAGTGTCTGCCCAGACATGTCCTTGCGTGCTTTCTCTTCTATATCTTTTTGGCCTGTTAGTAACAGCTTGCTTTTGCCCAGGCTTATTTGGACATATTCGACCTTGGTCCACTGTGTTTTTCTCAAACCTGCAATTTTCTCATTAGCCAGCACAAGTTTTAAATTTAACTCTTTCAGTTTAAACTCAAGGCATTTTCAAGTGCTCTACCAATAAGCTCTTGAATTGTCAAGGCAGCATGTTGCATAACTCAGGCTGAGTTTGAATTGCTGTGTAGCTCAGGCTGGCCTTGGCCTTGTTCTGTGTCCTAGGCTGCCTTCCAACTCTAGAACTTAGGTTCTGAAAAGTACCTATTAATACAGATATGTTGAAACTGGTAGCTCGATTCAAATTTAGAGCCTATTATATAAAAATGTGGAAACTTAAATTTAATTCATACATCATATATGTATGTGTGTATTTATGTAGGTATGTATGTATTTTTTTTTTTTTTTACTTTTTAGGGTGCTGAACAGTCACAGAGTGATCCAGATGTATGCAGTTCAAATCCCTGTCCCACTGAGGGAAGCCCTAGGGAATTAGGTGATGGGGCTAGAGTAGATCCACTTCTTCCAGGTAAGACACTGTATTATGTTTATATTTAAAATTTATATCACAGTGCTCTAGAAATGATTATTCAAGAATGAATGTTAACTTGATAATTGTTGATGTAATACCACTGAGTATTTTGCTTCAGGTTATCTGATGTCAAATTTTATCTTTAGAAGTTGAATTTTTAACCATTTTACTAAAAGGCTATAGCTCAGTGGTTAGAGTGTTTGCTTTGCATGGCAAAGCCCTGGATTTGAGCCACAGCACTGACAAAATAAACAATCTGAACAAACCTTAAAACCATGTAATTGAAATCTTGTGTTTTATAGTAGGTGTATATTTAAGACTAAAGGAAAATTGTTGCTCAGGAATAATCTTTAAGCACCAATTAGTTGTATTTAAAATTCTGTGAATAAACATGTTGATACTGCTAAACTAGCAGAGAAAAACTTGAAATAAGCAAATCACAACTTTAATGTACTCTATGTTAAGGTCAAATCAGATTTGAATTATTAATTCAGGAAAATCTAGCATTTTACTTGTGTTCTGTATCTCCATTGTTGAATTGAGTTTGATTCCTTTTTTTTTTTTTTTTTGTTTTTTTCAAGACAGGGTTTCTCTGTATAGCCCTGGTTGTCCTAGAACTCACTCCGTAGCCCAGGCTGGCCTTGAAATCAGAAATCCGCCTGCCTCTGCCTCCCAAGTGCTGGGATTAAAGTCGTGCGCCACCACTGCCAGGCCTATTTTTTTTCTCTCTATGGAGAGTATGATAGAAGAGCACACTATTTTTGGATAGCCTGTATTATAGGTTTAATGTTATCATTGCTGTGATGAAATGCCATGACCAGAGCAAGTTGGGGAGGACAATTGGCTTACACTTCCACATCACTGTTCATAATTGTAGGAAGACAGGAATGGAACCTAGAAGCCGCAGCTGATGCAGAGGCCATGGAGGAGTGCTGGTTACTGGCTTGCTCCCCATGGCTTACTTAGAACTAGGACTACCAGCTTTGGAGTAGCCCTGTCCACAGTGAACTGGGCCCTCATCGATAGCTAACTAAGAAAATGTCCTACAGGCTTCCCCACAGCTCCATCTTATGGATGCATTTTCTCAACTGAGGCTCCCTCCTCTCGGATGGCTCTAGCTTGTGTCACGTCGACATACAACTTTCCAGCACCACCTCTTTTCTTTATTAATAGTCTTACTGAGTCATTTTGGCCTGGGCCTGTGAAAATCAAATCCTGGTAGAGGGGAAATGTGAGTTGAGTGTGTTCCCTACAAAAGCAGTTCCTAAGTACTGATGTCCGTGATGTGACTTTCCTTTGCAGATGTAATCATGTTTAGATGGGCTCATGGTAGTTTATGATTGTGATGGCTGTTCTTGGTTGTCAGCTTGACTACACCTGGAACAGAAACCCCCCAAACGGAGGGCCTACCTGTGTAGTGAGAATTCAGAAATTTTGTTTTCTTTAGAATCACAGAAATATAAGACTATGTTTTTGATTTAATCCAAGGTGGGGCTGCTTCAGACTGTCTGGAGCGTCTGACTATGATTTGCCTTGTGCTCTAACAGATGCATGGTTTTGCCAGCTGAAGAGCGTTTCTGTGGTTGTGAGATGTTTGGAATTCTGGAAAATTTTCAGAGGGTGTGTAAATGCTAGAGCTCCAAGAGTCACTGTCAGTGGTTGTTGGTTGCAGTTTGTTAATAGGGAAGAAATAAAAAGGAAAGAAATTAGATTCAGGGATCCCTATCTTTCTGCCCTCTACCTTCTTTCTTTCCTGTTTAGTGATAGGGGGTGAGAAGGGGTAGGGGAATAAAGGGTAGGAAAAAGAAGAACTCATAAAGTAGCAAAGACTAGCTATATACCTCTGAGGGATTTTTGTTTAATTTGAAGTAGGAAGTTGGAAGACATGCCTTCATCTTGATCCAGGTCTTGAGTCAGGCAGACACTGTAGACTGCTGGAAGCCTGTATAAAAGGACATGGAAGAAGGAAGCTTTTGCTCTTTTCTGCTTGCTTTTGCCTTGCTAGAAAGTCCATTCCTTCACTGACATTAGAGACCATTTCTTCAGGATTCCAGTGTAGAAGACCACTTGTGAAGTGAGCAACTACTGGATTCTTGGGCTTTACGTTCATAGGCAACCGTTGTTGGATTAGTTGGATGGTGGCCTGTAAGTCATTCTAGTAAATATCACACACACACACACACACACACACACACACACACACACACACACGTACGTTCATTCTTTAAATTCTGTTCCTCTAGAGAACCCTGATTAATACAATGGTAGATGCAACGTTTCATGAAGAGGTTTGGACAAATGATGTTGTTTTTTGTAGTTGACATTCATGACCAAGTCTCTGTCTTTAAGTGCTTAGAGAAGGCAAGCAGGCAAGACAAAGCCACTGGGCTGTGATGGTCTGTGTGCTTTGGTGCTATGTGAGTATCAAGCTTTAGCAAGAGGCATAGTGGAAGGGATGTGTCAATGTGACTAGGTAAATGGAGGAAAGGCAGATGTAAAGGCATTTGGTATGAGGCCTGGCAGAGGACTAGAACAGTTTTTTTGTTTTCCTTTTGTAAAGAGATAGTTGTAAGGATTGAGAACATAGCTCACCTGCAGAACATTGGCCTACTATATGCAGGGTCCTGAGTTCAGTTCCAGGCTTCACATATATACCTAAATATATAAATAAATAAACAAACAAATGAATAAAATAAAAAAAAGTAATCTGAGAAGAATTGAGGTAATGAAGAGGAGAGGATTTGTTTGTTTGTTTGTTTTTTCGACACAGGGTTTCTCTGTGTAGCCCTGGCTGTCCTGGAACTCACTCTGTAGACCAGACTGGCCTTGAACTCAGAAATCCACCTGTCTCTGCCTTCTAAGTGCTGGGATTAAAGGCGTGTACCACCAGTACCTGGTGAGGAGAGGATTTAAAAAATGTTTTTAATTATATGAATTTATGGGTTATTAAGAAATTTTGATATGTGTTTATAATATATAATGATAAAAATTAGTGTAGTTAACATTTTCATCTCTTTAGACATTAAAAAGTAACTTATTTAATTTACTTTATTCTCTAGTTCTCTCTCTCACACACACACTCACACACACACACACACACTTTCTTTGCTTTGCTTTTTTTTTTTTAAAGATTTATTTATTTATGTGTATGAGTACAGTGTAGCTGTACAGATGGCCCTGAGCCATCATGTGGCTGCTGGGAATTGAACTCAGGACCTCTGCTTGTTCCACACCCCCTCACCCCCCTGCATAATACACTGTAGCTGGCTTCAGACTCACCAGAAGAGGGCGTCAGATCTCATCATGGATGGTTGTGAGCCACCATGTGGTTGCTGGGGACCGAACTCAGGACCTTTGGAAGAGCAGTCAGTGCTCTTACCTGCTGAGCCATCTCGCCAGCCCGCTTTGCTTTTTTTTTGAAGACAAGAGTCTAATGAGAATGCCAGAAGGGCTAGGTTAGTTGTCCAGTAAGCCCCAAGATTTTGCCTGTCTCCACCACTCTAGCACTGGGATTGCAAACACATTCCACCATGCCTGACTTTTTTCTACATGGATTTTAGACATTGAACTCAGGTTGGTACTTGTAAGACAAGCAAGTTTTCAACTGAGCCATCAACCCAACCCTGACATTTTTTTTGTCAGTGTATAATTATACATATTTATAAGGTACAGTGTGATCTTCAGTGCATGTATGTTGTATATATTTGTCAAGTCAGGATAAGTAGCACTTTAGCTCCTTGTCACTACTTTTTCCCCCTAGCCTTCATATATAAGAAAGTACTATGAACTATGTCCTCCACTTGTTATGGCTAATCTTCATTGTCAACCTGACTGGATTTAGAATTGCCTAGGAGATGTGTGTCTGAATGTCTCTGTCTAGTAAGGAGGGAGTACCCAGCATGAGTGTGAGCGGCACAGTCCTGTGGGCTGGGCTACATGAAAATGGAGAGAGAGAGAGTCAGCTGGATGCCGCGTTCTCCTTCCTTTGCTGTGCAGCACTATACTGCCACCACACCCTCCTCCTGTTAGCCTACCCTCTGAGCCCTGAGTCATGCAGCCCTCTCCTCCTTGCTGTCTGGGAGGTATTTGATCATAACAGATACCACTAGATTAGTGGGAATTATACTTCTGTCTTTAGTCTAATCATGCTCAACCCTTTCCTTCCTAAGAGTGAAGGACTAAACCTAGAACAAATTGTGATAAAGTCTCTCTGGTAGAGAAATTAGGTATGTGGTTTTCAAATGAGTATTGGGTTCCTAGAAATTGTTAGACATGCTCTCAAGGTTTATGAACTCTCAGAGATGTTAGAATTTTTATTTAATTTTTGAATAATATTAACAAATGTATACATATTTGCTAAATCTTTTGGGTGGTTCTCTTCCATAGACAGACTGTCAGTGGTACAGTCTTAACAAACGAACATTTCCATTTAAAAGAGTGGGCAGGTGCTGAGCTGTCACATTCCCTGTTGGAGAGAAGGCTTGCTGAGCATGGAAGAGCCTGAGCCTGATCTGTATTCTATGTTATTGTGGTTAGCACTTTAGGTACAGCAAGAGATCATTATCAAATTAGTGAGGTTTTCATTGCTATTGCTATTTAATTAATATTTTTTTACAGTGATGTACAAAGTCATTTCTGTGTGGTTTCACAATATTTTATCTGCTTTCTGTCTCAGATAGTTTTTGCCTATTCTGGATATGACATTTAGAGAGAAAATAGGGCTGCTGAGATGGCTTAGGCAGTAAAGGTGCTTGCCATGCAGGCCTGCCTCCTGAGGTCAGTTCTCAAAACCCACATAAAGGTGGAAGGAGGCAGCCAACTCCACAGAGGTGCCTTTGACCTCTGTGCATGCACTGGGGCATGTGTGCTCAAATGCAAATGATCATAATGAAAAGATCTTAAAGAGAAAAATACAATAAACACTTGTGGATTTTTAAAATAGATAGTACATGAACATGGTATAGTTAAAAATCTTTTCCTTATGTTTCGATGTCTAGTTCTTTTCCCTAAAGGTAACCTCTCTTGAGTTTATCTTAGTTGCTTTTCTAGTGCTATGATATAACACAATAACCAAAGTAATTAGAGGAGGAAAGTATTTATTTCATCTTATAACTTTCAGGTCAACTTCCATTACTGAGGGAGGTCAGGGTAGGACTTCAAGGCAGGAACCTGGAGGCAGGAGCTGATGCAGAAGCCATGGAGGGGTGCTGCTTACTGGCTTACACTCTATGACTTGCTCAGCCTGCACTCTTATAGAACCCAGGACCACTTGCCTCGGTGTAACACCACCCACAGTGGGCCAGGTCCTTCCATATAGTCCTTAACCACGGAAATGAAATGCTCCATAGGCTTGCCTAGAGCTGGATCTTATGGGGCAGTTTCTCAGATGACTGTAGCTCAGCAGTTCTCAACCTGTGGGGTGCAGGTCACCAAAGACCATTGGAAAACAGATATGTATGTCATGATTCATAATAGTAGCAATGTTACAATTATGAAGTAGCATTGAAAATAGTTTTGTGTTTGGAGGTCACACAACATGGAGAAATGTACAGAAGGGTGCAGCATTAGGAAGGCTGAGAACCACCACTAGGTTTTGTCACATTGACAAAACTAGCCAGCACAGATATTAAAACCTGTCTTTTCTGGAAATAACAGTTAGTTAACTAGTTGCACTGCATTTAAAATTTTTTAACTTACATATTTATTTGTTTATTTATGTTTGTTTGTGTAGGTCAGGGGATAAAACTCAAGATATCAATGGGGCTTGGTAGCAAGCACTTTACCTGCTGTGCCATTTTGACCACTCTGCATTTTTTTTTTGCATATCATTTTTACTATAATAGTGTTGATGCAGAAATAATATAACTTTCACCTCAAAGGGAAAAACAGATAGTTTATTCTGGAGCCATTATGAGTGACCATGGCTTGGGAACACAGATTTAGGTTACCCCAAATTCCATGTCCCAAAAAGGAACCAGTGTCATGAAGTTTTTATGGTAACAGAACAAAGAAAGTCATTAATGAAGGCACTTTAGAGATACATTGGAAACATTAAGTAGGTAGTTACAGAAGGTGGGGAGAGCTCAGCTATAGGCCTCAGATGCTGTCTGATGCTTCTTACCTTTTTGGTTAGTGAAAACTAGGCTTTTATGAAGTTAATACATACCAAAATGTTTTTATGTGTTAGTCTCAAGATGAAAGATGGCTTGTGTCCATTTGGGGCTTGGGCCACTCGGTGGCAAGGCAAGATGAGAGAGTTTTGACTGTGAGAAGCTGCACAGCCGTGGGACCCCCGCTCAAGGGATGGGGGAGTGCAGTCGGGGGTCCTGGGCCTGCATGGAGGCTGGGGATGGCAGATTCTCAGACTCTTGGGCTCCACAGACACCACTGGGTGCCCCAGAAGAGGTGAGAATGGAGTGGGGGCCTGAGGGCTGGATCTAGCCAGGCGGGGACCAGAGGGAAAGGGGTGGGAGGAGAGCTCCAGTTGGGTCCCTGGGGGGGGTGAGGGTCTTTGGCTTGCTTGGTGGGTGGCTTGGCTTAGTGAAGTTCTTGCCTGGGAGCTAAGGGAGGTCTCCTGCAGGAGATTACATGAGGCTCTTTAGAGGAAGACCTGCTTCTTTGTTTCTTACTGTGGATCCTGATGAGAAGAGACAGTCCATGGCTTTAAAGCATTTATTGTTGTGCAGAGAGTTGTGATGAGTGAAACTGCACCCTACTTTCTCAGGGCTGACCTGAAGTTAAATACTTTTTGCCGGGAGGAGTGTCTAGGAAGGAGAGCTTAATTGGCTAAGCCCTTCAGGCCTTTAGGTACCTCATTAAAATGGAGATCTTTCATAGGCTCAACCTGTGGAGGGGTTTGGGGCGTTGCCCTTAGTGACTGATGGCCACAGAATCTGGAGCCTGGTGTCTAAGAGTGTGGCAAAATGCCTGCTGTTCCTAGTAGGAACAGCACCTGCTGGATCACCAGAAACCAAGCTGCCTTTAACGTCCCACACAGATGGGGTATAAGAGCCTAAGGAGCTGGGCAAGGCGGTGCATGCCTTTAATCTCGGCACTCAGGAGCAGAGGCAGGCGGATCTCTGTGAGTTAGAGGCCAGCCTGGCCTACATAAAGAGTTCCAGAACAGGGGCTGGAGAGATGGCTCAGCGGGTAGGAGCACTGATTGTACTTCTGAAGGTCCTGAGTTCAAGTCCCAGCAACCACGTGGTGGCTCACAACCATCCGTAATGAGATCTGACGCCCTCTTCTGGAGTGTCTGAAGACAGCTACCGTGTACTCACATATAATAAATAAATAAATATTAAAAAAAAAAAAGAGTTCCAGAACAACCAGGTCTATGTAGAGAGACCCTATCTCAAAAATAAACAAAACAAAACCAAAATAAAAAGTCTAAACTAAATTCTAATTAAACTCTGCAGTTATTGGAGTTCCAGTCAGTAAATTTGCATTGAGGAAGGTTCATTTTGAAGGTGTATCTTTTTTCCTAGGAACTTGTATTCATAGAAGTTATCTTAGAAATCTTTTTGTTAGTTTAGAATTCACTCACTCCCCACCCAGTAGTGTGGAGACTGAACCCAGAGTGGCAGGAGAACATCCATCACTGTCTCCCCAGCCCTTAGCAGAGGATAGCCTTGTCTTCACTGTGTAGTCTAGGCTGGACTCAAAGTCATGATCCTTCTACCTCAGCCTCGGTGGGAATTGTAGATGGATGCCTGTATGCTAGCATGCCTTGCTAATTCACTTTTTAAAAGCTGATTCCACTGTATGAACATGTCAGTGTCTTATTAATGAATGTTTAGGTTATATGGGATTTAAAATGAGTACACATACTGACCCCCCCCCCCCCACACACACACCTAAGAGAATGTATGTTTGTGTGCAATACCGTGGAGTACGATGCTGGTCACAAGAAATGTGCACTCACCATTCTGGTAGGTAATAGTCAGCTGACTTTTGCAGAGGTTAGTACAGGTCTGTGCTCTCATTAGCAGTCCTTGGACAATGTATGTACTGTTTTTTGATGTTATCCCCTCCCACACCCCCGCAAGACAGAGTGTCTCTGTGTATCTCTGGCCTTCCTGAAACTCACTCTGTAGACCAGGTTGACCTTGAACTCAGAGATCTACATGCCTCTGTCTGGAATTAAAGGCGTGTGCCACCACAGCCTGGTGATGTTCAACTGTATGTAATTATATACTTATGCTTTTTGATATTTGATAGTTTAATATATTTTTTTTTTTTTTTTTTGGTTTTTTGAGACAGGGTTTCTCTGTGTAGCCCTGGCTGTCCTGGAACTCACTCTGTAGACCAGGCTGGCCTTGAACTCAGAAATCCACCTGTCCCTGCCTCCCAAGCGCTGGGATTAAAGGTGTGCGCCACCACCACCCGGCAGATAGTTTAATAGTTAAGAATATGATTTTTGTTGTATATTTAAAATTAAATTTTTTACTACTTATATTTTCCAATTATTTGAGTCAGACATGGTGATACACTCTTGTAATACCAGCATTTAGGATGTTGAAGAAAGTTTTGGGTCAACCTGAGCCATAAGCAAGATCCCCACCCCCTAAATATTCAAGACTAAAATAAATATTCATGAAATAGACTTCTTGTGTGATTTGTTTGTATGTGTACCTTTTCTGAACTTGTTGAAAATAAGCTGCTGACATGCCTAGTCACCCTCACATCTCAGGGTATGATTTGTAAACAAACTGTAAGCCTCCTGCGTGTGGTTATGCTTTCTAGTAATAGGTTCTGAGTTTCGAGATAAGGCTCTGAGGTCGTGACTACTAGCTGCTCCTCCGGAGGACCTGGGTTCTATTCCCGGCACCCTCATGGTGTGGAGGATCTGGGTTCTATTCCCAGCACCCTCATGGTGTGGAGGACCTGGGTTCTATTCCCAGCACCCTCATGGTGTGGAGGATCTGGGTTCTATTCCCAGCACTCTCATGGTGTTGCAAAGCTGTCCGTAACTCTAGTTCCAGGGGATTTGATTCTCTTCTGACCTTTGCAGGCCCTGGCATGCACATGGTGTGGACAAATTCTTATACACATAAAATAAAAATAAAGTAAATCTAAAAACAATTTAAAATAGGCTTTATAGAGTACCCTTGCCTCTTCCACCATTTGAAGACACAGGGCACTGTGCCATGTATACAGCCTTTTTTAGATACTTAATATTCCAGTGCCGTGATTTTGGAGTCTCTAGTCTCCAAGATAGCAGGAAATAAAATTTTGTTGTTCGTAGCTATCCAGTTTGTGGTATTTTGTTATAACAACTTGAATGGATCGAGATAGTGTTACTGGTAATTCCCTTTTCCTTGTTAGTCCAGGATTATGTGCTTACTCTTGTTTCCTTGTCTTCAGGTTTTCTTTCTCTCTCTGTATTTCTCTATCTTGATCTCTCTTTTCCTCTCTCTCCCTCCCTCCTCTCCTCCTTCCCTTCCCCTTTTACATTTTGTTTTGTTTTTAAGACAGGGTCTCATTTTGTAGTCTTGGCTGGCCTGAAACTTGCTGACTAAACAAGGTTGCTTTGGAACTTGAAGAGGTCTGCCAGTCATTGCCTCCTGAGTACTGGGATCACTCCCACATCAGCCTTTCTGCCATTTTTATCTTTTGTTTTTAAATTTATTCGGGAGTATGTGTGTGTGTCTGTGTGTGTGTGTGTGTGTGTGTGTGTGCACAATTTAAATGAGATGAAGTAAAATAAACAATTTTTTAAAACTTAATTGTATGTATTTGAACATTGCCATGTGATGTCATAGGATACTTACAGATAATAAAGTGGTTACTGTAGTGAAGCAAATTAGCATATTTATCATCTCCATTAATTCTTATGACAAAAGCAAGTAAAATCTACTCATTTAACAAATATCTCAGGACTGGTGAGATGACTCAGTGGGCAAGAGCACCGACTGCCCTCCCAAAGGTCGTGAGTTCAAATCCCAGCAACCACATGGTGGCTCACAACCACCCATAAAATGAAATCTGATGCCCTCTTCTGGTGCGTCTGAAGTCAGCTACAGTATACTCATTTATAATAATAATAATAAAAAAAATATCTCTAATACAGTAGTTTTATTAACTAGTTCTCATACTATAGATTAGTTCTTTACATTAATTCAGCCTGCATAATTAATTTGTCTTTGAGACAATGTCTCATATACGTCAGACTGGCCTCAAACTCACCTGTAACTGGTCTTTTTGTCTCTGCCTCTCAAGTACTAGAATTATAAGCTGTACCACCATGTCTAACATCAGTGGTTTTTATTTGCATTTTTCTAATGATTAATGATGTTGAGCATATGTTCATGACGTCTTTGATATTTTTAATTTTTTTTTTGGAAAAATGTCTGTTTAGATGTTTTGTTCTTTTTGAAATTTAATTATTTTATTTATTTATTTAGTTGAGCTGGGTTTAAACCCCAGGGCTGCCTAAATTTCAGACACTTGTTCTACTACTGAGTCACACCCCTAGTTATTAACCCCTGGGTTATTTAATTTGAACTCTCAATAGTATATGCTGCCTCAGTAGCTGTAAAACCATAAGGGCCTTGTACAGCCTCCCCCACTCTCCCTACACCTCTCTGTGGTGTGGTTCCCAGCCAAAACACCTTCTATCTGAAGGCTTTATGCATGGTTTCTGCTTATTCCTAAGTAGCAGGTTTCAGTTCCTCGCCAACTACAGTGTTCAAGAAGCCACTCTAGTTCTCTTAATCCTGAGAGGCTGACCTGCACACCCGTCGCTGGTTGCTTACTGAATTCCTGTGAGGCCTTTGTGAGTAGCCTATGAGTGTGCGTGACTAGTGAACTGTGGCCCTTCTCACTTTACGGTGTCAGGTGTTATGTGTCTTAATGTTAGAGTAGAAATTCTTTTCCCATCAGTTGGATGAATGGGAGGCATTTCAAATTTGAGGGACATTTTTGACACACATTTTTCAAAGTGGAGTGCATTTTTTCTTAGTTTTTCGGTGTTTCTCATAGTTTCTCAATAGCTAATAAAACTTTGTTCTTCAAATAAGACACATTCTCCAAGCGGTCTTTCAAAAACCCTTTTCCTTCCCTAGCAATCGGTTTAGACTTATTCGTTTACTTTGAATCTACTTTTGTGAGGACCAGTGTGGGAAAAATGAAATTATAATATTCAAAGATCTCTCTGACCACCAAGGCATCAGAGTGTCGATCGGAAGATAAAAAGGCAAAACAGTTTAGTTCAGCACATCTTAGTAGCCAGTGTTTGTTCAAATTCTGAGAGCTTATTTTAGGTATATACGCGCACAGCACAACTTGGAAAAAAGTATTCCTGGTGATAATTAGCTCAGTCCCATGTGCACAACAAAGTTTAGGACACAACTACATGGGAGCTCTTTGCTGTAAGGTACAAACTGTAAAGATAGGTTCTATATTAACTAAGAAAGCAGCCTGAAGATTACGGTCTGGGGAAGATCGCCTGATAGAATAAGACAAACAAACTCCAGATAAGGGACTGGGGCAGTCTGGTGTGGCTTCAGCACAAAGGTCACCAGGCTATTAACCACCTTTGGTCCCAGCCTTCTCGGGGACTAAAGACAACTCTGCCTGTTTATTTCCCTAGTGCTGACTTATCTGTGAGCACAAAGACTTACATACCCCCTACAGAACTAGATTTAACTTCTGCTTTTTAATTTATTTACTTTTGCATGAGGTCTCCGACTTGTTATCTCCCTGTCTCTGCCTCCCAAGGTGCTGGAATTACAGGTGTGTACCATTTCTTCCAGCCTCAATATTTCTTTTTAAATTTTTAAGGCAGGATCTCATTGTGTAGCCTGAGCTGGCCTTGAAGTTTTGATCCAGCTGTGTCTCTGCTAAGGTTGTAGTAAGTGCCACCAAACGTGACACAACTCTCTTTTATACTGTCTTCTCTTGTCATTCATGAGTCTTTTTTGTTATTTATTTTTGTGGAACTTGGCCACAGAGCTCTCAAGAATGCAATTTTTTCCACTTTCAAGATTGAGTCAAAAGCTGCTGGTAAACTGGAGTCTTGCAGTAGGCATAGCCTGAAAAACGACTTTTACACAGTATACAGTAACTTAGAACAGGAACTGGCTTGATCTCAGCCTTTTTTTTTCTGTCACCATCTTACTTGTAGCACAGACTGGCCTTGGATTTGTTGTAATCCTCCTGCCTCGGCTTCCTGAAGTCAGTTACCCAGTGGCCAGTCTTAAAGTCCCCTTACAGATGGATAACATCGTAGAGGGTTGAGATACCATGTCTCAGGTACATGTAGGAGTACAGTAGTGCTTCCTAGGGTCACCTCCAAATTGGGCATTAGTTTTATGTAATCAGGGTTCACAGCTGAGGGCTGGTTCATTAGCCTATCAGTACCACCATGTACCTAGATAATTAGCATATCAATCCCTGCTTTGGTGTTGGCTCACTTCTGAGCTGCCAGTGGTTGGCTCCTGTCTTGCAAACACTACATTATTCCAAGCCACACAAAATTATGTTCCTAACAGCGAGAAAACAGTGGAGATATAGAAAGTATGGTGCAGATATGTCAGAGAAATGCCTCCTTATCCTTAGGGATGAGAGATGGAACTCTGTTCTGAGATTGCGTTTTATTTCACAGAACTTAGAGATGGAGTACTATACTTTAGGAGTATCTGTGTTGGCTCTCATATCAACACAATAGGTATTACAGAGTATGTATTTTTGTCTAATGCGTTCTTTTTAAGTGTATTATGTTAATATTGTTCTATGTTAATAGTTAGAAATCTGCTTTCCTTTTTTTTGCACGTGTGTGTGT
This sequence comes from Mastomys coucha, assembly GCF_008632895.1. Taxonomy (NCBI): domain Eukaryota; kingdom Metazoa; phylum Chordata; class Mammalia; order Rodentia; family Muridae; genus Mastomys; species Mastomys coucha. The sequence goes on along the minus strand of NW_022196896.1, from coordinate 25,198,482 downwards.
TGTGTGTGTATGTACATTCATATTTACATGTCTGTGGGAACCTGTGTGCGTGGCTGCCTGTGTGCAGAGGCTAGAATTGGTGTCCTATCTTCTTCCGTTATTGATCTCTACTTTATTTACTGAGGCAAGGTCTCTGACTAAACCTGGAATTCTCAGATTGGGCTAATCTAAGCTAGCCAGTTTACCCTGGAATCCCTTGTTTTTGCTTCCTAAATTTAGGGATTACAGGTAGGTTGCCATGCCTATCCAATTTTTTGTTTTGTTTTGCTTTTAAAGACAGAGTTTCTTTGTGTAGCCCTGGCTGTCCTGCAACTAGCTCTGTAGACCAGGCTGGCCTCAAACTCCTGGAGCTCTGCTTGCCTCTGCTAGGATTAAAAGCATGCATATATGGGTGCTGGGGAACTAAACTCTGGTTTTCATGCTTGAATGACAGGTACTTTATTGTCTGAGCCATTTCATCAACCCCTGTTGTCTCTTGATGCAAGTTCTTATTATACATAGCCCAGCCTAGCCTTGAACTTGTGCTTTCCTCATCCCTGGGCATATAAGCCACTACACTCAGCTTTTATTTCTTTCCTTTTTTTTCCCCTACTTTTTGAACAGATAATACATTTAAAGCTTGCTGCATTTTTTGAGGCTCATTAATCTTGTTTGTACATATTTATTGTCTACCACTCAGGATAATCATGAGTTGGAGGCTAGCCTGGGCTACATTGAGAATTTGAGCTATATAGGGAGACTGTCTCAAATCAACAGCAAACAGCTCCAACAAAGTGAGAATTCAGTAAGTTTAGTTTGCTTCTTGGTTAAAGAAATGAAAACAAAGTAAATAACTTTAGTGGCTGGGGTCCAGCATGTGTCCAGCAATCATAAAGACCTCGTGCACCCGGATACATCTTTGTAGCATTTCTGTGCACTCCCGATTTCTACAGAGCAGCTGTATCTAGATCTACCTTTATATTTTTTGGGTCTTGTGCTGAGCAGGAACATTGGTATAGGTTTCGTTAATTGTTCTATAGAGTTACTCTTCTTAAGCATTTATTTGCTTCCTTACATGTGGCTGTGTCTTTGGAGATGATTTTCTTCTTCCACCCTTTGAGTCCTGGGGTCCGAGTCAGGTCATCAGTCTCGGCAGCAGGGGCTTTCACCATAGGAACTAGCTTGCCGGTCTTTGAATCACATATGTTCAAGTTGTGTTTTATTTACCTATTTCCTTAGTTCTGAGAAGCTGGAGATTAAAGCTGGGGCCTTGAACATGTTAAGCACTTGCTGCACCTCACGTCTTTCACATATGTTTCAAGTAATACCCTATCTGGACAGACACACCACGAGAAAATGAGCTTGTTTTGTTTTTGTAATGATTATATGCTTCAAACTAGCATTAAACATGAAAACTCAGAGATAGATGAGGTGTTTCTTTTCATAGTCCATGTTGTGTGATTAAGATAAACAAAAAATATTGCTTTAATAGGAACACGATTTTGTTTGTACATTACCATGCCATTTCTCACCATTAATTTTTACACATGATAAAGCAGGCTAGTAGACTTACAAACGATACAGGTAGAATAATGACACATATTTTTATCTGGTTTTATATCTAGTATTCAATGATAATTTGTCCTTGAATAACAAAATTATGCAGAGGATACTGTATGCTGGAAATGAAGAGGAAGCTTAGCTTTACTGCAGTCTGAGCTGGTGTAACCTAACTAGCTAGAGGATATGCAATTCCTGATTGACAGCGGGACCAGCAGTATGCAGATTTTGTAAGAGAGAACACCCAGCTCAGAAACAGTGATTAGAGCTTTGTCAGGAATCACTACATTCACCCCTGGTGTCTTGTATTTTTCGGTCTACTAGATTTGTAAACAAATAACACAGAACAGTTCCTCTTTTGTTTTTATTAAAGTGATTCTGCAGTGCTGTTTCAGCCCCTCTGCCAGGCGTACATGTGTGGAAATTTGATATTCTCACTAAATTAGCTAATTTTAAGCTGTGTTTCATGCTTATCTCTAGACCTTTGTGCTTTAAATCCTATCTTGAGCTGCTCCCTTTATACACAAGTGTGTTTTGCTTGTGCTTTCCTGTCTTCTGTGAGAAGCTTTATGTAGGTCAGGCTTGGCTTAAGCAGCTTTCCTGAACCTGCGTCAGCTTAAGCTGGAGGAATTTTAATAAGCCCTCCCCTGTAGGCGTGGGCCTAAATGAGGCTAGCCTAGTTAAGCCTGATCTTTCTGTTTGTGAAAAGAGCTGAGCAGAGCTGAAGGCTGCATGGTGGTTTCTGAAACGGCCTACTTAATTCCAAAAGAACAATGGTAGGAAAGGCAAGGTCTTCCAATTTTACCTTATCTGAAAAGCTTGATTTGCTAAACCTTGTGAAGCCATATGTGAAAATTCTCGAAGAGCACACTAATAAAAATTCAGTAATAGTGGAAAAGAATAGATGTTGGGATGTCATAGCAGTTAACTATAATGCGATTGGAGTAGACCGCCCTCCTCGCACAGCTCAGGGCCTACGCAGCCTTTACAAAAGGCTCAAAGAATATGCCAAGCAGGAGCTATTGCAGCAAAAGGACGCTCAGTCAGAGTTTAAAAGCAATATCTCCGAGCCAACCAAGAAAGTTATGGAGATGATTCCCCAGATTTCCAGCTTTTGCCTGATAAGAGACAGGAACCACATACAAAGGTAAGCTTTATTTTATTTTGTTGTGGGAATTATGGCGCCTCCTATCTATTGGGCTCTGGCTTAGTTGTGCTAGACATGTGCTTAGCAAGCGTCCCCACAAGGGGAGCCATGAACAGTGTCTTTGTTTTGCTTTCTTAAAAAAAAAAAAAAGTAAAGCTCTGAGGATTTTTCTGTTAGGTTAGATTCAAGCTACTTTCCCTCTTTCAGCCTGTAGTTTCTAGAAGTAAAGGCTAAGGAAGAATTATTGGGATGAAGCTTGTGACATAACTAAATGAACTTTAAACACTTCATAGCATATATTGTACAAAATAATGGGTTTTACTATGACATTTTCACACATTATGTACTTTGATTATATCTCATATACTTGTAAGCCTTAAAATTAGATTATTTGCTTCTCTGATAAATTGTTCTTTTTAAAGACTACATGTTATTGAAATGTTTTTTTTAAAAAAATTTTTTTACATAAAATTTATATGAAGTTAGTAGTTTTGGGGGCAAATGGGAACTTTTTTTTATGAATTATTACTGTGTACATTTCCTGAATATGCACTAAAGTAACAAAACAAACTCATTGATGAGATGATTGTATATGTGAAGAGTGTTTTGTTTCTCTAGTGTATTTGAAGTTGATAAGATAGAAACATTAACTAAAGGAGCTTAATACCTAATTAAGAGGTTCGGGTTACGTAACAGTATAAAGTGTAATTGATTAATGGTCTAGTTTCACTTTAATATTGGGTCATAGGAAACGGTAAACTTTCTCATACTGCTCTCTGTAAGTTATAAAACTCAGTTTTAATAAGGGCAACCTGGAATAGGGGTTGAAAACAATTTTGGGTTAGGTATGGTTATTTGCCTAAGAATCTTAAAAGCTGTTACCTATGACTAATGTAAATTTAATTCTTGACATAAGATAAAAATGGCAGCTCCTTTCTTCTCCTGAATCACTTAGGGTATGTCACACAAACTGCAAACTCTTTTGTTAGTTAAAGGTCCTTTCAAACAAAGATCCAGTGTGCTCTGTTGCTCCAGGATAGGCAGTATATAAGCAAAATTGCTGATACCTGTGGGACTTTTTGAAGTTAGGGGAGAAAACGTTGTAGCTGAGCCTGTCTGTTGCTTTGGTAACATTAAACAATATTTTTTAGTGTTTTACCCTATATTGCTTGTGTTTTACCCTATATTGCTTATTTCTACATAGCATAGATTTAAAAAGAAAAAGCACTGCATCTGGGAATTCAGGACATGGCTGTGCAGGGGTTAATTCTGTGAGCACTGCTAGAAATTTTCACTGATGGCAATGAGATTCTCTGTTTGACACTGGACTACTTGTTTTGAATTTTGCCTTTTTCAAAAATAGCCTGAAGAAAAAAATGGCTTTTGTTTTACTGGTATAAAACTATACCTTTTGAGTATTAAATTTAGATTTTTTATAATTTGAAAATGATACAGAGATACTGTGATTTTTAGTTGATGACAAATTTAAAATATACAGTGAATACAGAAGAACACATAAATAGGTACCTGTTTAATTTTGATCATCATATATCTGTCTGTCTGTCTGTGTGTCTGTCTGTCTGTCTGTCTCTCTCTCACACTCACACACACACACACACACACACAGAGTTTTTAACACACCAACATTTCTCTGGTAGAAGTGAACTAGCTGATTTGGATATTTCTAGATCTGTTGTTGAAATAGCACTGTTTATTAGGTATTTAAAAGGAAGAATATTAAAAAAATATCCCACTTATGTTAATATCTACATTGATATTTTTCTGCTAGTTTATTCATTTAATAAATTTATGTATTTAAATCAGCTATATATATATATATATATATATATTTAGCTGAAATCATCTCAAATCCTAATTACCCCAGAAGTTTATAAATCTGTTTGATTATATTTTTATACAAGTATTACTACTAACTAATTTGATTAGTCTCTCTACTAGGAAATTTTACTGCACATGTTATATATTTTTAAAAAATATCTATTGTATTTTTTAACTTTACAGCTTAGAATGATTTTTTAAAATTTTTATGTCTCTAAAACTAGATAGTAATTTATGTTTTATAATCTTTTTGATCCTCTAAATTTATTTAGATTTTTAGTTTTTAGAAATTTTTACTTCTGTTTATCTTTTTTGAGATATTGTTTCTAATGTTATGTTTTATTACTTAGAGTGTTTCACCAAGATGGAATGAATAATCTAGATATAAGCATATTTTTCATTTATATGGGAGTATAATGCCTATATTTATATTTTGCAGCAAAAATTATAAAGATAAAACAATTTTTATTTATAGTTTTAACCTTTTATTTATAGTTTTAACCTTTCCTGATTCCAGACTTCAGTTTAGATCAGAGGTTCTCAACCTGTGGGTTGTGACTCCTTTGGGGGTCACATGTCTGATATTCAATTTATAATTCATAACAGTAGCAACATTACAGTTCTGAAATAGCAATGAAATAATTGTGTAGTTGGTCTAAGACAGCTGTTTACCATCTTCCTCAGCGTCATCAGCTTTGATGGTTTGTAGTTCAGTCTAAGGCTGAAGCAAGAGAATGTATCAGACAACTGACTCTACAGCATTTAAGAACCTCAGCCGTGTGGGGACAATTAATGAGAACATTAAAGTGGCTTTTCTGGGCTAGCAAGGTGGCTCAGTTGGTAAAAGTTTTTGCTGCCAAACCGGATGACCTGCCTTTGATCCTAGTATCTGCATGGTGGAAAGACTGAGAGAACCAACTCCTATATATTGTGTTCTGACCTCCATACATACACATAAGTAAATGTAGAAAAGTTTTTTTGTTTGTTTGTTTTTTTTTTTTTAAGATTTATTTATTATTATAAATGAGTACACTATAGCTGTCTTCAGATGCACCAGAAGAGGGCACCAGATTTCTTTATGAGTGGTTGTGAGCCACCATGTGGTTGCTGGGATTTGAACTCATGACCTTTAGAAGAGCAGATGGTGCTCTTACCCACTGAGCCATCTCACCAGCCCTTGTTTTGTTTTTTAACTTAAGGCTGGGGAGATGGTTTTATTAGTAAAGTGCCTGTGACATAAGCAAGATGATCTGAATTCAAAGCTGTAGAACACATATGAAAAGCTAAAAATGTCAGTATCCCTTGCACTGGAGGAATCAGAGACAAGTAGATCACTGAAAGTCATTTACTAATTGTTTTAGCTCAGTGGATGAGTGGCAGGTTCAGAGAGACCCTACATCAAAAGAAAGAAAAAGAAAAAGGACACCTGATAGTGCCTGTGAGTCTCTATGGGGAGACACACACACACAGAGAGAGAGAGAGAGAGAGAGAGAAAGAGAGAGAGAGAGAGAGAGAGAGAGAGAGAGAGAGAGAGAGAGAGAGAGAGAGAGAGCACATGCTTCAATTCCCAGCACCAATATGGCAACTCACAATTGTATAATTATAGTCTTGATCAAGTTCATTTTCAATGCCAATTAAAGAATTGAAAGGCAGGAAAATTTTTGAGCTGCAACAGGTAGCAGAAAAATCTCAAACATCGCATATAGCAACGATAGAATCAGCAGTTGAAGAAAGGCATTTATTGGGGCTGAGGAAACATATGGCAGACACAGAAAAAGACCCTCTACAAAGAGGAGGGGGTACTCCCAAAAGCAAAGAAAGAAAAAACCCACAACTTTACTTGGAGGGTGGTGTTGAGATGGGGGTTTCTCTGTGTGGCCCCCTCTGTCCTGGAACTCACTATGCAGACCAGGGCAGGCTGGCCTCAAACTCAGAAATCCACTTGCTTCTGTCTCCTGAGTGCTGGGATTAAAGATGTTTTTATTGTCGTTGTTTGGTTGTTGTTTTGACATAGGGTGTGGTGTGTAGCCCTGACTGTTCTAGAACTTGAGATTGTCCTGTCTCTACCTCTCAAGTGCTGTTACAGGTATGTGCCACTACCCTCTATCCAAAGATTTATAGTTAAATGTATATTAATATCAAATTTTAAATATATAAATATGAGATTGTGCTATAAATATATTATGCTTATTGTTTATAATGCTTTTTTTTTTAATGTGCTATAGTGCAAACTTGGATGAGGCTGCCCAAGCTGGTACCAGTTCGCTGCAGGTAATGGTGGATCACCATCCTGTTGCTATCACTGTAGAGGTGAAGCAAGAAGAGGACATTAAGCCATCTCCTCCCCTGGTTTCAAATCCTCAACTCAGTGATACTTTAGAGCAAACAGAAGAGCATGAATTGATGCATGTTGTGGAAGGATCCGTGTCTCCATCTCTTTCTTCTGTTGATGTGAGAATGACATCATCTCCATCTTCTGTCCCAAGGAGAGATGATATTTTTCATCAGGAAAGTGGAGAACACTTTAGGTCACTGCTAAGATGTGACCCTCAGGTCCTGCAAATGTTAAAAGAGGAACATCAGATAATTTTAGAAAATCAAAAGAATTTTGGATTGTATGTTCAGGAGAAGAGGGATGGTTTGAAAAGAAGGCAGCGGCTCGAGGAGGAGCTGCTAAGAGCAAAGATTGAAGTAGAGAAGCTGAAAGCAACTCGTTTGCGGCACGATCTGCCAGAATACAGTAGTTTCTAAGACGCTTCTAGTCTTGGAACTGGATAATTTTAATTTTGTCAGAATTATTTTAATTTTGAAGTATCATGAAGCTCAGCACATATCCTATAAAAATGTTCCTCTCTCATATAAAAAAAACTTTTGACATGATTATCTTCTTTTCTTAACCTTCCTTTTTTGTTTTCCTGAGACAGGGTTTCTCTGTGTAGTCCTGGCTGTCTTGGAACTAGCTCTGTAGAACAGGCTGGCCTTGAACCTATTTTTTTTTAAGCACAATTTTCTTAGTATTTAATTTTCTCTTTAAATACTATAATTTATTGATTGGCTGACATGGTAATCCAGTTTGTTGTCTTCCCTCGATTTTTTTCTAAGACATTTAACTGTTGGCCTCACGTAAGATATTTTATTTTGATTATAAAAAACAATGCAAATAGAGTTGCATGTGCTGCATAAGCCTGTAACCTCAGCACTTGGGAGGTAGAGGCGTATGAGAAGATGAGGGCCAGCCTTGACTAGATTCCAATTTCAAGGTTATCCTTTGCGTATGTGAAATCCTATGTTAAATAACAAAATTTATAAAATTATATAAATGCATACATATTACTTCAAAGAACTGAATCTTTAACAGTTTTAGTTACTACTTTAAAAGTTAGAATTAAAAGAGAAAGAGAGAGAGTGTTGGAAGCTACTACCTAATGAATGGTAAGCACATACTTATTATTGTTGATCTACATCCATCCCTATTCCTAGTTTTTCTTTTTTGGAGATAAGATCTCACTATGTAGCCCAGGCTAGCCTGTAATAGAAGTTCCTTCTACCCCAGCCTTCTGAATACTGAGATTATAAGTTTCTGTTAAAGTAACAGTAACAAAAAACTTGTATGCATGATATTGGCATTGTCCTTACCTTTTGAAAGAGTGGTAGTAGAACTTAGAGTTGGAAGATATTTGGAAAACTCTTCAGTTTAGATGTAATGAAACTGAGGTCCAGGGAGGGCACCATAATTTATTCCAGGTATCAAAGCTTTTTATAGCAGAGTAAGTTATGAGTACTTAGTTTTGGGGGAGGGGTAAAGGATAGCGGGGGTGGTGGTGGTAATTTTTATTCCTTATTTATTCTATAGAAATAAGATATAGGAGAATTTATTTAATTAAAACCACCTTTTGGTTGGAGATGCAGCTCAAGGGTAGAATACTTCCTCACCATCCCCCGGTGACAAAGAAAAGTGACTTTTACGTATTGGGGTTACGAAGCCCAGGGCATTGTATCCACCCCATGTCCCCCTCTTTTTTGTTCTTCTAAAAGAGATCAGATATTTTTATTGCAAATATTACATATTTTGACCTTGTGAGTAAGATTATCTTAATTCATTTTAAATGTCTTTCTGGGAAATACTTCATAGTAAACTTAGATTAAAACAAAATGAAAATTACTTAGAATGAAAATAACAAAGATCATGTTCACATAAATATAATTTGTAGATTTTTTTTAAGGATGATTATTTTGTAAATATTGTAGTATTCATGGAAATAAAATTTTTATAAAGCTTATATTTTGAATTTATGTTATGTATTAATGTATGTCTTATATTTGATTTCCATTTTGCTGGGATTTCGATGAGGAAGGACTTTAAAATTCAGGCTTTCTTTTGGATGGGGCAAATAGAGTTTCAGAAATACTGGGGATAAAGTGAACTTGGAGTCCGAGTAAACTTATGAACTGGATCAAGGTGTCCAAGTACAAATACAGTAAGCCAGGCAGTTTTTCGATGAGGATAGGTAGAACGCTTTTGGTAACTTGAACAAGGGCTTTTTTTTTGGATCTCACAATGATCTGGAGCACACTATATAGATCAGGCTGGCCTCAGTCTCACACCTTTAGATCATCCACCTTTAGAGTACTGGGATTTTGCAAGTCATTCAGAATGCTTTTAAAACAGTTAGGCATGCCAGTGGCCCTGCCAGTTAGCTCCCAGCTCTCGTTGGTGATCTTTAGAGTAAAGAGCTGAGGAAGGGCCGTGGCTGGGACCCAGGGCTTTCCTGGTGTAACTGAGGCTGTAGATTCCATCTACAGCAGCACACACACAAGAGACTTAAGGCAGCGGGGTCAGTCCTGAGTCAGAAATTTCGGGTTGGGGTTCAACAGTCTGCCCATAGTGATGCTTGCTGAAGGGTAAGAATTGAACTTGCTGCTTAGTCAGCCAGCTTCTCAACAATTGCTGTTGCAGAGTAACGTGGGTGAAATGAAATTTAGAGCGTGTCAACAGGATGCCAGTTGTCACCAAATTCTGGATTATATTAAGTGCTATTTTTAAGGAGTCAGATTGAACTGAATGTAAAGTGAGAAACTGTTGAAGGCTTTTTGATTATCAAGATGACATGATTAAAGATGTGATTTAGGAAAAATGCATTCAAATTTAGTGGTACAAGTTACGGTTATAGGAACAGAAAAAGTAAATCAAGTGAATTCTTAGGGCATTATTTAATTTCCTTAGTTGAATTACAAAAAACATTTTATACTTTACTCTTACATAAGTAAAGATTTGTACTGTGAAATGTCTTGCGGGCTAAGGAAGTAGCTCAGGCGAGAGATGCTTGCCTAGTGCCCAGTAGGCACTGCGATAGATTCTCAGCACTACATGAACCCTGCGTGTGTGGGGGTAGCACATCTCTGTAATCCTAGCACTTGGCACTGGAGGTTCAGAAAGTCAAGGTTATGATGTATATTTATTATTATATTTTCTTTTAAGGTGAGGCTTCTCTGTGTGGCTTTGGCTGTCCTGGAACTCCCTCTGTAGGTCAGGCCGGCTTTGAATTTACAGAGATCCATCCTCCTCTGCCTCCCGAGTGCTAGGATTAAAGATGTGGCCACCAGGGCCCTGTCTATATGGCAGTTTATCTTTGTGATCTGAGCTAACTTTCATTTGAAATGTAATGAATCTTCTAATTTGAGGTAGCATATTTTATAATATGATTTGAATAAATATGTCTGTTTTGAAATTATTAAAAGTTAAGATATACAATATAATTAATGTTATAATTTCAGCATGCTACCATTCATACTTAATAATTGACTTTGTATAGCAAAACCCATTTTACAAGTGTTTCTGTGGAAAATTAGTCCTGTGAAATGTTTCTAGAAAATAATTTAGTTTTAAAGTGTTTAAAGTACATTTTTTTTGATGGTTTGGTTCTGTAATCAGTGTGGAAATTAAAGTAGATGCGAAATTGCCTTTGAAAAATTCCTTTGTTGTACATAAAATAGTATTATAATCACATTTTTCTCTGGCATTCTTCAAATTTGCTGTTTCCCTATATCAACTGACACAATTTGGTAGCAGTTAAGGGCTGTGTAGAATAATAAACTTAATTTTTCTTTACTTTTAAATCCAGAATTCCATTCATCAGAGTAAATTCACTGAAGTTTTTATGAGTCAATATTGTTTTAATTGTAAAAGTTATATAACATAATTCTGCCACATTCTTTTAATTCTTTCCCCCATGCAACCTTCATTTTAGAGCATAGTTTATAAGAATTCCTGAAAAGAAAAAATTAGTTATTTGACCACAAAACCCTTCTTGACGCCCCTCCCTGTCCCCCATTATGGCTGTAGGAAAGCAGGCTGAGCAAACCATTGGCCAACAAGCCAGGAAGCAGCACCCTCCGTGGCCTCTGCATCAGCGCCTGCCTCCAGGTTCTTACCCTGTGTGAGTTCCTGTCCTGACTTCCTTCAGTGATGGACTGTGATGGGGAAGTGTAAGCCAAATACAACCTTTCCTCCCCAACTTGTTTTTTGGTCATGGTGTTTCATCATAGCAGTAACAACCCTGACTAGGACACTACCTTCATGATTTTAGTATTCCACCTTTACATGTCGGTCTTCTTATTAATACTTTGTTATGTTTTTATTATGGAGTAGTATTCCATTGTAAAAAATTGTTTTTCCTTTGAGACAGGGTTTCTTTGTGTAGCTTTGGTTGTCTTAGAGTAATTGTATAAATCTCGAATGGAAAGATATGTTTGTTTTATATAGAACACTTGAACTTTGATATTCACTATTTTTTTTTTTTTTTTGGTTTTTCGAGACAGGGTTTCTCTGTATAGCCCTGGCTGTCCTGGAGCTCACTCTGTAGACCAGGCTGGCCTCGAACTCAGAAATCCACCTGCCTCTGCCTCCCAAGTGCTGGGATTAAAGGCGTGCGCCACCACGCCCGGCGATATTCACTATTTTTATTTGGTAAAGAAAGTTATAGGTAATTTTTGGTTGAAGTCACGTGCTATTGTGTACTTTGAAAATTATTTATGCTGGGTGGTGGCGGCACATGCCTTTAATCCCAGCACTTGGGAGGCAGAGGCAGGCGGATTTCTGAGTTTGAGGCCAGCCTGGTCTACAGAGTGAGTTCCAGGATAGCCAGGGATACACAGAGAAACTCTGTCTTGAAAAACAAAACAAAACAAACAAACAAACAAAAAATCTCCCCAACCACTACCAGAAAAAAAAATTGTTAAATTTCTATTTTAGTTACCTCCTAGTGCATATGTGGTGGGCTAACTGAGAATGGCTCCCATAAGCTCATATATTTGAATGTTTGGTTCCTAGTTAGTGCATTGTTTAGGAAGGATTCAGATGTATGACCTGATTGGAGGAGTCGTGCACTAAAAGTGGGCTTTGAGGGTTCAAAGTCTGCGCTAGTCCTAGTCTCTTTCTGCCTTTATGGATGGCTCGGGATATAAGTTCTTAGCTACTGTTCCAGTACTATGCCCATTTGCTACATACTCGGCAGTGGTGGTCACAGACTAACTCTCTGAAACTATAAGCAAGCCCACAATTAAGAACTCTCTTGTATAAGTCTGGTGTTTATTCATACCAGGAGAAGAGTAACTAAGCAGATTTTTGAAGTTCTAGAGGTTTTGGTAATTTTAGTAAAAAAATGACCTATAGGAATATTTAGTTTTGGAATTGATTATTTAAGACACTTTAAATTTTATGTACTCTCTTCAAAATAACTTGAACATTTAGAATTGTTAAAACAGAAAAGAATGTTAAGGGCTTGGGCTTAAAGATAAGTATTTATGTCATCTTATTCTTAGGAATCATTGATTATTGATAAAAAAATGCCAAAGGTGGGTATGGTAGCATACACCTTTAAATTCAGCATTCAAGTGGATCACTGTGAGTTCTGTGTATCGAATTCCAGGTCAGCCAAGTACACTGAGAGTGTGTAGTGTGTCTGCTGTTGGTTAGAAGCTATCCTGTCTTCCTCAAGACTTGCTTTTACTCTTTTGTTCTTGCTGAAAAGGCCCTTAAGTCTCTTGTTATCC
>NW_022196896.1:25181209-25185895 GCF_008632895.1 Mastomys coucha | reverse complement strand
GATTTAGGAAGTATGTTCCAGGGTCTTGGAGGAACTAGAATGGAATGGATTTCAGAAACATATAGTAGAATTTGGGGGTGGTTAGTCAGGGAAATGGGAAATTAATATTTTCTGTCATACGGGTGGCCTGCTGTAGGAGGCTATATTCCTTGCTGCTGCTCCCAGTGACCTTCATCTACTCTTTGGAGTTCCTCATCTTCTCCTTTCCCTGACTTATGGGGTTCAGTGACAGAAGGACAAGAAGGATTAATTGTGATAGTCAAAACTGGAGGTATACCTGCTATGCGCCAAGTTGCATTTTAAGCATTATATGTATGTGTATGCATATACACACACAACATACAAACACACACACACACATCTGAGTTAGGTTTTAAAGTAACGTAACTTTGTTTTTTTGCATGTGTATGTAGTATAAGTTTGCATCTTCTTGTGTGTGTGAACGTGTGCGTGTGAGCTCTGGAATCCCCAGGTTGACAGTGGGTATGTACCTTCATTGCACTCTACTTATTTCCTGAGGCAGGGTCATTCACTGAACTCAGAGCTTGCTGTCTATCTCAGATAGTCTGGCTGGACAGCTTGGCCTGGGCACCTCCTGTGCTCATCTGCTGCTCTGAAAGAAAGGGTATACTGCCTACTCTGACAGTCTTTGGTTTTAAAATTAATTATAATTTCTGAATTTACAGAATTGAATTCCTTTTTCAAGAATGAGAACATTGGACATAAAAATAATGTATTTTGGATTCTGAGAATACAGCAGAATATTTAATCTACTATATTTCTTTCCAGCATTTTTTTTTCTAGAGAAAACATCTAATTATATAACCCTGGGCTAGAGCAGAGCTTGGTATAGAGCTCAAGCTGATCTTTAGCTATGACATTCCTCCCTCAGCCTCCCAGACCCCTGCTGCCATGCCTACATATCCAATCATTTGATAAGGTATCCCTCTAACTGGACAGTCTTGAAATGTTTAAAAGGGAATCCTGTTTTTCCCCCAGGCAATGTAACAGAAAGCAGAACAAATTTTAAAGATGCAGTGTATTCTTGCTTGATGCATAATGACTGCTACTGGTGGGAATTATATGAGAATAACCACACCTCACATTTTAAAAAATGATGTGTATATGTATAGGTGTTTTGCATATATGTTAGTCTGTGTACTATGAGTGCCTGGTGCTGCTGGTGACCAAACAAAGGTATCAGATATCTTGGAGGTAGAGCTATAAACTATTGTGAGCCCCCAATGTGGGTTCTGGGGATCAAACTGGCAGTAGATGTTCTTAACCCATAAGCCATTGCTTCAACCTCCTCAAAAAAGTTTTTTTTGTTTTTTTAATAGTTCACAGATTGACCAAAACATTCTTCTTTTTACAAACCTTAAAACTGTCTATCTGATAATAAGAAACAACAAAAATAATCAATGCATGCATGTTCAGGTATCTTAACTGTGTATAGGCTGGCCTGGAACTCACTACATATCGTATGCTATCGTGCAGGCCAGCATGCATAACCAGTAAGATCTAATTTATTTTAAAACTAATCAGTTTCTTGAACTAAAAATTGCTGGATTAATACAACGCCAACAGAATTTAGTTACACAAACTTTAAGTTAGCAAAATTGCACTTGTTAGAAATGATGGATATACCAGGTGGCGGCCCATGCCTTTAATCCCAGCTCTTGGGAGATAGAGGCAGGTGGATTTCTGAGAGTTCAAAGCCAACCTGATCTACAAAGTAAGTTCTAGGACAGCCAGGGATATACAGAGAAACTGTCTCTTTAAAAACAAAGTCCTATCATTTGTAGCCACATAGGAGGCCACAAATATATGGAGGATGTTATGCAAGTGAAGTAGGCCACTACTGTATGGTTTCACTTATATCTAATATCTATAAATGTTGAGATAGAGGTAGAACATGGCAGCCATCGGGATGAGGTGGGAGATGGGGGAGATGTCAGTCAAGACATAATGTTTAAGTTGTACAACATAATATGTAAAAATTTGTCATTAAAACAATTTTATATATTTATATCTAGAAATTGGGATAATAGCTTTAATTTCTAAGGTCCCAAAGTTTTTTTTTTTTTTTTTTCAAGACAGGGTTTCTCTATATAGCCCTGGCTGTCCTGGAACTCACTCTGTAGACCATGCTGGCCTCGAACTCAGAAATCCACCTGCCTCTGCCTCCCAAGTGCTGGGACTAAAGGCATGAGATGAGCCACCACCGCCCGGCCCACAGATACTTTGATACTCCTTCTTAATGCACTCTGATTTTCTTGTGCATGTAGTCAGTACTGTTGTTGTTATAGACAGACTCTCATGCAGCGTAAGTTTGACCTTGAACTGACCCTCCTGCCCCTACCGCCAGAATTCTGGGATTCCTGGTAGAACTCATGCCATGGTATCCATGGTATCTCATTTGTTTGAATGAGCTTGATATGTAGAAATTAATTATCCTTAATAATAATGTTTTAAATTTACTTTTTCTTTCAGTTCATTCGGCCTCTAAAGAAATTGTAGAGTCCAAGGCACAAGAAGAAGCAGCTAGCAGATTGCTTAAATATTTCAGTGTTGTTTGGTGTAAAGCGTCAAAGAAAAAACACAAAAAATGGGAAGGCGATGCTATTCTTATTGTAAAAGGAAGGTCTTTCACATTGAAAGATTTGGAAGGAAAAGATATTGGAAAAGGTATTGTGATATATATTACTTGTATTTATGATTTGGTCAAAAATATTAGTATATTTCTGTACAATTGAAACACAATTGGCCTTTACAAAAGGACAGATTGGGATATTATTTAATGGAATTTTATGTCTCAGCTTTATATGATACATAATGTTTTTTATAATAGTGAACCTAATACTCTTAAGAGCTATGCTAGTTCATTAGGGTAAATTCTGTCGGAGGGTATAATTTTCTCTGAATGGAGCCAACCTGCTATAGTTATCTCAGCACTCTTCTGAGACTGAGGAGTTTGTCTTGGTCACCCCCCTCCCCCCAATGTTAAGTGATTGACATCCTTAAGAGCTGTTATTATTAGATATTTAGTACTAGCCAGTTTCAATAGTACTCAATGAAAATTTCAAATACAAAGTAAGGACATAGGGGTTGGGCCTGACTAGATCCACACAGCTAAGTTGGAGGGCACCGTTGTTTCAGAGTAACATGTCCTAATACAGAGCAGTCTGCAGGTCCAGAGTGTTTCACACGAGTGCTTTTGTTTTGTCCTCTACTGTTTGCTTTTAAGTTTGGTCAGACTATAAAATCTGTTGTATATATTCATCCACTCACTTAAAGATATAGTTTATAGTTTGTTTAATTTTCGGCTTATATGACAACTATGCTAGGAGTAAAGATTCAGAGATAAATATAACTTATAGCTTAGTAGGGAGAAGGCAATGTAATTGATAATTGGAAGTGGTAAGATAACTGTTTCAGTGGGAATTCTACTTGCTGGAATATGATGGGGCCAGCTCTTCCAGTGCTGCAACCAGGGAAGGGCAAGGCCAATTCTGTTCCCCTGACATCAGCTTGGCCACAGGCCACAGGGCCTGGCCACAGATGTCTGCGTGACCTTTGCTAACATGGGCAATGGACATGGACACAGACCCCTGCTGTTGCAGGGCCATGGACCCAGACGTGGCCCTTGATGGCTGCGCAGGCCAGGACCTCACCACAGCCTCAGGTGGCCGAGCTTGCTCTCACGTCAGGCTGTTCCTCACCACACTTGCGTCCCCAGTCCCACCCCTTCATTGTGCACACATTGTTTTGCTTCTGTTTCTCTCCATCTCTTTACTGCTGATAACACCTGGGGCCTCTGGGTGTCTTCTGCCCCAGCATGCCTCGTGGGGGGAGTTGTGGGAGGGAGAGGTGGCGTAGGAGCGGAGTGGGGTGGGAAGGGGGGTGTCATCTCAGCTGTGTTAATTTCTTAAATACTTTTAAAAACATTTTTAAATACTTTTAAAAACATTTATCCACTTATTATCTATCTATCTATCTATCTATCTATCTATCTATCTATCTATCTATCTATCTATCTATCTATCGATCTGCCACGGACTGGGGTTTCTTACGGGGTCCTTTGTCCCGTGGGACAATGGGTTCTGGCCAGGTGTGCTTGGGATTCGGCTTTGACAAACAGACTCGACACGGGTGGTGTAAGGTCTGAGTGTATTTCTCGAAAATGACGAGGCTTTTACAATCGTTGCCAAAGAGAAATGAAAAATCTGACAGCCCAGTAGTCGAGGTACGTCTGAGGCCACCTAAAACACACTGCTAGGTCTAAAACAGCAGCCATCTCCTCTGGACTGGTGCAGCACCCCCGGGCTCCGAGTATGTTCGGGCTGCATGGTCCTGGCCAGAGTCTGGGGGGTTGGGGGGCTGCGGATGCGCCAGCCAGGAGAATAGAGGTTCGAATTTCGAATCCTCAATGCTGAATGCTCGAATCTCGAATGCTCACTCTCTTGAATCTCAACTGGTGCTGTACCCCCCCGCCCCCTCCCCCTGCCCAAGCGCTCTGGGCCCAAGGGGCTACGGACTTCCACCTAAGTTCTGGTTCTAGTCCGAGTGTGAGTGAGTCCAAATGCTGAATGTTGACTGCTGCATCTAGAATGCTGAATGCTGAATGCTGAATGCTCTATGCTGTCTCTTTCTGTAAGCTTTAATGCCCTACCCACAATGCTGGAG
>NW_022196896.1:25178071-25180895 GCF_008632895.1 Mastomys coucha | reverse complement strand
TGGGGTGCCAGGCGACAATGCAGAGGCAGGAGACTGACTTTCCTTGAAGTTTACACCTCAAATACTGCTGTCACGCAAAGTGTGCATGGCACCTATCTATCTATCTATCTATCTATCTATCTATCTATCTATCTATCTATCTGTTTTGTGTGTGTGTCAGAGATAGTGAGAATGAGAGAGAGAGAGAGAGAGAGAGAGAGAGAGAGAGAGAGAGAGAGAGAGAGAGAGAGAGAATCGTGTGTGCAGTGATGTGTGTGGAGGGAGAGAGGTAAGAGACAACCTTTGGGAGTTGGTGTACTCTGGGCTAGCTTGCCCAAGAGCTTTCAAGCAATTCTCCTGTTCCAAATTTTCATCTTACCATAAGAATGCTGGGAAATGGGCACAAGTGAGTATTTCTTAGTAAAGAGTACATATTGCTCTTCCCTTGGACCCAAGCTCACTTTTCAGCATCTACATAGGTGCATATGTTGTTTATATGTAGATAAATAATAAATCTTGTAAAATTGCTGAGATTATAGACACTTCTGGATTAAAAAACATATTTGGCTTTTTAATTCTGAGAATTAAACTTGAGTCATCAGTTTAATGCTAGGCTCATTGAACTAGCATTTTGAGCTATTTTCTAGCTCTTAACTTTTTTTAAAATCAGAGTGATGAAATATATATGTAATTTATATGCAAAGTATAATGCTTTTTTTTTTTTTTTTTTTTTTTTTTTTTTTTTTTTTTTTTTTTTTTTTTTTGGTTTTTCGAGACAGGGTTTCTCTGTCCTGGAACTCACTCTGTAGACCAGGCTGGCCTAGAACTCAGAAATCCGCCTGCCTCTGCCTCCCAAGTGCTGGGACTAAAGGCATGTGCCACCACCACCCAGCTATAATGCTTATTTTTTACAGTCATGGGAAGGTAACTGTTTTATTACTAAGTTTTCTTAGAATGTCAGTATAACTAGTTTTTTTTTCTTTTCTTAAAGGCATTGGATATAAATTCAAGGAGCTTGAAAACGTAGAAGAAGGCCAAACATTGATGATTGGTGGGAAAGAAATAGAAATCCTGGGTACAGTCTCTCCTGATGACTTCAACAGTGGCAAGTGTTTTCAGTGTGGAAGTGGAAGTCCTTCTGTCCCAAGTTCTCAGGCTGCCAGGAGATGCTCTTCTACCCCTTTCAAAAGTGTGTGTCAGTCAACCCAAGCAAAGGGAAACAGATGGAATGACTGGCAAAACTGCAAACCACGTCATGACCCGGACACACCAAGTAAGAGTTGAAAGATAATCCAGCTTTCTGTTTTCATTGTTTAAAGATCTTTTTTTGTTTTGCTTTGTTTTTTTGAGATGTTTCTCTGTGTAGCCCTGGCTGTCCTGGAATTTACTCTGTAGACCAGGCTCTCCTTAAAGTTAGAGAGAGCCACCTTCCTCTTCCCACTGAGTACTGGAATGAAAGGCATGTGCCACCACTACCACCTGGCTACTGTCTAAAGGTTTTGACATGTGAATTACGTTTATATTTTGTTTTAAAATTTGCAAATGGTTGAGGTCAGCTTGAGTTACATAGTGAGTTGAAAGACAGTCTGTACTATATATTTAGATTTGTTTCAAACTAAAAACTAAATAAAACTTAACTTGCAGGTAAGGGAGTGGCAAATGGATGAGTGGCAAAGGTACCGCTGCCAAATCTGATTACCTGACTTTGATCCTCACATGCGTCCATGGCATGCACATACCTACCTACCATGTGCTTATACTAAATGAAAAAAGTTTGAAAATTGCAGGTGAAGATTATATTCAGATATGCCCTTTCACATAAGTAATAATGATGAAGACAAATATTGTAGGGAGTTATATAATATGTTAATTCATAATTTCAGTGATATATGCTGATCTTGGTAGTTGGTGTACATCTATGACGATTTCCAGTTTCTTTCTTTCTTTTTTTTTTTTTCTCGAGACAGGGTTTCTCTGTATAGCTCTGGCTGTCCTGGAACTCACTCTGTAGACCAGGCTGGCCTCGAACTCAGAAATCCGTCTGCCTCTGCCTCCCAAGTGCTGGCATTAAAGGCGTGCGCCACCACTGCCCGGCTGGATTTCCAGTTTCTTATTTGCAGAAGAAAGTAGGCACATACCTACAACAGAAAGTTTATTAATGATTAGTAGACTTCCAGGGAGGGAAGAAGGCTAAAGCAGAGTTTAGGAGCTCTGTGGCAGTGCTGCACAAAGGCTGGGCACTTATATTCCAGTAGCACAGGCTTTCTGTCTCATTTGCATACTTTGAGCTTCCTCTGGAATGCCTTCTGTTACATGTTATCCTCTCAGGTCTAGAGCCCTCTGCCAGTGCTTCCAGCTGTTCTAGTTGGTCTATGCCTGGGAATTCTACCTTCCTTTTTGCCCATAGGCTTATCCTATTGCTAATTTTGTAGTTTGAGGGTAAGTTTTTCTGCCCTTACTGTCTACACTGTCCAGTCTCAGCTCCTCCCCAGAGCTTTTTGGGTAACTGAAGGATGGTGATACATCTCACAACCACTTCTTACTATTGAGGGAGGAGTGTAGTCCCTTCCTATGAGAGACCACAAGATTCTCACTCTTCATCGACTGGTTGGAGAAGAAGGCCTGGACTCCTGTGGTAAGAATTGCTTGTGGTCCTCACAGTCAGTAGTCTGGAGTTGCTGCATCCTCGGTGACACATCCAAGTTTCTCTGTGAGCATTAGGCAGTTTGCTAGTTAGTTCTAATGTTAACTGAAAGACTCCCAGAACTGGGTAGATTCTTACTCAAGTCTCGGGATGATGCGACCACCCAATAACTCATGAGAGACCGAACTTGCTGCAATCACA
>NW_022196896.1:25152629-25177834 GCF_008632895.1 Mastomys coucha | reverse complement strand
GGAAAATTTCAGAGGGACCCAACACAAGGTATTCAGTTAGGGAGGGGAACAGATTCCTTCTAGGAATGTAATCTTTATCTATTGGTCGTCAGGGTGGAGAGCCTCAGCAGGGTGGAGGGCCTGTAAACCAGTAGACCTTCATTCCTAGTTCCACCCTCGTTGTGGATCAGTCAGGAGGGGCAGGTTTCAGGAACCAGAGCCCTGAGGCTGAGTTAGCCAAGTTCCTGGAACTGGCTACTCCAAATTTTTGGCTTCTTACAGAGGTTTTCCATGCCCCCTTTTAGGTAAAGGTTATACATTATACATACATTTCTATTAAAAGCCCTCATTTTAAATTCTAAGATTCTCCAGCTTTTCATTAACTTGATATAAGTTGGAGTTATCTGAGAAGAGGGAACCACAACTGAGAAAAATGCCTCTGTAAGATTGGCCTGTGGGCAAAGTTTGTAGTGTGTTTTTAAAAAAATTGGCGATTGATATGGGAGGGCCCAGCCAGGGTGGGTTGTGCCACCCCTGGCCTGGTGCTTCTGAATGTTGTGAGAAATCAGACTGAGCAAGCCATGGTGAACAAGCTAGTAAGCAGCATTCCTTGCTGGTCTCTGCATCTGTTCCTGCCTCCAAACTTCTGCCCTGAGTTCCTGCCCTGGCCTCCCTAATGATAGACTTATAAGCTGTGAGGTACAATAACCCTCTCCTCCAAAGGTCGCTCTGGGTCATGGTTTTTGGTCCATGAGATGCTTGCTTGGTCACAGCAGGTTCCCTATTGGTTCTGTTATCATAGCCAGGGCCATCAGCTCTTGCAGGGCAGCTGTCATTCCGATTGGAACCTTCAAGATTAGGAGGGGAGTTGTCAGGCTGTAGAGGAAGGCATACCCTGCGGACTGTACTGACAATGTGGCCAAGCACAAAGGAACAGTTAAGAAGGAATCTGGTTGGGGGATGGATTGCATGGATCATTGCTAACAGTAAACAGAACTACACTCTCTCTCTTTTTTTTTAATATTTATTTTATGTGTATGAGTACACTGTAGCTATACAGATGGCCGTAAGCTATCATGTGTGTGGCTGCTGGGAACTGAACTCAGGACTTCTGCCGGCCCTGCTCACTCCAGCGTAATTCAGTGTAGCTGTCATCAGGCACACCAGAAGAGGGTGTCAGATCTCATTATGGGTAGTTGTGAGCCACCATGTGGTTGCTGGGATCTGTGAGCCACCATGTGGTTGCTGGGATCTGAACTCAGGACCGTCGGAAGAGCAGTCAGTGCTCTTACCTGCTGAGCCATCTCTCCAGCCCAGAACTACACTCTCATCCCATGACTATGTGTCCATGAAATAGATGTCTATTCAACATACTAGAATATTTTATCTTCCTTTCTCACCTCTTTATTCTTCCTTTTTTCCTCTTGTTTTTATTTTGGATTGAATTAAAGTTTTAACCCCATTGTCAACATGCAAACATACTCCAAAGCCAAGTTTTGATGGATTAATTAACTTCAGATTTATCAAGATTAATCTAATTAACTTTAAAATTATAGGTGTGTGTTCATTTCTAGTGTACATACACACTGTCAGTCATCTTTCTGTTACATTTGGTTTTGTCTTTGGAGGATATTTTAGTGAATCCTTTAAGCTGTATTACCTTATTTCTAAAAAATTAGATTATCATTTGATGGTTAATATATGTTACTTTGCAAAAGCTCATGAATTTGACATTCATGAATGTAATAGCTAACCTTCAGCACATAATGATAGTTAAGTCAATGGGAAATTTGTTATTCTCAATTCTGACTAATTCTAATAGAAATGGTGGTCACCATCAGTTTGTACAGGCCTTAAGATAAAGGCAGCCTTCCTGTTGAGCTTGGGGAGTCTTCACAGAATGAGAATCTGAGCACTGGCAAGTGCATCTTGTCAAAATTCTAACCATGCCTTTCAGAGACTGTCTGTCCGTCAGTGACTGTCTGTCCTGACAGTGGAATGCTGTGCTTACTGAATTCCTTCTTAGACAGAAGTGAATTTCAGCACCTGGAGCACTTCAGAGCACACAAAGTTTACAACTTCTTCCCCCCCTTTCCTTCCTCTCTCATCTCTACCCTGTTCTGTTCCTTCCTTTTCTCCCCCTTTGGCCTAGAACTCCCTCTTTTCCTCCGAGAGTGCTAGGATTACAGGTGTGTGTTCATTTCTAGTGTACACACACATACACACACAACACACACACACACACACACACACACACAAAGTTCACCATTAACGATGGTGAACAGTTCTGGTGCAGAAACAATGGGAATGAGATAATGTTGTTCTGAAAATGGTATTACTTTCATTCTTTTACTTTATTTTTAAGATGCCCTTGTTATGCCTCGACCAGACAAGAATCACCAATGGATGTTTAATAGGCACTGCTTTCCCATTGTGGATGTGGTGATAGACCCTCACCTTGTACGCCACCTCCGACCACATCAGAAAGATGGAATTGTCTTCCTCTATGAGTGTGTGATGGGAATGAGGTAGGAAAATAAATGTTAACAATGAGGTTTTTGAGAGGAACCTGATAGAATGAACTTCAGGTCTGCACCATAAATGTCAGTTGGTAGGAAAGGCAATTGGTACCAAGTGTGTGCATCCCATAGTGGTTCTTGGCGGAAGCCATGTGCCAGATGTCCTGGTGAGAAGTAGACTAGGAGCAAAGACCTTAAATAGCCCCGCCCTACATGACCCATTTAATTTAGTCTTTTTATCAATACTATTTCACTTGTTTCTCACAAAAACTGTAAGTTAGGTAGGGAAAATACCAGTCTTATTTTATGGACAATGTAAGAATAGAGAGGTTTACTTTCGCAGTTATAGGATTAGTAAGAGGCGGTATAAGATACATTGTAGGAATGATCAGCTTTTAGTTGATGGTTCTTTTCTCTAAACCATTTGGCTTCTAAGAGGTACCTCACAGACAGACACAGACATACAGACATACACACAGACACACAGACACACACACGTTTTTATGCCATGCATTTAGCCCAGGGCTTTGCACACATTTTTCTAACCTCACCAAGTCTTTTCATTTAATCCTCACCTTCACATTTTATAGACTTCAGCAAAAGATCTAGTTCCACCGTTCCCATGCCAGCTTATGCTTCTCTACTCACAAAGACACATGGCTACAAAAGTGTATATTTTTGGAAAGCACCATTTTTTTGGTGTGAGGCTTGCAGAAGCGTCAGCAACCTGAAGTCATGCTCCTGACTAAGGGAGCTGAAGAGAACTCAGGAGGAATATTCAACTGCATGGGTGCATCTTATTTCCCTTCAGACTTCATTTCCATGAGCGGGTTCTTTAGTACAGAGCCGACCGGAAGCCACACTCAAACATGAGTTTGTTCATCTCTTCTTATGTGTTCCTGTGTGTGTGCATGCACTGTGTACCTAGCACATGGATACTGGAAGTCAATTTCATGTGTTGTTTCTATCTTGTTTTTTTGTTTGTTGTTGTTTTGGAGTTATGATCTCTTAGTGACCCAAACTTGCTGATGTGGCAGACTGGCTGGCCAGTGAGCCCTGGGACTCTGCCTGTCCCTGTCTCTGCTGCACGGGGATTACAAGTGTGTCCCATCATGCCTGGCTTTTTATGTGGGGTGTGAGATTGAATTTCAGCTTTTATCTGTGTTGCTGATGAAACCATCTCCCCAAACCCTGCTTATTAGTTCTTATTTCTAATAGAGAAATACAATTAAGCTAACAAACTATATGTTTTTGATAATATTCTAATTTCATTGGACATTATAACTTTTAAATATCATGTAGCCATCTAAGAGCTTAAAAATATAAAGCAGTATAAAATGTATGATTTTTGAAAGTTTTTTTTAAAAGATTTATTTATTATTATATATAAGTACACTGTAGCTGTCTTTAGACACACCAGAAGAGGGCATCAGATCTCATTACAGATGATTGTGAGCCACCATGTGGTTGCTGGGATTTGAACTAAGGACCTTTGGAAGAGCAGTCAGTTCTCTTAACCACTGAGTCATCTCTCCAGCCCTTGAAAATATTTTTAATGACTTCATATTGTTGTATTATTGTAGGACATCAAACATTTTCTAATCTATCTTGCTTGAGGACTCCATTGTCAGAGAGTGATAAATTTTGATCATAGAATATGTTTATTTCAAACAATTTTAGCTCAGGTCTTGCTGACTATAAAGTTTCAGTGTATTTTGAATTGTTTTGATCTAATAAAATTGATTAGTAAGTGTTCAAAATGTTAGTGATGAGAAACATAACTGTAGTTAAACTATCCCAGTGTAGATACAAAATTGTAATTCATTTTTAATATTCAACTCTGTCTAGATGCCAGTAATAGAGGTTTTATATTCAGGTCTTTAACTTCAGATACATTAGTTTACAATACAGAGTGGTTATAATCGTCAGAGACTCAAAATTGATAGGTTGTTATCAGCTAGATGAAACCCTAAACCAGTCTTCAGGGTCATTATTACCAGTTTCCTTTTCTTGATGATATCAGGGCACAAAATATTTTCTCATTGTGATTCAGTAAACTATAATTATTTCTAACAGAGCAATTGGCAAATGTGGTGCTATTCTTGCTGATGAAATGGGCTTAGGAAAAACATTGCAGTGTATCTCGCTCATCTGGACCCTAAAGTGTCAGGGGCCCTATGGTGGCAAGCCAGTGATAAATAAGACACTTATTGTTACTCCTGGAAGCCTGGTGAATAATTGGAGGAAAGAATTTCAAAAATGGCTGGGAAGCGAAAGGATCAAGATATTCACTGTTGATCAGGTAAGGGATTTTTAAAGGTTTAAGTCCTAAACATTCTTATAATATTGAGCCTTTTAACTTACTGTAGTTCTTAGCGTTTTGAATGTGGAATCCCACAAGCCCTATGCATAGAAGTGGAGTGCTCACCCACATTTTGATTTTGAGTTGTTGCAGGACGGTTACCTTTGTTTCCTCAGAGTCATATGTTCAGGTGGTTGACGACTCTCAGTGTGCAAAGGCTCATTTTCTTTTCTTCCTTTCTTTCTTTTTTTTAAGATTTATTTGTTTATTTATTATTTGTAAGTACACTGTAGCTGTCTTCAGACACATCAGAAGAGGGCTTCAGATCTCATTATGGATGGTTGTGAGCCACCATGTGGTTGCTGGGATTTGAACTCAGGACCTTCAGAAGAGCAGTCAGTGCTCTTACCCTGTGAGCCATGTCTCCAGCCCACGGGTTTATTTTCTTGTAGTGTGATAATGTACTACAATGAGTTGAAATGCAGCTGGGCACATGCCTATAATTCCAGAATTTTGAAGATAAGGACAGGAAGATCCAGAATTTGAGGCCAACCTCAGCTATATAATGAGAACGTACATACATACATACATACATATGTGTGTTATGAATTCATGTAATATTTTGTACATTATAGTTTAGTGTGGTTTACCTTAAATGTGCTTAAAACAGTTATGTTAGCTTGTACCTTGAAAAACTCAGTTAGGTTTTGTATGTGGGCAGGTGATTTGAGAGGACACTGAGTTTGATTACTAATGATTTAGATAGAGAGATTGAGGCAACAGCGTGACTGTGAGGAACCCAGCATAGAAAGGCAGCATGGCAGGGTCTCTGAAGAGAATCGAAGTCCAAGAGGCAGAAGAGGGGGTCTCTCTAACTTTTGAGGATGAGGAGGTTCATAGGCGGGGGCATGGAGTGGGTCGGGGACAATATGGGTACCCTTTGTTGTAGACTCAGGAGACAGCACTTCCCAGCTGAGATGCCATGGCCAGGCTGTTCACAGTCAGTAACCTGGAGCGGGCTGGACCCTCAGCAGAGACTGGCTGCTAACAGTACAAAAATCTATTTTATGGGCTGGCAAGATGGCTCAGCAGGTAAGAACCCTGACTGCTTTTTTGAAGGTTAAGTTCAAATCCTAGTAACCACATGGTGGCTCACAACCACCCATAATGAGATCTGAGGCCCTCTTCTAGTGTGTCTGAAGACAGCTACAGTGTATTTAGATATAATAATAAATCTTTGGGCTGGAGCAAGCAGGGACTGAGCGAGCAGAGTTGAGCGGAGCAAGTGGAGGTCCTAAATTCAATTCCCAACAACTACATGAAGGCTCACAACCATCTGCATAGCTACAGTGTCTACTCATATACATAAAATAAATAAATCTTTTTAAAAATCTATTTTATAATAGAATGTTGAATATTTTATTTGTCTTATTGAATACTGAGAAAACAGAATGGCTTTAGCTATTTCTTTGTACCATTTCAAGTCAAAATACCAGAAGTCAACCATTGGAAGTCACTCAGAAGCTTGCAATGCTTTAGGAGATAGGACACTGGAAGGTGGTTAGGGCTAGATAAAGTCATCAGGATGGCATCCTATGATGACATTAGCATGCTGGTACTGAAGGCAGAGAGATCAGATCTTCCCCTCTCCACTTTGAGAGCCATCCTTCCCAGTGAAACCAGGGGGAAGGGGAAGGCTTCTTATGCTAACAGTCTAGGTCTTACTGGTCTGGCTGTGGTCTGGTTGGTATTACCTGAGACCCTTATGTTAGGCTCAGCTCCCTGGGGCTTTGATGATGCTGAGGAGGTTCTGTCACTGGGTGTGGAGGTGTAATTTTGTCTTTTGACTTAAGATATTTGTCAGTCAGGCTCCTTGTTCCTGGGATCTAATGCAGTTGTAGGGGAGAGAAACCCCGGGGAGCTCAGAAGGAAGGAAAAGAACAAAATGATCATGCCTGAGTCATGATCATGGCTGGGACTGTCTTCACTGATGGCTAGTCTTAGGCTTCCCACCCCAGTGAGAGGTCACGGCTGTTGTTCAAGCCTTCTCAATGCAGCCCAACAGGACCAAGACAGGAGGGGTTAATAGATCTGATAGTTGGCTACTGGTGGGCAAAATGTTGCTTAGACTTGATTATATAGTTTCTGTTTATGGTATTTTTTTTTTTTTTTCGAGACAGGGTTTCTCTGTGTAGCCCCGGCTGTCCTGGAACTCACTCTGTAGACCAGGCTGGCCTCGAACTCAGAAATCCACCTGCCTCTGCCTCCCAAGTGCTGGGACTAAAGGTGTGTGCCACCACCGCCCAGCTTGTTTATGGTTTACTAAATGTTATTTTTTTTCTCTCTTTAGGACCATAAAGTCAAGGAGTTTATCAATTCTACATTTCATTCTGTTCTTATCATCAGTTATGAAATGTTGCTTCGTTCCCTAGATCAAATTAAGACTATACCATTTGGCCTTCTGATCTGTGATGAGGGGCACCGGTTGAAGAACAGTAGTATCAAGACAACGGCAGCCCTTTCTAGCCTCTCTTGTGAGAAGAGAGTAATTCTCACTGGTAAGTAGTCACTCTGGGAAAGATGGGATGGAACTTTTGCTTAATGAACCTTTTACAGTTTGTAATCTGATGCTTGACATAAAAAGAACTGGTGATGTTAGGGAATTCATATGAATAAATCTGTGTTAATTAATTATGAGTCTTTAAGTCTTTTCTGCAACCCTGTTCTACCTTTTGAGGAGTAAACTTAATGGTGTAAAGCATGAGGTTGATAGGGCTGGACTAGGTGTGCTTGGCTCTCAGTCTGCTGGTGAAGTGTGCAACTTGGGAAAGTAATTTAACTTCTTGGTTCCTCGATTTCCTTGTCTGTGAAGTAGAAATGTAATGGCTTCATGTTATGAACTTGTTGTGAGGGCCAGAGGACTTGATCCATAGAAGTCCAATCCAGTCATTTGGTAGACATTTCTGTCTTGCACACCCAGCCTTGTTTAAAAAATTTTTTTTTAAATTACCTATTTAGTTTTGTTTTGTGTGTATATGTGTGGGTATGCACATGTTTTGGAGGTCAGAGGACAACTTATAGGGTCTGTTCTGTCTGTCCTTCCACTGTGTGTGTCCCAGGGATGGAACTCAGGTTGTCGGGCTTGGCCATAACCCTTTTCTCTGCTGAGCCATCTCTCTGGGCCTGGTTTTTTGTTTTTGTTTTTTTAATTTAATCAATTAAAGATGAAAAGAATTGGCATCAAATATCATATATACACTTTGATGCCCAATGTTTAGCAGATAGCCAATCAATGTTTTTGTATAATAATAACATAAAAATTAGATAGTAGAGAAGCTGGTGTTTAGTACCTAGAAAGTTCTGTGTTAAAGGAAACAGGAAATTGGAGAAGTGGGAAGTAGAATCTAGGTAATTCTCATGTCTTTGGTTATTTGAGAAACTGAGTGAATTCTTCCAACTTCACGATCAACCTTGGATCTTGAGAGCCGTTACACTAGAGAAACAATGGGAACATTGACTGAGTTGGCTTTAATATATGATTATTTCTCCTCCCCATTTAGTGTGAGGCCAGTATTGCAGCTATAAAACAACAGATTAGCTCTAAAGAGGAGGGCAACTGGGATGAGTGTAAAAGAAAAGCTTTGAAAAGAGCTGCAGTCACGGAGTTCAAAGCTCTTCCCTCACGTGGACTCACATAGCTACCCTTCCCAAGGACGGGCAGGCTATTCACATCCTCAGGAAGAGGCTTACTACAAAGTCAGTGTTCCATATTAAGTTTGATTTCATCAGTAGAAAGTTTGGTTCTGGAGTTTCATGTAGAAGGAATGTTCTGTTGGTAACTTGCTTCACGGAAGTATTGCCACTGCCCACTGTCCCTCCTTTGTCAATCTTGAGACCGTTTTTGCTTCCCTGTTCTTGTCACTTGCTCCTGGAGCTGTAACTATTGGATAAAAACTAGTACTAATGTCTTAAATTAAAAAAAAAAAAAGTATATAGTTTTTTTTTTTTAGTGTCTTTAGAATTGTCTGAATTGATCCATCCATATCTGTCTATCATTTTGTGGTTCTAGGGACTGAACTTAGGATTTATTTTATTTTATTCTTTCTTTTTCACTTTTAATTGGCAATAGATTTTTTTAATAATATATCCTGATTATAATTTCCCCTCTCTCTAGTCTTCCAAGTTCCTCTCACCTCCCCACCCCCTCCCAACCCCTTCCCTTTCTGTCTCATTAGAAAAGAATAGGCTTCTACGAGATAACAACCAAACACTGCAAAGTAGACTATAATAAGGTTGAAGCAAAAACTATCATACTGAATTGCCCACAGTCCAAGAGGAGGAGGAAGACAGTCCTAAAAACAGGCACAGAGTCAGACCCAGTTGTTCTCATGGTCAGGAGCTCCATAAAAATACTAAGCTAATAGCTAGAATGTACACAAGATGTGGTGTGGGCCTGTGTGGGCCTGTGCATGCTGCTCCAGTCTCTGTGCACTTATGTGCAGCTTGCTTAGTTGATTCAGAGGGCTTTGCTAAGCAAGCTTTCTGTAAATGACCTAGATCTTTGGACCGATTCTTGTTTTTTATAATTATAGGGCCTTTTGCTCTGAATGTGATGGTTTGCCTTCTATGAAAGTTCATGTATGCAAATGAACATGTGCAGTGTCACGTATGTGATTGTATTCAGTTTATCCATAGTAGAAGAAATTTTGACTTTGTTTTCTGCTATATTTTATCTCATTGTTATGGAAATTATTCAGTTGATGTTGACTAGAAATAGGTTAAGATTTAGCTATCTAATAGATAGGTTGTCTGTCAGGGTGTTTGCTTGTATTTATGCTCTCAGAAAGAAGGGACAAATTTCTACAGAGACCTGTGATTATGACAAATTCAGCCTCTCATCACTGTTATCTCTCCTTAGGTACTCCAGTTCAGAATGATTTGCAAGAGTTCTTTGCATTAGTTGATTTTGTTAATCCAGGAATATTAGGGTCTCTGTCATCTTATAGGAAGATATATGAAGAACCCATCATTATGTCAAGAGAGCCTTCTTCTCCTGAGGTAAACTTACTTTAATGATTCTTTTTTAAAGACCAGTATGTCTGGAAGAATTATAATTTTGGTATTCATTTATATACTGTCTTTTATTTTTTTTATTTTTTATTTTTTAAGATTTATTTATTTATTATATGTAAGTACACTGTAGCTGTCCTCAGACACTCCAGAAGAGGGCGTCAGATCTCATTATGGATGGCTGTGAGCCACCATGTGGTTGCTAGGATTTGAACTCAGGATCTTCAGAAGAGCAGTTGGTGCTCTTAACCACTGAGCCATCTCACCAGCCCTATACTGTCTTTTATAAAATCTAAGATACACCATTCTATATGTCACTAAAGAGGACAGGACGAAAGTTGTAAGGAAAACATCAATTGTTAAAAAGCGTCCTAGAGGTTGAGGCAGGATTACTGCAAATTCTAGGGGAGGTTGGGCTGCAAAGTATGACTGTATTTAAAAACACGCACGCACGCACGCACGCACGCACGCACGCACGCACGCACGGCAGTTCAAGGCCAGCAGCCTGGTCTACATAGTGAGTTCCAGGATAGCCAGAGCTGCATAGTAGTAAGATCCTATCTCATACACCCATACCCCTATACCAAACAAACAAACAACCCTCCCCCACCAAATCTGACTTCATGAGTTTATTTGTTTGTTTGTTTTTGAAATAGTTTCCTGTAGCTCAGGCTGACTTTGAACTGATCCACCCATTTCCTCAGTGCAGGGATTATACAGTACAGATACAGATTTATTAAGTGCTAAGTGGATCAAACCTCAGGCATCTTGCATGTGGGACAAGCAGTCTAAAATCTGAAAAACATTGCTAGTGCTACATCTTGTTCTAGGGAAGTTAAATTATAAAGGTAATTTGTCAACATGTATTTTAAAAAGCATTTTACATGAATCAGAAACTACAAAATAATGGCTTACATGAATATTTCATAATTGCATGGAAAATGTTCATGGTATATTATATAAAAATAATACTAGTCACTTATTGATCTGACAGGGTTTTGTTGTTTGTTTGTTTGTTTTTGAGGCAGGGTTTATTATATAGCCCAGGTTGGGCTAGAACTCACTGTCTAGACCAGGTTGTCCTTCAACTCACTGAATCACTTGCTCTGTTTATTCTATTAAATGCTGGGCTCAAAAGTGTGTGCCACCACACCCAGCCCAATCTAACACATATTTTAAATACTGTATGTGGATCAAAGGTTAGGAAGGTATATACTGGAGGACTACAAAGATGAACCAGAATGACTAGATCCTTCTCTGCATGAAGTTTCATTGTTTGAGACTGTTTTTCTTGCTACAAATAATGGCATATCATTGCATATTTATACAGAGAAATGCTACTTAAAAATCTTTGTCTTGAACCATTACTTAAGACTTTTCTTTTTTTGTGTGTATAGCATGCATGCTCAGGCGTGTGTGTAGTTCGGGAGCTGTTGTTTCCATCCGGAGGATTATGGGTTCCGGGCTTATCCCTGAGTCAGTGCTCTTTACCTACTGAGCCATCTCACCAGCTCAGCTGTAGTTGATTTTGGTTGATTAAAATAGACTTTAGATTTCTTATAGTTCTGCACAGAACTGTAGTTTCTATCTTTTCTTTAAGGGCTCTATTACATTTGTAATAAAAGTTAAACTCTTAAAAACAAGGAGAGTGGGGTGGAGAGATGGCTAGGTGGGTAAACATTGACTGCTCTTCCAAAGGTCCTGAGTTCAAATCCCAGCAACCACATGGTGGCTCACAATCACCAGTAATGAGATCTGATGTCCTCTTCTAGTGAGTCTGAGGACAGCTACAGTGTAATAAATCTTTGGGCCAGAGCAAGCAGGGACTGAGTGAGCTGGGCCAACTGGAGCAAGCAGAGGTCCTAAATTCAATTCCCAAGCAACCACATGAAGGCTCATAACCACCTGTACAGCAACAATGTACTCATATACATAAAATAAATAAATCTTTAGAAGAAAAAACAAGGAGAGTTTTCTTATACAGGAATAAGTATATATATAAAGGATTTGTTTTAAATTTCCCTGTTAAGTTTTATATGGTCAAAAGATTCTATAGAGAATTTAAGCATACATTTGATTAATATTATATTTTGACTTAAAATACACATTTTTATAATAAACAGTGCATAATGATTTTGAAAGTATCAACTGTCCTGTGCCAGCAAATTAAAAAAGAAAACAAACAACTTTTATTTATTCTGTCAGAATTTCATACCTGCATACATGTATTTTGGTTATACTCTCTAACACCATTGTCTTGCCAGTTCCTTGTGGTTTAATAGCACCATGTCCCTCTGCCAACTTCATCTCTTGTTTCCTTTTTAAACAACCTGTTAGTGTAGCCCATATATGTCCAGGTGGCTCTGGCACACAGCTGTGCTGCATTCTAGCTGGTTGGTCCTGTAACTCCTCCCAGCAAGGATCAGGGACCATTGCAGGAGAGAGCCAAAGGCTCGGGAGGATCAGAGCAAATCGGTGTCTTCTGGACATGAAAGGACTCACAGCTCACAGCAGCCTTGGTTTCTGTTCAAGATCCAGCTAGGCATTATAGAGGGGACCATGAACCCCTACCCCAACTGAGGAGCTGATGATGGCTTCTGGGAGACAGGTAATCAGTCGGTCTTCTTTAAGGCTCTGGCACCTGGCTGGCCCACTGTGTCCCAGCAGGTGATCCACACCCATGAGTGTGGAGCACAAATTGGAGTTGCTGGTTGACTTAAGCTACTTTTTTATCGCTGTGATGAGGTGTGTAGAGACACCCTGACCAAACAGTTCTTATAAAAGAAAACATTTAATTGGAGGCCTGCTTACAGTTTCAGAGATTTAGTCTGCTATCATCGTGTCAGGGAGTATGGTGTCAGGCATGGCAGACTTGGTGTTGGAGTAAGTAGTTGAGAGCTATGTCCTGATCCAGAGGCAAAGAGGAGGGTGGGGAGGGGAAGAGAGAGAAGTAGAGAGGGGGGGGAGAAGGAGAGAGAAAGAGAGAACTTCTCCAATAAGACCATATCTCCTGATCCTTCTAATCCTCTCAGATAGTGCTACTTCCTTGTAACTAAGCATTTAAATACTTGAGCTTGTAGGGGCTTGAATTCTTATTCAAATCACTAGTGTTTTTCCTTTTTAAAGGACAAGAAATTGGGAGGTGGGGAATTGGGGTTCATCTGGGAGAAGTTAGTGGGAGAAGTAGGGGGAGACTATGATAAAGATACATTATATGCATATGTGAAAGACTCAAAAAATTAATAAAAAGTATATATTTTAAAATATGATGGGATTTTGCTTTGGTTTTCTCTAGTGGTAGGAACTGAACCCAGTGTCCTGAACATACTCAATTATTGAGTTAGCTCCCAAATACCACAATTGGGTTCTCTATCCCCACACTTGTATTTTGTTTCTACTGTTGAGAAAGGTCTAATGTGGCTTGGTAGTGGTATGTGTTCTGGAGGTAGAGGCAGGAAGACTTAACTCATGAACAGGCTGTGCCATGTGGTGGGTTTCAGGTTAGCCTGAGCTATTGTAGTAGGACTTTGTCTCAGAAGCCATCCCTTTCTCCCCTTAAAGTCTGATAGAAATAATTAATGATGCTTTATTATTCCATAATATTTAATATTCATTTTAATCATAATTACAGGTAGTTTTATACATAACCACTTTTTAAGTCTGCTCTTTTTTTCTGTAGGAAGAGAAAGAGTTAGGGGAGAGAAGAGCAAGTGAACTCACGCGTCTCACTGGACGTTTTATCCTTAGAAGAACTCAGGAAGTCATCAATAAATACCTGCCCCCTAAGATAGAGAACGTAGTCTTTTGCCGACCAGGAGCATTGCAGATTGCACTTTACCGAAAGCTGCTGAGTTCTCAGTCTGTGAGGTCCTGTCTGCAAGGACTATTGGAAAATAGTGATCACCTCGTCTGCATAGGAGCCCTAAAGAAGCTGTGCAACCACCCATGCCTCTTGTTCAGCTCTGTGAAGGTGAGTGGGGGAGGCCTGGGAGGCCTGGGAGCCCAGAAGCTAGGTTGTGCTGGCCCTGGAGTGGGATGTGGGAGGCAGCTAACGAATACAGAACTGAGCATTAAAATAATTTATTTCTCTTATTATAAAAAAGTAATACATGATTATTGCAGAAAATTTGGAAAATTCAGAAAACTCACAAAAAGAAAATAAACAAGTGGTGTGGAGCTCACACCTGTAGTACAAACCTGTGGCAGGCTGAGGGAGAATCGCTTTGATCTTGAGCTTGGCCTGGGCTACAGAGTAAGATTCTGTTGCAGAACAGAAACAAAAAATAAAAGTAAAAATCATTCAGTCTCCAACCAGCAAAATCACATTTTTATATTATTAATAGTACTAGCTAATTGTTATTAAGTATTTTCTGTATACCAAAAATGAAGGGCTTTTCTGGTTTTATTTATTCTTTATGCACCTATTTGGACTAAGTACTATTATTGTCATCTGTGTTTTTGTTGAGAGAGAGGTCTTGCTGTTTTGCCCAAGCTAGTATTATATTCTTGGGCTCTTTAATGACTCTCCTGCCTCAGCTGGAGGCATGGTCTTAGAGCTGGGACAGGAAGTACCTGCTACTGGGCTTAGCTTCCATCCCACAAAACTAAGGATGAATCTCAATACTTGAGAGGCAGAGGCAGGCAAAAACTCTGAATTCTAGGCCAGCCTGGTCTATAGAATAAGTTCCAAGATAGCCTGGGCTAAACAGAGAAACTCAGAAAAGAGGGGGGAAAACAAACAAACAAACAAACAACAAAAAATAACAATAAAAAGAAAGAAAAATAGGGACTCAGATATTTATGTATCGTCTTTTTCTCGAACATTTCCCAAATTAATAGTCCTTCTGTAGGTGTGAATTTGAATGATGACATAGTTGAGTCAACTGTTTGCATATTTAATGATCATAAGGCAGTCCACAGCACGGTAGGACTTTCTGAAATTAGGACTGGTATCAGCTCCTTAAATTGGACTTGCCACTCTTTTCCTCTGAGAG
The DNA here is from genome assembly GCF_008632895.1 of Mastomys coucha. Classification (NCBI taxonomy): domain Eukaryota; kingdom Metazoa; phylum Chordata; class Mammalia; order Rodentia; family Muridae; genus Mastomys; species Mastomys coucha. Next base: position 25,162,970 of record NW_022196896.1, on the reverse strand, counting down.
CATCTCCTGCAGCTCAGGCTGGCCTCGGTACCCTGTGTAGCTGAGCATCACCCTGGGTTTCCATTCTACTTGCCTTGACTTCCCAGCAGCTAGGATTGTAGGTGTCCACCACAGTTCCCGGCTCTAACTTTTTAACTTTTGGCAAATTTTGTACTTAAGCTGTATCTGTAAGCATTGATTGTCTTATCTGGAAGCAGAGCTAACAATTACTTCATGATGACATCGTTGTGACGGTTTAACAAGAGATTATGGGAAGAACATAGTAATTGTTCCATGCCTACTTAAAGAAATTACACAATAACCATTAATGATATTTCCAGCTCACCATGGAAAACTTTTTTCCAAAAAAACTCAATTATTTAGACAGTAAAATCAAAATATGTTCATAAATAATCTTCCCAAACAAAAACTGTGGGTGCTAACTTAGGTATGAGAACATTAATTATATACTTAAAAAATAGTGTTGTAACAGAATTCTCCAAGTTTAGCCTATTGTGGATCCCATTTACTTAGTTTATTATAGAAGTGAGCTTTGTGTAACTGCAGAAAGCTGGATTATAGCAATTTACTATGCAACTTTTAAGAAAACAGATTCTATATGTGATGGTAACAATTAAACCCTTTGGGCATGAAGCCCAGGAAGAATAGGAGCCAAAAATTCTTCCTTAAAAGGAAGGAATAATGATGGCCCAGAATACATCACTTAATTTAGAATATTTTGGCATATTCCCCCCACCCTGTCTGTATGTGTGTGTCTGATGTATGTGAATGTGCACATCCACCCCAAATAGTTAGTTCTTTACAGCATATTCAAATGTTTAGACTAAACCCTGTGTCAAGACTTCTTCAAATTATAGATTTTAAAAAAAATTATAGATGTATCTGTAGATCTAACCTGATATAAACTCTTTAAGTTCTACAGATATTTATTCAAGTGACTTTACCTAAGTATTGTTTTTTGCCTTGTTGGAAGCCAAATTACAATTAGATATGTACCCAGAAAGGTTTGTCTAGTACTACTAAAAAAGGAATATAAGAGGAGTTTAAAATGTAGTTAACTACTCAGCTGAATAAGGTCAACGATGAATATAGTGTGCATTAAAAAACCAACCAAACCAAAAAACCTGCCTAGTCTGTTAGCTCTTGCCTTTAATTTCAGCACTCAAAAAGCAGAGACCGGTGATCTCTGAGTTCCAGGCCAGCCTAGTCTCTAGGGTGAGACTCTGAATAAGCAGATGAGATTCACATCAGCCCTCAGTTCTTTTTAGATCTGAGGTAATAGCAGAAAAGGAAGGAGCCTTTCAGGCAGGCAGTGTGTGGATTAACAAAGTTCCAGAAAAGGAGAGAATTATGGTAAGCTAGGAGGAGTACCAGTCCTGACCATTTAACCCAAACAGGGTCACTCTAAACTCAACTATTTCTATGTCAACTAGGCATTTTTAGAAAAAAATTTCAGAGGTGACTGTAATCACTTTGGAATAAAAGTAATCTGAGTTAAAATGGGGGCCCTGGGTTCAATATCCAGCATATCCCTCTACCACAAATTCTACTTATATAAGCAAAGTGTGTTATAAAATTAATTTTTCTATTAGCCTATTGATTATATCATTACTTTTTATGAAGACACTGGTATGACTTATGACTCAGGAAACTGTTGTCTTATTTCAGTTTGTCATTTGGGAAATGTTGTGAGCCACTTACAAGTCAAGAGAAAAAGTAGTAGAAGAGGAGAGAGTGAAAAGGAGAGAGAGTATTGATGGGGATGCCAGGGAGTGAGAGTATTGATAGGGATGCCAGGGAGTGAGAGTATTGATAGGGATGCCAGGGAGTGAGAGTATTGATGGGGATGTCAGGGAGTGAGGGTATTGGTAGGGATGCCAGGGAGTGAGGGTATTGGTAGGGATGCCAGGGAGTGAGAGTATTGATAGGGATGCCAGGGAGTGAGGGTATTGGTAGGGATGCCAGGGAGTGAGGGTATTGATGGGGATGCCAGGGAGTGAGAGTATTGATGGGGATGCCAGGGAGTGAGAGTATTGATAGGGATGCCAGGGAGTGAGAGTATTGATGGGGATGTCAGGGAGTGAGGGTATTGGTAGGGATGCCAGGGAGTGAGGGTATTGGTAGGGATGCCAGGGAGTGAGGGTATTGATAGGGATGCCAGGGAGTGAGGGTATTGGTAGGGATGTCAGGGAGTGAGGGTATTGATAGGGATGCCAGGGAGTGAGGGTATTGGTAGGGATGCCAGGGAGAGAGAGTATTGATAGGGATGCCAGGGAGAGAGAGTATTGATAGGGATGCCAGGGAGTGAGAGTATTGATAGGGATGCCAGGGAGTGAAGGTACTGATAGAGGTGCCAGGGAGTGAGAGTATTGATGGGGATGCCAGGGAGAGAGGATATTGATGGGGATGCCAGGGAGTGAGGGTACTGATAGAGGTGCCAGGGCTTTGGAAAGGCCCAGGAACCGTGTGGGGAGCATGGTGTTCCTTCAGAAATGGTAACTGTGACCTACAAGATTTACTTCCCAGTTGGCTTGGACTACCTTGTAAGTTTTGCTCCTTACTTACTAAAACAGTAAATGTGAATGAATATTAACTCACATTTGAACAGGGTAAAGAATTTAGCTCGAGTTGTGATGAAAATGAAGAAAGGAATCTATGCCAAGGCTTGCTGACTGTGTTCCCTGCTGGCTACAACTCTCTGCAGTTCTCTGAGAATGAATCAGGAAAACTACAGGTGTTAGTAAAGCTCCTGGCAGTGATCCATGAACTTCGTCCCACTGAAAAGTAAGCCCAGTATCCAGCCATTCACACTGTGTCTGTCACTGCCTCCATAGTCCCTCCCTGGACTTCGGTTCTTTTGTTTACTTTCTCCAAAGAATCAATTTTGTAGGTCACCTAGTCACATGAGGTGAGACCTGCCTGGGCTTCTACGTACTGATACTCTACATTCTTGGCCTCTGAGGAGACTCAGTGAGATTGCTCCATGGCTAAGAGTACATACTGCTCTTCCAGAGGACCTGAGTTGGCACCCACACCGGGTAGCTAGCAGCTTCCTGTAACTCCCCCTGCAGGGGAGTCTGACATCCTCTTCTGGCCCCTGTGAGGACCTGTACTTACACATGTATGCATACACGCACATGGTTAAAAGTGAAAAGACTGTGAGGTGTGAGTGCCCTGTGTTGATCTCTGCTGGAACACGCACTGTGTTGATTTCCCTTTCCTGCTGCTCTTTTAAGGTAGCCAGTCCCTGCCTTACTTTTCTCCTTTTACTTTTGCATATAAACATTTCCTTCTTTATGTGATAGAGTTTGAATTTTTGTTCTTTTTTGTATTTTGTTTATTCTGCTCTTTTTAGGGTGACATCAGAGATGGGGGGGCAAGGTCTTTGTTCTAGCATCTTAAGACTGGAAGTTTAGATAAGGATTTCAAGGGAGAAGGAAAGAATCCCTGTGGTTGTTCAGTGCTGCCGCTACTCCTTCTGTAATATCAGTGTTACTATTGTCCTTCAACTAGAAAACAATCCAGGATACTGCTTTAAAACATTATGTAATGACATTTTGTTTTTGGTTGACAGAGTGATTTTGGTATCCAACTACAGACAAACCTTGAATGTTTTAGAAGAAGTATGCAAGCGTCATGGATATGCTTGTGGAAGACTTGATGGCCAAACACCAGTCTCTCAAAGGCAGCAAATTGTTGACAGTTTCAATAGTAAATACTCTACTAATTTTATTTTTTTATTAAGTTCAAAAGCTGGTGGTGTGGGACTTAATCTTATTGGAGGATCTCACTTAATTCTCTATGATATCGATTGGAACCCAGCCACTGACATCCAGGTAGGACTGTATACATTAAGTGGACAGTATGAATGCCCAGAAACCCAGCCGTGGCCATGTGTTGATAGTTGTTGTGTGTTGGGCTCTGGCTTTGTATCCGGCGCTCTGCTGTGTGCTTTCCACTTACTGTCTGTTTAGTCTTCGCAGCTTCTCCACATAAGGATGTTCGTAGCCTATGTTGGAGATTTGTTCTCCTTCCAGCATGCAAATTCAAACCCAAGCTTCAAGTCACACTGTACAGCTATCTTGCAGGGTGTTCATGGCTGTGGGATGACAGTTATGGAGCTATGATCGATTTGTGTAGGCTGCAGTGAGGCTACAACATTAACTTCTGTAGAGAAACCAGGATTTTTTTTTTTAGTGTACAGACTACTTTTATGTATTTTGAGGTTTTGACAAATAGATTTCTACCTCAGTTGGTATTTCATTATGGAATCCTTAGACAACCATGAAGTTTTGTGATTTATCAGGCCCCAGAGAACAGAGGAAAGCAGCTATACTCAGTTATTATTTTACAAGGATACTAAAATCAACATATATATAAGGCAGGTTCAGGAGGGACCAGGCATAAACTCCATCCATCTCTCCCCTCAGAGCTGTATGAACAGTATTTAATTCTCAGTACCAATGAGGGACAGTGCCGCAGGGCCATTACCAGCTAAAGGGACTTCACCCAAGGTTTGGTGTCCAGAGCTTCTGCTGGGAGTTGGTTCCATAGCATTAGTGCCTCGATGACAGCCTGATGAATCCTTTGATTGTTTTCCCCAGAGGTTAGGGGATTTTCTTTTGTAATCTTAGATCAGTGGGTAGTTCATGTGGTAGAAATTGATGGCCTAGTATGCTGGCATTATTCTGTGCTTGGTACAGTTTTCCCTTTTGTCAATAAGAGAGGAATGCAGTAATGGCTTCATGGATTAAGGGCATGGAGGCAGCCTTTTTGGAAGAGTGGGCAAGGTTTAAATATCAACCCTTTGCTGCACAGTATCACTGTTAATCCTTAAACCAGAGGGAGCCTAAGTGATTGCAGATACCTTAAGGAGTTTTCAAGGGTGAACGATTAACTTCTGGGACCTTGCATGCCTACGTTGTGCTTGGTTCTTTGCATCTTGGCTGTCCAAATTTGCTTTCAAGTTTTATCAAGATACCCATCTCACTGTGGCATGGCACTTCTGCAGCTCCTTCACATGCCTCTATGAGTGCTAGTCTCCCTCTCTGAGCCCAGGGCAAGGATGTAAAGAGGGCACGTTGTGTGTGTGTGTGTGTGTGTGTGTGTGTGTGTCTGCCAGTGTGTGCCATGGTATGTCTGTGGAGGTCAGAGGACAGCTTGTAGGAGTTGGCTCTCTTACAACTCGGCTTCTAGGCCTCAAACTGGCCTGTCATGCTGGTGCTCTTACCTCTCAGCATCTTGCTGGCACCCTGGTTGGTTTTGAATCTATTAGTGAAACCCAGAAGTCCCAATAGTAAAGTATATTCCTGCAGATTGTTTATGTGGCAAGGGCCATTGGTTTCTACTGTATTCATAATTCTTTTTTTGTCTAGGCTATGTCTAGAGTATGGAGAGATGGTCAGAAACATCCTGTACATATTTATAGACTCCTGACTACAGGTAAAAAACCTTCACCTGAGAAAAATGTAGCTCCTTAAAATTTTTTTGTTGTTAATTTGTGCTTCAGTATCTGGAATGCATTCTTTTATTAGATATTAAATAACAAACATGTTTGACCAAACACAAATAATAGGTACAAGAAGGAATTCTAATGGGTGTTTTCTCCACAGGTACGATAGAGGAAAAGATCTATCAGAGGCAGATCAGTAAGCAAGGCCTTTCTGGGGCAGTTGTAGACCTAACCAGATCATCTGAACATATCCAATTTTCTGTGGAAGAGCTTAAAAACTTGTTCACACTACATGAAAATTCACATTGTGTTACTCATGACCTGCTTGACTGTGAGTGCACAGGGCAAAAAGGTCACACTGGTGAGTTGTGTTTTGATTCCATTACACTCAGCTTGTGTCTGAGAACATTGAAAGAGTAACTTAGAAATGTCGGCCATTTGCCTGTATGAGTTTGTCCCTCGTATTGTAGGACAAGTACTATGTATACAGTTGAGAAAGTATTCAGTAGAACCTTGAACTCAGTTTAGTTTATTTCTAAATCTATTGTGAAAAAATTAACTATGTAGGCAAATCTCTCAAAGCCTGATAGAATGACTTGAGAGTAAGAAAGATGTAAAGTTTTATTGGAGTTTCATAAAAATCCTACACTTAGCAGAATTACGTATTGTTTGTTTAAATTATATAAGATTTATTCATAATGGGGCAAAACTTTGAGGTGCTTAGAATAATCACCTGTGCTGCTCAGTACTTGTTATTTAAGTAAGCCTGAGAATACCTCTTTTTTTTTTTTTAAAGATTTATTTATTATTATACATAAGTACACTATAGCTGTCTTCAGATGCACCAAAGGAGGGTGTCAGATCTCATTACGGGTGGTTGTGAGCCACCATGTGGTTGCTGGGATCCGAACTCAGGACCTTCGGAAGAGCAGTCAGTGCTCTTACCCACTGAGCCATCTCGCCAGCCTGTTTAGTTTTTGAGACAGGATGTAGCTCTGGCTGGTCTGGAACTTGTACGTAGATAGGCTAGCCTTCATCTCATAGGAGTAGATTTAAAACTTCAGATAAATATTTTCATTTGTTTCTTTATGGACATTTGGTCTTACTATGTACTTTTTTTCTGCTTTATTTTGTAAAACCTTTCCTTTTTTAAAAAACCTTTTTTTAAAGTCAAGTTCTTGTTAGGTAACCTGGGATAGCTTCAAATTCCCTTTGTAGGTCAGGCTGGCCTCGAACGTAGAGATGCTCTTGCCTCTGCTGGGATTAAAGGCATGCACCACCACCTCCCAAAATGACTTAACGATTTCAAACTTATTTTCTAAAATGGTTTTTATCCCTAAAATGGTTTTTATACCTTTTAAATGTTCTTCTATGTAGAGTTTCATAAATTTGATATTCTTATTGTTTATTTTTAAACATTTCATATTTTCTATTGTTGTTTATTATTTACTTGTCGGCCGCCTTTCCATCCAGCGGAAATAAGGAGGCAACAACAAGCTCTTCTCCATGCAGTTCAATCAGGAACCTTCATTTTTACTTCTTCTCTAGCTAGCTTCTTTTATATTCTTCTATATATTCTTCTTACATCTTACTAGTTACATCTTTCTACTTTCTTCTTACTTACTCCTATTTCCTACTTACTCCTATTCCCTACATCTTACTACATACATCTTACTTATATTCTTATTCTTACATCTTATTTCTATCCTTACATCTTACTTCTATCTTTACATCTTACTTACTCCTATTCTTACATACATCTTACTTCTATATCTACATACTTACTCCTATCTATACATACTATTACTATATACTTACTCCTAATCTCTCTATCTTACTTACTATCTATTACATATTACTTACTACTATTTTTACATACATCTTACTTCTATATCTACATACTTACTCCTATCTATACATACTTATTCACTATTCTCTATATACTTACTCCTAATCTCTCTATCTTACTTAAGCACCCTCATTCAGCCGTGGTATCTTACACTGTATGGATATATAATCATTTATTTACCCACCACACTACCATGTGTAATTAGTTATACTTTTATTCACACACCTTTTTCATGCAGTCAAGTATATATTTGTCAGAACTTATGGTGTTACTGGGTGGCTCACAAGTGTCTGTAACTCCAGCTGCAGAGGCCTCCTGGAGCACCTGCATTCACATTGCACACACCCACATGCAGACACACAACCACATAATTAGAAAATAAAACAAGTCTTTGAAGGAATCTTAGTTAACTTGAGTGCAGTAGTCTCTTTGACTCATTTCACAGGGAGCCAGTTCAGAGTCTCTTGGTGTGCTCCCTGCAGAAACTAATGAAGTTGATGGATGGAGCTCTGACCCAACACAGAAAAAAATAAACCCAGAACTTGTCTATTTATTGGTGCTGAGGAACGGATCAGAGACCTTGAGCACACAAGACAAGGGCTTCCCACACCATCACTCCACCCCAGCTCTGCCTCACAGGCCTTCCCTAATGGATTGTGCACTTGTGAACATTTCTTTGGGAGAGTATTTGTCTGATGTATGTCTTTCTTACTAGACCTTACAGCTGTTGGATTCAGAGGCCTGAAGGCTCATTGAGCACCCAGTCAGCAGCCTATTGTGATTTGTAAAAAGGATGGATGGTTGGTTGGTTTAGTCTGAACTACGGTGATCAGATGTGGAACAGGAATCTGTATGTAGATCTGTATGTAGCAGGGTCCCTGTTGTCCAAAGGGTCTCACTGTTTAACTCCTTTCAGATGATGTGTCAGAAAGCCCTGCCGCCTCTAGACAGTGTCAGCTCGGCCCTCAGAAGTCTGACTCCTCGAGACCTCTGTCCATGTCACAGTTGAAGCAGTGGAAACACTTTTCTGGAGACCATTTAAATCTTCCAGACCCATTTCTCGAAAGAATAAGGCAAAATGTGTCGTTCTTTTTCCAGAATATAACCAACCAAGGTTCTGCCATTTAATGGACTACCTCCTAACATTCCTTTGCACCCCTTAAAAACTAAGAGGAATTTAATGTAATTTTGAAAATGAACAAAATTATTTAAATTATGATAGTGAGCTTTTGTTTCACAATATGCCTACTTAAATACAATAAAAGTTGAGTTATTTGCTGTCTTGTGTATATCCTTAAGTGTTGAGATGAACCATTAACCATGTGTCGTCCTGCATCGGCTCATCCTGTATCAGCAGTTTAACTTGCATACTTGCATTACCCTGATTGCTAAAGCTGTCACGCACTTTCCTGAGTGTTTATTGGTTGCTGCTTCTTTTGAGAGCTGTCTATGTAGTTTATTAGCCTGTTTACTGATGGGATGATTTAGGGTTTTGTTTTGTTTTGTTTTGGTTTGGTTTTTTTGTTTTTTTTTTGGTTTTTGATTTTTGGAGACAGAGTTTCTCTGTGTAGCCCTGGCTGTCCTGGAACTCACTCTGTAGACCAGGCTGGCCTTGAACTCAGAAATCCACCTGCCTCTGCCTCCCAAGCTGGGATTAAAGGCGTGAGCCACCACTGCCCGGCTAACAGGAGATGAAGGGACAGTGGGGCTGGAATGGGTTTGGACTGTTGAGCAGGAAAGCACACACCCTGGAGCTGCTGTTGTGATCATAAGAAGAGAAAGAGCTATAAGAATGTGTTCTGGTGACGTGTGGGGAAGGGGGTGCCTCGGCGGGCCCATGCATCCCCTCCCCTGAGGGACCAGACACACGCCGGTGTGATATAGAATAGAGTTTATTTAGGGCATGGGGAGGGGAGTTAAGAGGGTAGCAGAGACAGAGAAAGGCAGAGAGAAGAGAGAGGAGAAAGTAGGGGCTGGCCATGACCACGTGGAGAGAGGAGGAAGAGAATGGGGAGAGAGGCGGAGCAAGGGGGCAAGAGGCAAGGTGGAGAAGCAGGAGTAAGAGAGAGGAGGGGGCAAACAGCCATCTTTACAGAGCCTGGCCGTTGCCAGGTAACCACGGGGAGGAGCATACCTGGCTGCTGCCAGGTATCTGTGGGGGTGGAGTTTATACAGAATGCTAACAGCTGCTGCTTCCTGTCATCTTGTGGGCATACACCTTGTTTCCTGTTAAGAAAGCCCTCGCCTATGCCTGTGTCCTGCAGGGTCTGTTTTCCTCTAGCAGTTTACACAATTCCAGCCGTGATTTTGAATAGAGTTTTGTGTAGAGTGAGAAAGAAGGATCCAGTGGCCTTCTACAAATGGAGACTGGAAGTGCAGCGAGTCTGAAGGGAAAGGCTCCCTACGCAAGTTCTGCTCCAGCTGCCCGCAGATTCCCCAGCACAGGTGTTGCAGCCCTGCTCTTAGGAGACCTGTCGTCAGTGAAAGCGCTCCTCTGAGGACAGCATCCCGCTCTCTGAGAGGTAGCTTGGCAGTGAGGAGCCAAGGAATACAGCAGTCACAGCACACGACAAACTTCACATTTATTGGGAGGGAAAAACCCAAGTTTTTGAGGAGGATGGCTGCTTCTGTTTGGGAACTAAGCAGAAGACAGTTTATATAGGATTTCTTATTTATTTATTTATTTATTTATTTATTTATTTATTTATTATTAGATATTTTCCTTATTTACATGTCATATGATTTCTCCTTTCCCAGTTTCCCCTCCAAAAACAAAAACAAAAAACAAGAACAAACCCCTGTTTCCTCCCCTCCTCCCCCTGCCTGCCACTCCACCCTCTCCCACTTATTGGCCCTGGCATTCCCCTACACTGGGGCACAGAACCTTCACAGCGCCAAGGGCCTCTCCTCCCATTGATGACTGACTTTGCAATCCTCTACTATACACATGCTGCCAGAGCCATCAGACCCCTCCATGTGTACTCCTTGGTTGGTGGTTTAGTCCCTGGGAGCTCTGAGGGTACTACTTAGTTCATATTGT
>NW_022196896.1:25150443-25151003 GCF_008632895.1 Mastomys coucha | reverse complement strand
GGCATCTCTTTCTTTAGGTTAGGGAAGTTTTCTTCTATAATTTTGTTGAAGAGATTTACTGGCCCTTTGAGAGTCTTCACTCTCTTCTATACCTATTATTCTTAGGTTTGGTCTTCTCATTGTGTCCTGGATTTCCTGGATATTTTGGGTTAGGAACTTTTTGCATTTTCTTTGATGTTGAAAGACTGGAAGATTTAGAAATTTGGGTAAAAGCATGCTAATGAAAAGGGAAATGTATTAGTAGAAATGTATGTATACTGTATAGCCTTTACTTAAAGGACATAGAAGGTCTCTGTAAAGAGCCAAGAATGTAGACTAGCCAGTTTCAGAAACCTGTAGGCCACAAAGGCTCCCCCTAGTTAGGTCCAAGAACAAAAGGCAGGATACGAGCCATCTAGGTGATTCTAGGGAATGGTCAGCCTTAAAGTGAATAACATTGACCAGACCACATTCTTGTGCATAATGAGTGTGTAGGATGTTTTCCTTATGACCCTGACTCATATAGGGGCTGGGTCTCTTTAGAATTTTCCACTGTTCTCTTTTTATGTTTCCTTGGTAAC
>NW_022196896.1:25146842-25150433 GCF_008632895.1 Mastomys coucha | reverse complement strand
TGGTTTTTCCCTTTAAATACCCCTTACTCCTCGTGCTTGTGGTTGAACCCCTCTGGCCTGCCAGGCTACGAGTTTCACCCCAGATCTGGCTTACCCCGAATAAACCTCATGTGATTGCAGCAAGATTGGCCTCTCCTGAGTCATTGGGTGGTCGTGTCATCCCAAGATTTGAGTGAGGGTCTCCCTAGCTTCGGGGGTCTTTCATTGTGTCAATGTTTTCTATGGTATCTTATAACCCTAAGATTCTCTCTTTTATCTCTTGTATTCTGTTGGTGATGCTTGCATCTATGTTTCCTGACTTCTTTCTAAGATTTCTAACTCCAGAGTTGCCTCTCTGTGATTTCTTAATTGTTTCTACTTCCATTTTTAGGTCCTGGATGGTTTTGCTCAATTCCTTCACCTGTTTGTTTGTGTTTTCCTGTTCCTTAAGGGATTTTTGTGTTTCCTCTTTAAGGGCTTCTACTTGTTTACTCATTATCTCCTGTAATTTTTTATGGGATTTTTTTTGTTTCCTCTTTAAGGGCTTTTACCTCTTTACCTGTGTTCTCCTATATTTCTTTTGAAAGACTGAATTTAGAAATTTGGGAAAAGCATGTTAATAGAAATGCATTAATGTATACCCTTTACTTAAAGAAGGCATAGGAAGTCTCTGTAACGAGCCAGGAAGGTGGCTCATTGGGTGGTTGCGTCATCCTGAGACTTGAGTAAAGATCTCCCCAGTTCCGGGGGTCTTTCATTTGGGGGCTCGTCTGCGGGATTTATGACCACCCTTGACTCTCTGAAGACCCCTTGGAGGTGAGTTCTTAATTGTGGTTTGTCTGTCTGTCTGAGTTCTCGTAATGTGTCTGTGAACTGCCTGCCTGTTTTGCAACCTGTGAGTTTGGACCTGGCCGCTTCCCGGGAAGAGATAGCAGGGCTTATTTTCAGTCAGCGACCCCTTGCCCTCCGTGAGGGGGAAAGGGGGCTGATCGGCAGACGTGCTAGGATCACTGACTAGTACCCTGGGAGACGTCCCAGTGGATTGGGGATCCTCGGGGACGCCCAGGAGGAACCCCACAGGGGGCCAGGGGAGAAACATTAACCCTGCTCGAGAGGAGCATGGGTCTGTTCTCCCGGCCATTTAACCTGTTCAACTGGCTCCGCTTTTGGTGTGTTACTCTTTGTCTGATTTTCTGTGTTGTGTTTTGTGATTTTTGTTGCCCTTGTGACTGCGATGGGACGGACGGTAACTTTGACGTTGACTCACTGGACAGAGGTTATGGACATGTCAGTTCAGGTGAAATAAGGACCTCAGTAAATTTCCAGCTGTCTGTTTTTCTGAAGTAAGTTTAGCACTTGCGATTGAGACGAGTCTTTTTGTGTGTATTTTGTGACCAGTCCATCTTGGCACTGCCGAGAGACTCTGTGATTTGGCTTTGATTATCTGTGTACCTGATGTTTGTTACTGGGCCCAGTTGTCTTTCTCGGTGTCATGGACCTGAAAAGGTGGATGTCTGTGTGGTGACTGATTTTGTGTGTGTGTGTTTGGACTTTGGACTGACGATTTACACCCCCCCTCCCCCCTTGACTGATGGACAGTATTGGAGCTGGAGTCACTGCCGCTGGGTCTTTGGGCTGCTCCTGGGGGAACCGGGAATAAAAAATGGTGTCGACAGGAATCCCGTGGTCCCGGGTTTCCCGAGAGGGCAGTTGGAAACATGGAATCGACCCCATAGTTGCCAAACGCGTTAGAACGTTAGAGGCAGGGGCCTGGACCCAGGTGCCAGTTCTTTCTGGGCCAGATCCAGATCCCTGGCCTTTTCCCCATCCAGGCTGGCCACCTGGATGGCGACCCAGCCTCAACCCCATACACACGGGCTCTAGTAGAAGCTGAGGCAGAAAGGTTATGCCTGTGGAGCTGGCTCTGGGGAAGGCCCAGCAGCCGACCCCTGCACCAAGCCATGTGGTCTGCTGGAGATGAATTTGAGACCTGCTTCTGCCATACCATCTCTGACCTGCTGCTCAGCTACGTGACCTCAGGCTCAGCCCAGCAACCCTTCACCCAGGTATCCCACAAACTTTTCCAAGGGGGCCCCAACTGGGGCCGTTGTGTGGCATTCTTTGTCTTTGGAGCTGTCTTATGTGTTAACATAACAATAGAGCCATTGGTGGGACAAGTGCAAGATTAAATGGTGGTCTACCTAGAGATATGCCTGGCTAACTGGGTCTACAGCAGTGGGGACTGGGCAGAATCCACAGCTCTATACCTGGATGGGGCCCTGGAGGAGGCATGTCTGCGGGAGGGACAGCTGCTGCTTTGAAGCCCAAGGCAGGTACCTAGGTTCCGCTGACATGGGTTCTAAGGTGAGGCATGGCCAGAGAGCAGGGCACAGCAGTCAGGGATCCCTGAACCATCAAGTAGGTTTTTACAAAATAGATTAATTGGGTTAAAATACTGTCTTTATCATCAGTTTAAAAATTATTGAATTGGTACCTTGTAAACTGTGGTAATTGAATATTATAACCTTATGAGTTATGCTTTGCTTACCATGTGGTGGGCGCTGTTTAGATAAATGATTGTTGTTCTGTGTTTCATACTAAAGAAGAAAAAAATTGGTTAAAACTTTGATTTAGTTAGTAAAAGGCAGTCTTAATTTGTACAGCAGAGACTGATAAGCCATTGTGCTGCGGCCAGAAGTTAAGCACAGTTAAAAAAAAGAGCTGATAGAGTCTGACTGAGTGTCTGCATGAGCCGCTCTTAAAGGGGACAACAGCTTTTTGCATGTAATATTGGTAATAGAGATTTAACTTAAAATTGGTAACTTGGGGTTGGAATCATGTTAAGTGACACCACCTGGCATGAGCCGACCCAAGAATATTTTATGTAATTCTTACTCCTTATAAATTTAGTGAGGCCAAGGGGGAGGCCTGGACCAGAGATAAGATTTAAAACGATGTCTTTTTCATGTATTCAAAATTGCACTGTCATGCATTCATATGTAAGAATTGGCAGCTAAGCTTTGGAATGTGATAGTCAGGCTTTAATATTGATTTTAAAGAAAATGGAATGTTTAAAACTGGGTTTTGTTTAAATTATGGTTATACCTTAACATTACAAGAATTAAAAAAAATAGGTGTAGAGTAAAGTAGAGACAAGTGATGAGTAGTCTGGAGACAAAGAGTTAGTTTGCCTTAGAAATAAAAAGTAAATAGAAGAATAATCCAAATTCTATCGAAGCCTGGTAGTAGTGCTAAACTGCTAGCACCTTCGCCCCTAGAGTAAACAAGCTTAAAAAAGAAACCTGAAACAGCTGTGGCTGTTGGGAGAAGGATGTTTTGCACCTATGATTGTCTGTCTCACTGAGCTAGTGGGAGATGCTTTCCCTGCTGGTCCCTGGTCAAATGCACCCGTCCAATGGTGCACTCATAGCATTTAGCAAAATAAGGAATTTTAGCTTGTCATTTATATCAGAAATGGAGACATGTTTTTTTCTTATTTGGAGATTTTGAGGCACTGGGAACCCAAATACCACTCAGGTAGATCTCTTTGTATTGATTATTAAGGGTTTTGTTTTTGTGTTTTTGAGAAAAGATGCTTGAAGTATTTATTGA
>NW_022196896.1:25142504-25145677 GCF_008632895.1 Mastomys coucha | reverse complement strand
TCCAGGTGTCCAGCAGTCTCTTATTAATTGGCAATATTTCTGGAAGCTGTTTTATGCTTCCCCGTATATTCTATTATTCAGTCATTTCTGGATTTCTGGTGGAATTGAAAAACTACAAAAGTTAGAAGAGATGCAGGACTTTTCTTAACGACTGTTAAGAAAACTAGTGCAGGTGGCTGAGAAAGTGTTTTAAACGGAGAAAGAAAAAAGGAAAGTTGCAGAAAGATTGTGAAAGGACATAGTGAAGAGATAGAACGTTTAAAAGAGAGTCTTTGAAGATGGAGTCTAGTGTGAGAGTCAGAAAGAATAAGAGGCTAGAGAGCTGGAGATAAGGACAGGAAAGAAGAGAAGCTAGGAAGCTTGAGAGCCAGTAAGGTAGTGCCTGGCAATAAAAGAGAATTAAGAAGTTCCCCTGGCAGTTATGTTGAGACTGTGCATAGGGACTGCAGGGATAGCTACAGGAACATCCGCTATGGTAGTGCAGCATAAGGCTTATAGAGAGTTAAGAGCTGCCATTGATTTAAATATAGGAGAATGTTGCTTTTATGTAAACCATTCAGGAGTCATTAGAGACTCCATGAGTAAGCTCAGAGAAAGACTAAATAACCATAGGCCCATGCATGCTTAATAAATTAGTTGTAATTTTCAAGAAAAGAATAAGTGCTGTTCAGATTCTAATGTTAGGCCAACAATATTATACTTTGCAAGGCCAGGAAAATCTAAAATATAATGATACTGATATTTAGTTCTATGATTAGAACTATCTACTAGAAGAAGTGGGGAATGAAAGACTGAATTTAGAAATTTGGGAAAAGCATGTTAATGGAAATGCATTAATGTATAACCTTTACTTAAAGAAGGCATAGGAAGTCTCTGTAACGAGCCAGGAAGGTGGACTGGTCAGTTCCAGGAACAAGATAGCAGTCAGCTATTAAGAAGATAACATTGCCCAGAATAAGGAACAGGATAGCGGTCAGTCATTAAGAAGATAGCATTGACTAAACAACAGGATCTAATTAGTCCTAGGAGTGGTCAGCCATTAAGAAGATAGTGTTGACTAAACCACATTCTTCTAGACAATGAGTGTGCAGGATGACTTCCTTGTGACCAGACTCAGCTAGGTAGTGGGTTCCTTTGGAATTTTCCATTGTTCCCTTGTTATGTTTCCCTGGTAACCCCTTCACCCCCCTAGTTTGTGTTTTTTTTCCTTTAAATACCGCTTACTCCTCTTGCTAGTGGTCGAACTCCTCTGGCCTGCCAGGCTATGAGTTCGACCCCAGATCTGGAGTAAACCTCATGTGATTACAGCAAGTTTGGTCTCTCTTGAGTCATTGGGTGGTTGCGTCATCCCGAGACTTGAGTAAAGATCTCCCCAGTTCTGGGGGGTCTTTCACTTTATAAGGGAGTTATTCATATCCTTCTTAAATTCCTATAGCACCATCATGAGATATGATTTTAGATCCAAATCTTGCTTTTCCGGTGTTTTGGGATATCCAGGACTTGCTGTGGTAGGAGTACTAGGTTCTGATGAAGCCAAGTAGTCTTGATTTCTGTTGGTAGAATTCTTGCGTTTGCCTTTCGCCATCTGTTGATCTCTGGTGTTAGATGTTCTTGCTGTCTCTGACTAGAGCTTGTTTCTCCTGTGGGTCTATAAGCCTGTGTCAGCAGTTCTGGGAGATCAGCTCTCCTTTGGTAAATCCCGGGCACAGATGGCTGTGGATCAGTTGTCCGTCCTGAGTCCTGGGGGCAGAGAACACCCTGGAGACAGGATCTCCACTTGTGGGAAAGGTGCAGAGAGGGCTGTGGGTCTGCTGTCCCTCCTAGGTGTGGTGTGAGGTAGAAAGGATTCTAACCAGGCTGCCTTGTGACTTGTGAGGCCTGTGCCTCCCGGCTGGTTCTACCCTTAGAAAGTCACCAGAGAGAAAATGGCGGATCTCATCAGAGTCCCTGGGTTAAAGCACTCCCTGAAGGCAGGCTCTCCGCTTACAGGGAAGGGGCAGAGAGGGTTGCGGATCCACCTGTCACTCCTAGATGTAGACAGAGGTTGAGAGTATTCTGTCCCTGCCGCCCTGCAACTTGTGAGGCCTGTGCCTCCTGGCTGGTTGCCCCTTAGAAAGTCACCAGAGAGAAAATCTCTATAGGATTTCTTGGGGGTAGGGTGGGGTGGGGTGGGGTGGTTTCCAGGATAGGGATTGGTAGGCTTTCAAGGGCAAAGCTTGTGCTTTTTACTTTGTGGGGTGGGGGCAGGATCAGGCAGTTTGGGCAGTTAAGAATGTTCTGTGGGTGGAACCCAGTTGCGGGAAGACCCCGAGGAAGGGACCTGGCCACTGGTGTACCCTGAGGGGCTTCTGTCTTCTGTCTGGTTCCTTTGTTTTGTGCCAGGACTGGGAGTTTATTGTTGTTGTGACTGTGGTTGTTATATTGTGGTAAGGATTGCCTGTGTTATTTGGGGCCTTTTGTGCTTCTAGATATATTTTAGGATTCTTTTTCCTAGTTCTGTGAAGCACACTATCGGGATTTTAATGAGATTGCATGCAATCTGCAGATTGCATTCTACCAACCCATGGTGGTATCTTTCCATCTTCCAGTAAGTTTTTTTCAATGTTTTTTTTTTTCAATGACTTAAAGTTTTTATTCTAGAAATTAATGCTGGGTAGTTTTGTTGTTTTAAGCTCTTGTAAATGGGCCACTCCCCCGTAAGTGTTTCTGCTCCGATGGAAAGGTGTCCTGCAACTTGGGAAGCCCAGGAACCACACAGCTCTTTAGCAGAGGTGTTGAGCTCCTAGGGGAGGGGACCCCCAGCTGAGCTTCTCTTCACTGCTTGGCTTCTTCCAATGAGAAGGTCTCAGCAGGTAACAAAATCTCATAAAAGAGATTTATTGGGAGGGTCCAGAGTGTGGAGGGATGAATCCAGGGTTGGTTGCCTCTGCTCCCCAGAGGGAACCGAGGCAAACTGAACACAGGACAGAGCTTTTTCAGGGTAGAGATTTCTGGAGTGAGGACTGGTAGGATTTCAAGTCCTAAGCTTAGAGAGCTCGGTGACTTTTTTTGTTTCACTCCTGCCACAGACTGGGTTTTCTTACGGGGTCCCTTGTTCCGTGGGATGATGGGTTCTGGCCAGGTGTGCACAGGATTCGGCTTTGACAAACAGACTAGACACGAGTGGTGTAAGG
>NW_022196896.1:25139759-25141486 GCF_008632895.1 Mastomys coucha | reverse complement strand
TTGGAGCTAAGAAGATGGTTCAGTAGATAATATTTACTAGTATTTTTAAAGCTATAATTCTGTCCATCTCTGCCCAATCTAAACTCTTACCCTAAGGATACAGTCTTACGTGTCCAAGAAGAGGCTGAGCTCCATGAGAGAACCCATGTCTCATGGGTAAATGGCCTGTGTGGTATGGGAGCCCAGGGCCTGTGGAGTACCGATATGCTAAGCTCTCTGGGACTCAAAAGACTTTGGACTTTAATAGGCCAAGGACTGTGGGGGTTTAGACTCACTTCTACTTATTGAGAGGCCTCTGCTAACCGCTGAGTTACATCTATAAAACATTCTCTTTTTCTGTCATTGACTCTGCTATGTGGCACGGAACACCTTTTTCTCTTAACTGCAGACTTACTTTATTCTTCTTCCCACTAGGCTGAACTCCTTGAAGACAGAGACTTCATTTTGTTCATGCCTGGTTCTATCTCAGGACTGTCTGTGAGCCAAGCCACACAGCAGCTGCCTAGAACTTGAATGGTGGACGTACTTCCTCTCCTCTTTAATGGTCTGTTGGGTTCTTTGCTCATAGATTTCATTTTAAAGTACTTGACTGGTATCTGAGCACAGAGCCATGTCCCACACTGTTAAAAAGGCTAGAAGGACTGTGAGATGTTTCAGGGGTCACGACACTTGCTACAAAAGCCTTGGACCCACTTGTAGGTGGCAGGAAAGAACTGACTCCCCACGCATGCCCACACACAGTTAAGAGATTGCCTTGAGTAACACAGAAGAGACTTTGGGCTTTTAAACAGTGTGGAGACCAAAAGACTATGGGGACTTCTGAATTTGGATTACATGCATTTTATATTATTGTGTGGCCATGTGTTGCACCTTGATACTTAAGATTGTTATCTCCATGTCTGGATAGTTCCTCTGAGCTTGGTGCAAAGTAGGGGACTCCTTTTTTTTCTTTTTCTTTCTTTCTTTCTTTCTTTCTTTTTTTTGCAAGGCTTCCTTTTCTCTGATTTGGGGAGCCTCAACCCCAGTCTTCTACCTGAGGAATGTCACATAGTCCTTGGCAAACCTACAACTTTAGCTTCCTTTTTCTTGAGAAGAACCTGCCCAGCCTCTCAACACCCAGAGGAAGCTCCACTCCCAGGGGCTCTGACACGCCCAGGATCAGAGGTGAGGAGGACCCAACATCTGTCCCAACACGGGGAGTAACTGGGACCAGCAGGACCCGGCACACAGGAACTCCACCAGCCTAGTTAGTGGCTCTGGTTCCTTCTGGACCAGGCACACAGGAACTCCACCAGCCCAGTGGCTCTGGTTCCTTCTAGTCTCTCTGGGCTGGTGTCCTGGGCTGATCTTGGGTGCAAGCTCTGCAGCCAGTCCCACAACACACAGAGGAAGTTCCACTCCCAGGTGATCTAACAAGCCCAGGATCACAGGATCACAGAATCACAGATCACAGAGACAGCTTGACTCTGAGGAGTTCTGACACAACCAGGATCACAGGAAGGACAGGCTCCAGTCAGATTTAGCAAGGACAGGTAGCACTAGAGATAACCAGATGGCGGGGGTGGGGGGGGCAAGCATAAGAAAATAAACAACATAAACCAAGGTTACTTGGCATCATCAGAACACAATTCTCCTACCATAGCAAGTCTTGGACACACAATTATACTGGAAAAGCAAGATTCAGATATAAAATCACTTCTCATGGTGATGATACAGGACTTTAAGAA
>NW_022196896.1:25131072-25138914 GCF_008632895.1 Mastomys coucha | reverse complement strand
ATACAAGAAGCCTACAGAACTCCAAATAGACTGCACCAGAAAAGAAATTCCTCCCGTCACATAATAATAAAAGCACCAAATGCACTAAACAAAGAACTTTAAAAGCAGTAAGGGAAAAAAGGTCAAGTAACATATAAAGGCAGGCCTATCAGAATTACACCAGACTTCTCACCAGAGACTATGAAAGAAGATCCTGGGCAGATGTCATACAGACCTAAGAGAACACAAATGCCAGCCCAGACTACTATACCCAGCAAAACTCTCAATTAATGGAGAAAGCAAGATATTCCATGACAAAACAAAATTTGCACAATATCTTTCAACAAATCCACACAAACCTAATTCTACCTCTTACAACAAAAACAACAGGAAGTGGTAATTTTTCTTAATATGAAATTATTACCAACATATCCTAATCGATTGAAATCCAAAAATATGAGGAATTAGAAATTTGTTGATTGTCATCCAATGGTCTCTCTAGTTTGGTAATTGGAGAAATAGGTCCAATATTACACAATCCATATATACTTTCAGTTTGTTTGTTCGTGACAGTGTCTGGCTGTGTACAACATAAGGGTCTTGAAATCTTCCTTCTCGTATCTCAGTGTTTCTATTAGTAGTATTATTTATTTCATGTTTTTACACTATACTATGGCTTTCAGACCAGCTTATATATTTCAAAAGTATTTATATACACAAAAGAAACATAGACGATTAACTAGGGATGTGGCTTGTAAGAGAACAACAAAGAGTGAGACTGAATGCTTTGCTTGACGTTTGTAACTCTTGTATCAAGTTTGAAGAAGATGACTTTATAAGTTACTTTTTCTCTGAGATGAATGCTTTTCCAAATTATCACAGCTAATGAATCAAATTCTTACCCTCACCTAATGTCTGTGCCACCCTCCAAGCAGAACCATTGTTCATTGAAACAGTAGGTGAATGACTTTATGGATAGACCATCTTAATACCTACACTATTTCTTAAACGAATGTAACCTGTTCTCTGTGGGCTGAGAATAAAGTCACTCACTCAAGTCAAATAGCTTTGACCATAACAGGAAGTCTGTATCCAAAAATCGTGCCTACAATTCATTTCTTGGAGCAGCAGAGCTGTCAGCTCTTAGTTTAGCTATGATGGAGGTAAAATCCTTTGGTGATGTGAGGGTCATTGAAGTACAGCCTTATTACAATGAAATCTAATGTCTAAAAATTGTTCTTATTTTGGGCTTGTACCACAGTAAGAGCCAAGATTTTAAATGCTACTAAATACAAAACAAACAATGAAAAAGACTTTATATAGTTATGTTCATTTAAGAAAATACTAGTAGTGATGTATTATTTTGAAATGTATAGTTAATATGTTTGGAGTTATTTAAAATTTATATTGAGAAAAATGTATTTTCACTATTGTTGTAGATGAGCATCTACATAATACTGTTAAATTGATTGCTGTTTTATATCAAACAACTTTTATAATAATTTTTATTGTTATAATATTTTAGAAATTTTAAGGAATATGACAAAAAAGATATTGTAGGTATTGAAGGGGAGTCTCTGGGAGAAGTTGGGGTACAAAAGGGAAAAAGAATGTGATTTAATTCTATTTACTTAAAAATGTTTTTAAATGTTAACAAATTCAGATAAATTGAAATCATGTAACTTTTCTCTTCATAATGCAATAAAAGTTAAAAAAAAAGAAATTATACCTTAAAAAACAAAACAAAACAAAACAAAAACCTGCCCAGCAAGTTCCTGGGATTCCTGGAATGCCTCTCCACACAAATAAAGCATTCACAGTACTTTAAACTCTAGCCAATGATCCACATTCATCCTGAAAATCTCCTTCCCACTCTTTAAGGTTCATATATAGCCTTTGTTCACCCCAAATAAAGTGCATGCAAGCTGTTTCACTGAAGATCGTCTAAGAGAGCGGTTTCATTGAGATTCATCTAAAAGCTATAAAACTAAAATCCTCAGAGAAGACCCCCACCCGCACCCAGCACTCATTCCCAGCTGGACTTGCTGTTCTGTACCCACCTCCATCCTTCCAGCTCAGTGTGCAGTGGTGCCTGGACACCCTGAGGGACAAAATGGAGGATGTAGAACCATGGCTGGTCCCCAACAAGCATGCTACAGCCATGACCCTGTGGGGACCATGAGGTAGAATGTGGTGGTTTGACTGAGAAATGTTCCTCACAGGCTCGGGTATTTGAACACTTGGTCCCCTTTTGGTGGCACTGGGGAGTATGGGGAGCCAGACCAACTCAAGACTTTCTCCGAGGACTCAATGAAAGCACAAAGGGAGCTTTAGTTCTGAGTTTTTGTCCAGGGATAGTCTTGGCAAGGCCAGTCTGAGGGCTACAACCAGTTCCTTGAAAGAGTTGTCTAGTGTTGTGAAGAGACTCCATGACTACAGCACAGCCACTCTTATAAAGGGAAACATTTAATTCCGTCTGACTTATAGTTTCAGAGGTTTTGTCCATTATTGTCGTGGCAAGGAGCATGGCAGCATGTAGGCAGATATGGTGCTGGAGAGAAGCTGAGGGTTCAATGGATACAAAGGCAGCAGGAAGTTACAGCCACACTGGCCAGGCTAGAGCTTCTGAGACCTCAAACCCACCCCTTATTGACCCTGGTGACCTCCAACAAAGCCACATTTACTCCAACAAGTCTACACACTTGGTGGTAGTATTCTCCGGGGGCCTATGGAGACCATTTTTATTCAAACCACCTTAAGTATCAAGTGCGGTTTCTAGGGGCCCAACTCTTTCCCAGGTTTGTCGTCGTCAGTCCTTAAGCAGCTGTGTCCGAGGTATCCTAATGCTCTCTTTGCAGAATTGTCTGATCTAGCTTTGTGTTGACCTTGGCCACCGTATTCCTGCAAATAGTATGTATGATGCTGTACTTTCTTTTGTTGAGAAAGGTTTTCTCTGTGTAGCCCGGCTGGTTTCAAAACTCAGCCATCCACCTGCCTCTGCCTCCTGAGTGCTGGGATTAAAGGTGTGTACCCCCACCATCTGGCTGATGCTGCTCTTCTTAGCAAAGTTACTTGGTGTCTTAGTCAGGGTTTCTGTTCCTGCACAAAACATCATGACTAAGAAGCAAGTTGGAGAGGAAAGGGTTTCTTCAACATACACTTCCACATTGCTGTTCATCACCAAAGGAAGTCAGGACAGGAACTCATTACAGTACAGGAACTTGGAGGCAGGAGCTGATGCAGAGGCCATGGAGGATGCTGCTTACTGGCTTGCTTCCCCTGTCTTGCTCAGATTGCTTTCTTATAGAACCCTGGACTACCAGCTGGGGATGACAACACCCACAATGGGCCCTCCACCCTTGATCACTACAGCTGGATCTAATGGAGGCATTTCCTCAAGAGAGGCTCCTTTCTCTGTGATAACTGCAGCTTGTGTTAAGTTGACACATTAAACCAGCCAGTACACTTGGCACAAGTCAGCAGCTTATGCACAACCTCCTGGTCCCAGCTATTGCTTTTGGGTTCTTTATTTCTCATCCACGGTCCTTCTATTTGACACGTCCCTACCTTGCTATTTGGGAGACTTATTTCCAGTGGCTAACACACTTCCCTTCTGATATTTCTGAATTATTACTAAAACCTATACTCCATCCTGGCTGCCAGGGACCCAGGCCTGCAGCCCTCCTGAGCCACCCAATCCCTGACTCTTACATGTTGCCAGTCTCTCTGTCCCTCTGTCCCCCCAGTTCTCACCCCAGGACCTTCTCCTTCCCTGGCAATGACAATTCCCCCTTCCCTCAAGTTCCTTGCCTGGGAACTTCAAAGTCCTGCCTCTGTCTCCCTGCCCAGCCACTTCATTTACCAATTACAGCCAACTGGGGGCTGGGGCCTGCAGCATCTTACATGCGGACATGTGAATTCCTGTGTGATTTGGGAAACCCATAATGCAAGCATTAAACCAAATCCACAATAAGAAGTAATAACAATTATAATACAGAATTAATTTCTAATTACACACATATGCTTTTTATACACCTTTTAAACTAGTGACCTTGCTTTTAAATGACAATGTAAATATGCTTAATCGTATTTTTATTAGTACTGAATCACTAAGTATAAAACATGAATGCCTCTGATCCCCCATAATTCAAGTTTTGGACCCAGGCCACCTTCTATAGCCTCTCTGGAAGGAGCAATAGGGTCCATCTGCCTTTCACTCCACAGTCCCATTGCCTAGGCAAACTGTCTTGACCCTGTGTTGGCCAAATTGGAACCCTAGGGCTTGCAGAAATCACACACAACCAGCAGATGGCGCTGTTTCTCCAATTTGACCCCAGATGACCTGTGCCCTAGAGGGATTTGCTTAATAATTTTGGTGTTCAAGGAAGGGTTCAACATGATTTGGTGTAAAGGGATATTATTTTCTTCTTCCTTGTGTAACATTTTTGTTACAGGGCCAGTTTCCTGTGGCTCTCTTCCATAGCTAGTCTGTTCTTTCCCTTGAGCTGTTTCAAATTCCCACCTTTGAGGACTCCCTCTTTGTTGCCCACAAAATCAATACCAATGTAGGATTCAGCTTTTATCATTAAAAAAAAATATATACTGTGGGGACAAGTCTTTTGAATCAGACCAGGCTTTATTGGAGTTTGTTACACAACTGGAAAGCCTGGAGTGTTAGATGTAATTTAATCATTTTATATTTTGGGAGTCAATTTTTTTTTTTTTAAGTCTGGTGCCCCCAATGCTAGCTCTCCATGTGCCTACTGCCTCTCCCTGCACTAATTACAGAAGAGACTCCCAAGCCTAGTAACATGATTATGTCTCAGGTAGAAGCCCAAGTCAGAAGTGCAGATTCCATGAGTCTTTGGGAACTCACACTCGTAGTTTGTGTGGCCAGGGTCCCAAAATCACGAATGGAGTGTAGTCAATGGTAAATGAATGGTGAGCCTCCACCCTAAGGGCCCAGTCAAATCATGTGCCAACCTTCATTTAATCTTCATTAATTGCTGTTAGCTTATCAGGGAGTGAGATTAATCATTCCTCCCCAGGGTAGATGCTAAGAAAGGAGCAATGAGGGCTAGAGTTGAGCTGTCCTCAGAACAGCAGAGACAGCACAATGTCAGTGAGTATCAAGGGACGGAGACTCACTCAGTCACAATGAGGGTGACTGAGAAGGGAGCGAGGCACAAGGAAGCTTTGACAAAGCAACTTATAACAGGGTTCTGCGAGGGTTGCATTTTTGTTTGTCTTTGCTATTGCATTTGTTTTCAACTTGTGGACCTTGATGATTTATATCACCGTGACTCGTCTGTCATGAGAGCAGCTAGGGCTTGTATCAGCACTTTGGGAGTGTTAAAGCAGTGATGACTGCTTTCTCCTGTAAGCAAAGCCTTTGCAGTAGCTGGCGCTTTAATCTTTAGTCTTTGAATCCTCTTACATTTTAAAATTCGATCATGGGCAAAGAAGACCCTGTCAGCTGTAGTACAAGGGGCTGGTTGTTCTAATATGTATTCACTCGATTGTCTGGAAGGTAGAACCTTGGAGGAAACCATTCTGGGAAGCCTCGTGTTTATCACAAAGCCTTGTTATATCTCAAATTATGGTGCACAACCATAGTAACAAGCAGGATTCTTGACTAGAGGAAAAGAACATAGGGCCTAGAAACAAACCTAAAAATGTTCTCCAGCTTAATCTCTACCACACAGGGGATTAGCATCTAGAATGCAGAAAGAACTGCAAAAATTAAATACACAGATCAAACCATCTAGTCATTAAGTAGTGGGCTATCGAATTAAAATACAGCTCTCAAGAGAGCTACACATAGCCAATAAAGAGTCAGAAAGGTATTCAACACCTTCCATACCAGAGGAATGCACCTTAAAGCTGCCATGAAATTCCATTTCGACCTACTCAGGATGGTTGCAGTCAGGAAACAAATGGCAGCTGGCTGTGGTGGCATGCCCCTTTAAGCCCAGCGCTCAGGAAACAGAGCTCTGTGAGTTCAATGCCAGCTTGATTTACATAGCTCCAGGATTAGCCAAGCTTATGTGGAGAAACCCTGTTTAAAGAAGAAAAGAAACAACAAATGCTGGTGAGTACAGGGGAGAGGAGACTTCACTCAGCGATGGTGGGAAGGTGAGCTAGTAAAGCTCCTGTGGAAATCAGTGTAGGATCTTCAAAAGGATGAAAACAGAATTATGGTGATCAATTAAATCACTCTTGATAGTTACCCAAAGGACTCTAAATTGGCATGCCCCAGAAGCACACATGTTTATTGTTGCAATATTCATAGTAGCCGAAAGATGGAAGCAAGTTCAGTGCATGAATGGCAAAGAAAAAGTATATACACATTATACTAACCTTTTTCAACAAAGAAAAGTGAAATCAGGGTGGAGAGATGGCCCAGTTTAAGAGCAAGTATTTCTCTTGTAGACCTGAGTTCAGGTCCCAGCATCATCAGGTGTCTCATAGTCACCTGTGACTTCAGCTCTAGGGGGTCCAGTACCCTCTTCTGGCTTCTGTGGGCACTGAACTCACATGCACATACTTCCCTCCCATATACACACATAATAAAAAAATTAAGTCTTTAAAGAAATAAAATCATGACATTTACAGGAAAATGAATGGGACTAGAGATGAATGTTAAGCAAAATAAATCAGACACAGGAAAATGTCACATGTTTTCTTTCATGTGCACAATCTACATTTAAAATGTCTATCAAAATTATTGTTAAATTTAGATAAATATAGATAAGTGGATTCATTTATATGTATTGTAAGAATTGAGCAAACAGGGACACCACATAAAAATACCAAGGAGCAAGGAATGTCCATTAAGCCTAAAGACAGAGCTTTAGAGGGGTTTATCGAGCAAACATCAGTCCCCAGGAGATGCCCTAATTGTGGGGAGTAATGCCCAGTTCTAGGAAATGTCCCCAGTAAGGGGTGGATCTCCCCCCACCTCTGTTACGTGAGATTGGAATCTCCCCCTCACCTGGGCCACAGAGGTCAATGAAAACAAAAGGCAGTGGGCTCTACCAATGAGAGATAACCAACTCATGCTGTAAATCTATGTACTGAAAGGTATAAAAAGTGTGTGCTTTTGTTCCTGGGGGTCACCTTTGCTCAGAATGCAGGATGACCCCAGTATATTGGTTCAATAAAAACCTCATGCAATTTGCAGAAATCTCCCTCCTGATTCTTCTCGAGTGAGGCACCCACTCCAAATTTAACAAGACATGGTATTGAGAGCTCTATATCTGGATGGGCAGGCAACAAGAAGTGAACTGACACTTCCTCCAAGAAGGCTACACCTACTCCAACAAAGCTACACCTCCTAATGGCTCCATGCCCTATCAGCCTATGGAAGCCATTTTGTTTCAAACATTTTTGCACAGCATATTATTGCAACATTATGCTATTATGGGCTATATTCTTAAAATTTATAATTCTTTTTTTTTTTGAGGGTTCCACATTTATTTCATCAGGCATCAATAGGACAAGCAGAGGCCCCAGAGCTGCAGGTGGGTGGCTGCCCTGGGCTTTGTTGAAGGTCTTTCCCAGCCATGACTATTCATGTCTCTGTAGCCAGCTCAGACTTCAGGGCCTTCCAGGATAGACCAGGGTTCTCTTAAGCAAGAGCCAGAGTCTGCTAAAGAGCCTTGTGGGAAACTTCCAGCCTCCTCAGGTTGTCCCATCCTGGTAGGCAGCAGCTTCAGGCGGCCTCGCATCATCACAGACAGTTTCTGGGGGTCTCATTACTAATCCATTAGGTCCAGGGAACCACAGTTTTAAGACACTTAACAGGGGAGGAGCATTTCCTACCGGAAACACCCAGAATATTCTTTTTTTTTTTTTTTAAAC
>NW_022196896.1:25083453-25130967 GCF_008632895.1 Mastomys coucha | reverse complement strand
GAGTTCCAGGACAGCCAGGGCTACACAGAGAAACCCTGTCTCAAAAAACCAACCAACCAACCAACCAAACAAATAAAAAAACCATATTTAAGTAAATAGAATTAAATCACATTCTTGTTTTCCTTTTGTACCCCAATTCCTCCCAGAGACCCCCCTCAATACCTACAATATCTTTTTTTGTCATACTCTTTAAAATTTATAAAACATTATAACAATAAAATGAGTATTGTAAAAGTTGTTTGATATAAAACAACAATCAATTTAACAGTCTTATGTAGATGCTTGTCTACAGCAATACTGAAAATATATACGTTTTTCTCAACATAAATTTTAAATAACTCCAAACATATTAACTGTATATTTCAACATATTAACTGTATATTTTCTTAAATAAACATAAATATATAAAGTGTGTTTGTTTGTTTTATATTTAATAGAGCTTAAAACTTGGCTCTTACTGTGGTAAATTGATACAAGAGTTATAAATGTCAAGCAAAGCATTCAGTCTCACTCGTTGTTGTTCTCTTACAAGCCCCCTCCCAATTTAATTGTCTACATTTCTTTTGGGTATATAAATACTTTTAAAATATGTAAGCTGTTCTGAAAACCATAATATAGTGTAAAAACATGAAATATACAATACTATTAATAGAGAGGCTGAGATAGAAGCAAGATCTCAAGACCATTATGTTGTACACAGCAAGACACTGTCACGAACAAACAAGCTGAAAGTGTATATGGATTGTATAATATTGGACCTATTTCTCCAATTACCAAATTAGAGAGACCCTTGGATAACAGTCAATAAATTTCTAATTCCTCATAGTTTTGGATTTCAATCAATTAGGATATGTTGGTAATATTAATTTTTGTATTAAGATTAAGAAAAAGTAATTGTTACTTCCTGTTGTTTTTGTTGTAAGAGGTAGAATTAGGTTTGTGTGGATTTGTTGAAAGATTACTTTCTTGCTTCTTCTAGGGTGTTGTTTTGCTCCTTATGTTGATGTTTTCCATCTATTATCCTTTGTAGGAATGGATTTGTGGAAAGGTATTGTGTAATTTTGTTTTGACATGGAATATCTTGTTTTCTCCATCTAAGGTAATTGAGAGTTTTGCTGGATATAGTAGCTTGGGCTGGCATTTGTGTTCCCTTAGGGTCTGTATGACATCTACCCAGGATCTTCTAGCTTTCATAGTCTCTAGTGAGAAGTCTGGAGTAATTCTGATAGGCCTGCCTTTATAGGTTACTTGACCTTTTCCCCTTACTGCTTTTAAAATTCTTTCTTTGTTTAGTGCATTTGGTATTTTTATTATTATGTGACGGGAAGATTTCTTTTTCTGGCCCAGTCTATTTGGAGTTCAATAGGCTTCTTGTATGTTCATGGGCATCTCTTTCTTTAGGTTAGGGAAGTTTTCTTCTATAATTTTGTTGAAGATATTTACTGGCCCTTTAAGTTGGGAATCTTCACTCTCTTCTATACCTATTATCCTTAGGTTTGATCTTCTCAATATGTCCTGGATTTCCTGGATGCAAAAAGCTTTTTGCTTTTTGCATTTTCTTTGACTGTTGTGTTAATGTTTTCTATGGTGTCTTCTGCCCCTGAGATTCTCTCTTCTATCTCTTGTATTCTGTTGGTGATGCTTGCATCTACGACTCCTGATTTCTTTCTTAGGTTTTCTATCTCCAGGGTTGTCTGCCTTTGTGATTTCTTTATTGTTTCTATTTCCGTTTTTAGATTCTGGATGGTTTTGCTCATTTCCTTTACCTGTTTGATTGTGTTTTCCTGTAGTTCTTTAAGGGATTTTTATGTTTCCTTTTTAAGCGCTTCTAGCTGTTTACCTGTGTTCTCCTGTATTTTTTTGAGGGTGCTATTTATGTCTTTCTTAAAGTTCTGTATCATCATCATGAGAAATGATTTTATATTTGAATCTTGCTTTTCGGGTGTGATGGTGTGTCCACGACTTGCTATGGTAGGAGAATTGTGTTCTGATGATGCCAAGGAATCTTGGTTTGTGTTGCTTATATTCTTATGCTTGCTCCCCCTTCTGCATGCCCCCTGCCATCTGGATATATCTAGTGCTACCTGCCCTTGCTAATCTAGTGGAGCCTGACCTTCCTTTGATCCTGGTTGTGTCAGAACTTCTCAGAGTCAAGCTGTCTCTGCGATCTTGTGATTCTGGGATCCTGTGACCCTGGGCTTGTTAGATCACCTGGGAGTGGAGCTTCCTCTGGGTGTTGTGGGACTGGCTTCAGAGCTTGCTCCCAAGGTCTGCTCAGGGCACCAGCCCAGAGAGACTGGAAGAAATCTGAGCCACTGGGCTGGCAGAGTTCCTGTGTGCCTGGTCCCACTGGTCCCAGTTACCTCTGGTGTTGGGACAGATGTTGTGTCCCTCCTCACCTCTGATCCTGGGTGTGTTAGAGCACCTGGGATTGGAGCTTCCTCTGGGTGTTGTGGGACCGGAAGGAACCTGAGCCACTGGGCTGGTGGAGTCCCTGTGTACCTGGTCCGGCTGGTCCCAGTTACTCCTGGTGTTGGGACAGATGTTGTGTCTTCCTCACCTCTGATCCTGGGTGTGTTAGAGCACCTGGGAGTGGAGCTTCTTCTCGAGAGCTCAAATCTTAATACTTTCTAGGAGCAATGCTTTTCATGAAAGAAGCTGAATTCAATTATAAACCAATGTGGCTTCAGAATTTCTATATTTGATTTACAAGTTAAATGAAAATTTAAGGTCTATCTTTAGCAGTTATTAGTATAAAGGGCTGTAAGCCTCTACTGTTTATGCCAGAAACACATATATTAAGATATATTTACTGAGAGCAAAATCTCAAAAACATAGCAAATTCCCAAGGATTATGAAAATAATCTTGGGTCAGTGGGATGTCTCAGCGGGTAAAGGTATTTGCTGTTAGGTCTCATGGTCCGAGTTTGACCACTGGGACCTACACTGTAGGAGAGAAGACTCTACACATTGTTCTCTGACCTCCACAGGCTATGGCATGCCCCCTAAGACCATGGAAATAAACATAATAAAAATGTGAAGAAAAAGTTTAAGAATAATGAATTAACCATATAAAATATTTGTTAATTTATTATCTGTAACTTTAATTATCCTGTATATCCTGGCAAGAACTATTTGTATATAGCATGCTGTTTTATGAGGATGACCTGTAGGGGGCAGCTCCAGCTCACAGTTGTCTCATCAAGCCTTAGTGTACAGTCTTCCTGCTTATGTTATGACAGCCATAACAGCCACAACCCATTTATTTCAGTTATCTATATTCCTGACGGTGTTATTTTCTCTAACATTTTGGCCAAGGTTTTATATTCCTTATGTGGGTGAAGGGCCATGAGCAGTGAATTATTTAATTAAGTAAAAAGTGAGTAGGGCTATACTGGGCCGCAGCCGGGCACCCTGCTTCCAGCTAACCAAATCAGCTACCATCTGGGCCCAGATCCAGTGCTTTGAGTCAATCTACCCCAACATCTATACCATCTGTGAGCCACTGGAGTACATGAAAGGGCCAGTCCTGCAGAACCAGAGCTGCAGGATCATCATGACTCTGGCAGGATTTACAATATGGGTCAGCAATGGTCCAGCATGTCTGGTGCTTCAGAAACCAGAAACCTTGAACCAATGACTCAGTGCAATGAATAGTTGCATGTACAGCCATCTGGGCTAATGTGTGTGTGCACATGTGTGTGTGTGTATGTGTGTGTGTAATATGTGACACCCCACAGTTTCCAGTGTCACAGTGATGAACAAATATTCCATGCAGAGATGGAAAAGAGCAGTGAAGCAGTGAGTGAATGGTGGAGAGGGTGCAGAAGTAGAGATGTTACAGTGGTGATAGGAATGAAAGAGGCCTGTGGTGGATGTGGGGGGGCATGCTGCAGGTAGGGGGGATGTCTTTGCCAAGTAGGAACCTGGAGCTTGCACTCTGACTCAGCCCTCCCCCACCCCCTCACCAGGCTGCTCGGCTGCACAATTGTCATGGTTCTGAACAACAGTAGGATGTCCAAGATGAAGAACTGATCATTTTCTGTATTGAACCTGCTTGAAAGACCTCTATGGCCTGTGCTGCCCCAGGAGGCCACTTTGTATCCATGGTCCACTGCTTCAGACCATGTTGAAACCCGAGGTTCATGTGGATGTGCATGGTCTTACAGCAGCCAGGAGCCATGTTGATGTCCCTGGCCCAAGGCACACCAAACACCACATAGATGTCATGGTCTGGACTGCCTCCTGAGGCCATGCTGACATCTGTGATGGTTTGTATATGCTTGGCCCAGGGAGTGGCACTATTAGGAGGTGTGGCCTTGTTGGAGAAGGTGTGTGTCACTGTGGGCTTTAAGACTCTTGTAGCTTCTTGGAAGTCAGTCTTCTCTAGTCTTTGGATGAAAATGTAGCACTCTCAGCAATAAACTCTTCCATATTCCTTCTAGGATAGCCCAGTAAGCCCCACTTACAGCATCCCACTGCTTTCAGAAATCCATATTTTTCCAAGCAAAGCATGGGCAGGCCTATCGCAGCAATACCCTACTTCTGGTACCGACTTCTGTCTGAGAGTTTTACTGCTGCGGACAGACATCAGGACTGAGGCAACTATTTTTTTTTTCTCAAAGATTTATTTATTTATTTATTCATTTGTTTACTTATTTAATGTATGTGAGTACACTGTTGCTGTCTGCAGACACACTAGAAGAGGGCATCGGATCCCCATTACAGATGGTTGTGAGCCACCATGTGGTTGCTGGGAATTGAACTCAGGACCTCTAGAAGAGCAGTCAGTGCTCTTAACCACTGAGCCATCTCTCCAGCCCATGAGGCAACTCTTATAAGGACAATATTTAACTGGGGCTGGCTTACATATTCAGAGGTTCAGTCCATTATCATCAAGGTGGGAGCATCATAGTGCCCAGGCAGTCACAGCACAGCAGGAACTGAGGGTTCTATGTCTTTATCCAAAAGCAGACAGGAGAAGACTGATTTCCAGGCTACCTCAAGGGTCTTAAAGCCCACACCCACAGTGACACACCTATTTTGACAAGGCCACACCTAATAGTGCCACTCCCTGGGCCAAGCACATACGAACCATCACAATGTCCGTGGGCCATGCTGCCACTGGCAGCCATATTGATGTGAGTGGCTTGCACTGCCACCTGAGGCCACGAGGATGTCCTAGACTGTGCTGCCACTGATGGCCATGTCTGGGTCTGCCTTCCCACTGCAGCAGAAGGCAGTATTGATGTCTGCGGTCTGTATTGCCACTGGAGAAGATGCTGAAGTCTGGCATGTGCTAATGCCAGAGACCACGTGATGTCTGCTGTCTGCTATATTCAGAAACCATGTCTAAGTCTGTGGTCTGGGCTCCTGCTGATTGTAAAGGGCAATGAAACTACTTTTGCCATGGTATTGATGATGGCTGACTCACAGTTGAGGAAGGGACATAGAATGCTTCTGTGACAACCTTTACCCCCACCCCTTCCCCCATAATAGTAACAGCCTAAAGAGAAATCTACCAAAGAGAACTCTTAAAATTGTGATAAGGATACTGAAGTGAAGCTCTGTATAGTTGATGCCTTCTGGAGGGGTGAAGGTGGGGAAGGACTCAGTTTTCTTTCTTTCTTTTTTTTTTTAAGATTTATTTTTATTTATTTTATGTGTATGAGTACACTGTAGCTGTACAGATGGCCATGAGCTATCATGTGTGTGGCTGTTGTTGATCTCAGAACCTCTGCCACCACGCTCACTCCGGCCCCGCCCTGCTCGCTCCGCCCCGCATGCTCCGGCATAATTTACTGTAGCTGTCTTCAGATTCACCAGAAGAGGGCATCAGATCTCATTACGGGTGGTTGTGAGCCACCATGTGGTTACTGGGATCTGAACTCAGGACCTTCGGGAGAGCAGTCAGTGCCCTTACCCGCTGAGCCATCTCGCCAGCCCAGGACTCAGTTTTCTTAAGGGACTGGCCACTGAAAGTTTGACCGTGCTCCAGTGAGTATATAGGCAACACAAATTGACTTGGTTTCCCCCCTTCTTCTTGCAGGTAGTTGGGGGGAGGTCACAATGGTGGATCTGGGAGAACTGGGAAGAGAGTTTACCTGGAGATCATGATATGAAATTTCCAAATAATACAAAATACTATGAAAAAAACTAAACCCTTTTAAAACTTGATATAAATAATGTTGAATCAGTAACACCTTAATCATCAACTTCTGATTTTCTTGTAAAATCACCATAGTTTTAGCAAGCGGTTATAAAAATGAATGGTTTGCTACTTGATTGTGATAGTTTCAGGAGAGTTTCAGTAATACTTTTTTCTGTTTTCCTATGTAAAAATTATTAAAGGATTTCTAACTTCAAATAATATAGAAAACAAAACAAACAGACGATGTTCACTCCATAAGTAGTAAAAAATTAAATGCACGTTTTATTTGCATTACTTATGCTTGAGGACATGCTTATGAGGGAGACTTGTCTAACAGAGGCCGTGTCTGCTGCTGCCACCCTCAGGCAGCAGCAGGAACTGCCTCATGACTGAATTGTCGAGGGCATCCAGATGTGGAGGGTGCATATGGTCAGGCATGAAGCCTTCACCTAGCCATTGTTTTCTGTCTTCCCGCATGGGTCTTGTCAGTTTGTCTACATGAAGTCAGGTTCTGATTGCAGAGGAGGGCTCACTGTAAGCTGAACACACAAGGCTCTGTTGTCAAGAGAAACATGATTGGTGGCCCAGGACATGTTGAGCCTTTACACAGTCCTCTACAGTGAATAACGCTGCAGGGGCCCCATAGATTAGATGGATAAATGGAAAAATTAAACAAATGGTAAATCACAAGAGATCTTTAAGTCTCACTACTCATTCTCTATTTGTCATATAATGCTGGGGGTATTCTAGATTTGTTGTTGTGAAATATCTTGATTAAAAATGCTTATTTTAATTTCATGTTCTGTTGTGTATAATTTTGGTGTGAGGAATGAGTTAGGAATCAGTGTTTTAGGAAATGATCCCCCAATCATATCAACACTTACAGAATCTATTCTTTCCCCACTGTTGGAAATGGCACCAAGTACTTGTATGATTATTCCTACATTTTTTCTCTTTTCTTTTTTATTCTTATATTTTACATCCCAACTTCAGTTTCCCCTCCTTGTCCTACCCTCAGCCTCTCCCTCTGTTGTCCCTCTCCCCCAGATATCACCCCTTCCCTTAGAAAAGAGCAAACTTCCCGCAGACATCAACCAAATGTGGCAGAACCAGCTACAGTAAAACCAGACATATACTAACACATCGTGGCTGGGAAAGGCTTTTTAAAAAATTACTATTGATTTGTCTGTTCTTAAGGAGTGTTTAAATTATTCTAATTTTATTTATATATCGATTTTATGTATATGAGTGTTTTCTGAATGAATGTAAGGTGCCGCATGTGTCCCTGGTGCCCCTAAAGAGGTTGTCTGAGCCCCTGGAACTGCAGTTACAGATAGTTGTGAGCTGTCATGTAGGTGCTGGGACTAAACCCAGGTCTTCTGCAAAAGCAGCATGTGGACTTAAACCCTGGGCCCTAGTCATTTCGATTGAGTGTGTGTGTGTGTGTGTGTGTGTGTGTGTGTGGTTTTCATGACAGGGTTTCTCTGTGTAGCCCTGGCGGTCCTGGAACTCACTCTGTAGACCAGGCTGGCCTTGAACCAGAGATCCCACCTGCCTCTGCCTCCCAAGTAGGCACCTGGCTTTTTTTAATTGATTAATTGTGAATTTTACATCATGCATCCCAATTACACTCATTTCCCCCTATTCCTTCAAATATGCCTTCCGCCCTTGCATTTCCCCTCCCAAAGAAAACAAAAACAAAAAAATAAAAATAAAAACAACAAAAAAGGAGAAAAACATATCATTGGGGGGAAAAAACTAAAAAAAGTCATTTTGCTCTAGTGAGTTGCAGATATGCAGTTTTTTTGCCTGCACGCATGTCTGTCCTGTACATTTCAGTTGGTATCTCTTCTTTGTTCTGTTCTGTTTTGTTTTGTTTTGAGACAGGGTTTCTCTGTGTAGCTCTGGCTGTCCTGGAACTCACTCTGTAGACCAGGCTGGCCTTGAACTCAGAAATCCTCCTGCCTCTGCCTCCCAAGTGCTGGGATTAAAGGCGTGTGCCACCACTTGCCTGCCCAGTGGAATCTCTTTACATTGGCCTTAGTCTTGACTTCAGCCTTTTGCTCTGGAATGGAGACCCATGGCCATGGCTTGACATGACCTTCCTTATTGTGTATTTTTGTTGAGCCTTAGTTCCCTATACATTCTGGATACTAATCCCTCATCAGGTTATACCATTTCCAAACGTTTCCTTTCATTCTGTGATTGCCTTTCTACACACAGGTTTTAGAAGTATTCGTGGAGTCTGTTTGTCAGTTAGTCCCTTGGTGACTAAGCCTGTTAACTGGACACACCATGAGACACCACTTACAACTCAAAACTTCTGCTCTGCTTTTAGTACTGATGAGGTAATTTTGTGTTCTCAGGTTTGCCGTACAAGTTAGGTGATGTTATATTTACCTCCACTGAATAAAAAGTGAAATTTTAACTGATATTTAGGGTGCCCTGTGTAACACAGATAATATCCATAGAAACCTGGAAACATGAGCAAGTCCTGGCTAGCTGTTGCCAAACAATTTGAAATTCAAATTCAGATAAGGGTGGGGTCCTCTGCAGGGCTCAAAACTATATTTATCTCCCCTGAGTGTGACTGAGTGTTCTGAAGATCTGATTGGCTCTGGCCCATGGCCTCTCAGAACGGCTTTCCAGGTGTCCCTTGGAACTAATCCAACACTCTCCTTTCTGCTGTCACATGCTCCTCCTAGGACGACTCAAGCTGCTGGGGTGTCAGCTACCCCATGGCCACTGACAAGAAAGATCTCTTTATTTGAGCCCCACAGAGGCAGAGCTCATCAACTGGTGCCTGTGGAGACCTTTAAGGACTCCTAAGCTGGGGAAATGTCTATAAATAGGAGTAAATTGTGTTTAAATTGCAGCTGACAAAAGCAGGCCTGTTCACTCTTCTATCAAGGCTCTGTAAGGCATGCACCATTAGTGATGGTGACTAACAACCCTCTGTTGCTCCTGTCTACACTTCTTGGCTGAATGCATTTGTTCACACATCCTCATTTGTCAACGACATCATCATTAGACCACTGTCTCTTTCCCTAATATGTCACAATGGCACATTCGTTGACCGTTCTGAGTTAAAGGCACATGAGAAACAGGTGTGACAAGGTCACTTTAACCTCTGCTTTGGTTCTTAAAAGTGTTGTTAAAACTCCCTCGTGAAAGACATTCTCCTGATGGCAGAAGGAAGAGTGTTGTCCTTTGTGGGTGGAGGAGTGGACAGGGCTGTAGTAAGTAGACCTGGGTCACCTGGAACTTGGTCTGTACAGCAGGCTGACTTCATCCTCACAAGGGTGAGGTGTGGGACAGTTTGCCTGGGATAGAACACATCACTCTTGTCAGCAAGGACAGAACGTGGAGACAAGTAACATGTGCAAACAGATCTCATGAACTCACCTCTATCTTGTGACAACCACTGCCCAGCCCTAGTCCTGTCCCCTCTGCCTTGTGGTGGCTATTACTTGCCTAGCTGTTCCACTTGGCACAACTGTGCTCATCTCTTGACTGTGCTGGTGGGTCTTCACATCCTCATGAGGGCTTCTGTCCTGAGTAGAACTCATATTAAATGCATGCCTTTGCACTTTTTTCCTGTTGTTCTGTCATAAGGCCAATTTATTTCTAATGTCAGATCAAAGGCCATGAGAGTCTCCCCTACACACTGCACACCTACCACATTCTAAAACAGAACATTGTGTAGTACTTGCTTCATGCCTTTTATTCATTAAGAAATAAAATATAACAAATGTGGGAATATGCCCTGGTCCCTTCTTCAGAAAGTATTACCATCCTGAAGATTGGAGTAATGAACTTATAACCCCCATTCATGCTGAAGAGTGTGTGTGTGTGCATGTGTGTGTGCATGTGTATGCATGGTGTGCATGTGTGCATGTGTGTGTGCATGCACTTGTGAGTGTGCATATGCATGTGTGTGAGCATGTGTGTACATGGTGTGCATGGTGTGTGCATGCATATGAGTGTGCATGTGTGTGCATGGTGTGCATGTGTGTATGTACATGCGTGTGTGTGTGCATGTGTGTGTGCATGCACTTGTGAGTGTGCGTATGCATGTGTGTGACCATGTCTGAGTGTGCTCACATGCATGCCATGACATGCATCTGGAGTCCAAAAGACATCTTGTGGGAGTAGGTTTTCTTGGTCTATGGTTTACCACTCTGCCCCTTCATTTCTCTCTAGTGCTCCTCATCTTCCTCCCAACTTCATGTCCTCTTTTTTTTTTTTTTTTCAATTTTGTGTGATTAATATCCCCTGGAGTTTAGTTCATGCTGCCCATATGCAGATAGGTATGCAGTCTACCACTGGAACATCAGCACCAACTAGTGCCTATGTCCCCAAAGAAGAGGGACTCTCTTTCCCTGTAGCCATCAATTACTTCTCTGATAGGCTGGGGCCTCTAGGTCCCTTTCTGACTCATGCTAGAATTTTTATTCATTTTTAATTAAAAATTTTATTTTATGTGTGTGGGTATTTTGCTTGCATATATGTCTGTGCATCACTTGCATGCCTTGTGCCCACAGAGGTCAGAAGAGGTCCTGGATCCTTTGGAACTAGAGCTACAGATGGTTGTGAACCAGGATGTGGGTGCTGGGAATTGAACAATTGAACAATGCTCTTAACTACTGGGCTATCTCTCTGGCATGCTCCCTTTCCTCCCAGTACTGAAAGTTTGACTGGCTTGCTCATGTGCAGGTCTTGTGCAAGTAACCGCAGTTCCGTGCCACAGCCATGCCTTTACACAAATCATTATTTCACAGAGCTCCTCCTACCTCCTGGCCCTTATACTCTTTCTACCTCCTCTTCTGCAAAGTTCCCTGAGCCTTGGCTGCTAGATGTAAATATGTGCTACATCCACTGCTGAACACTCAGCGGTTTGTTCTTGGCCCTTTGGCACATTCTAAGTCTGCATTAGCCATCACCCAGTGCTAAAAGAAGCTTCTCTGACAAACACTGTAAACAGTACAGATCTATGGATTTAAACATCAACACTTAGAATGCAGTTCGACAGCTTGGCCGTTTAGCAAAACAATTAATATTAGGTTCCTCTCTAGGGCCCATGATTTCCCCAGTCACAGGATTTTGACAAGGTTTTACAGTACCAGGTATGAAATCCCTCCTGTGGAGCAGGCCTCTTATCCAATCAGAAAGCAGTTGGTTGCCCCTATGTCTGCCATGGCACTAATGCACCAGTGCATATATATTTTTTTCTCTTGCATGTTAGTGTGATAGTATGTGGGGTGATGCACAGAAATTTAAATTAAAAAAATTGTTATTATTTTTACTTATTAACTTTACATCTCATTTACTCTCCCCCCTCCTAGTCACCCTCTCTCACAATCCCTCCTCCTCCCTTCTCTTCTGAGTGGGTGAAGGATTCTGTACCCCCCCCCCCCCCCCCCCCCCCCCCCCCCCCCCCCGTCCCCTGCCCTGACACATCAAGTCCCCATGAGGCGAGGCACTTCCTCTCCCACTGAGTCCAGACAAGGCAGCTCAGCTAGAGGAACATATCCACAGACAGGCAACAGCTTTTGGCATAGCCCCCACTCCAGTTGTTTGAAACCCAAAGCCCCTGCTCCAGTTGTTCAGGGCCCACAGGAGGACCAAGCTGCACATCTGCTACATCTGGATGCACAGAAAATTTAAATTCAGTTTTTCCTTAAGGGTTTCACTTTTTGTATTACAAAAAAAATTTTGGTTTCAGAATTCTTCTCTACTTCATTGTCTTCTTTTAAGTTACTTCTATTTATCTCAGGATACTAATTCTTAGATTCTGTTTCATTAGGCTTCCCCCCCCCCCAACCCCCGTTTCCAATCAACATTTAGTTTTGTTGGTTAATTATTATTTTCTGGCTCATTGATTTCTGTGATTTTTATTTTTTCATTCTTTGCGTTTCTTTAGGTTTGTTGTAATATTTTTCTTTAAAAACTTTTAAGTTGGCTATTTTGGCCCACTCATTTTCAGTATTCTTTTTTCTAAACATTTATTTTGTCTGTGCATGTACATGTATGTGTGTTCATGTGCATTTGTGCCACAGTGATTGTGTGGAGGTCAGAAGACAGCTAGTGGGAGTCACTTCTGTCCTTCCATCATGTGGGGCCAGGCATTGAACTTGGATCTTCAGACTTGTTGGCAGGCACCTTTACCTACTGAGCTTTGTGGCTGGTCCTAGCACTCTTTCCTTTTAAGATAAACATTTAAAGACTTTCCAAATGAAGAGTGGCCACCATGTTCCTGTGTACCTCCTGGCTTTCGACTGGATCATGTCTGTGTCATTCTTCATAGTCTTTAGTTTCTAACACATGATCAGAATGTAAGTTTTGACATATATGTTTAACAATGAATAATTGATAGAATTAATATATTCATCACTCCACAAATCTATCTCTGATGTAAATGTTGTCTTGGTGGCTTACTGCTGAGTAAGCTCACAGTTTCTAGTTCTTTTTGAATGTTGGCTGGCTGGTTCAGCTCAGCTGCTCTGGGTCAAACTTCTCTCCAAGATGACTGATAAAACTGACTTCTGTCGGCTTCTCACTGAATTGCTCTGCTTAAACTAACTCCGGCAATTTGTGAAAATCTTCTGGCTCCTTATTCTCCATATGTGCCTCTGCTACCCAAACTCAACGAATCTGAACTGATCTCCACTGCACCACCTCCTGCGCTGACTTCCAACTGACTGACTCAACTCCGCTGCAGTGGATTGACTGTACAAAGCTGCCTGACTCCACTCACTGAACTGCCTCCAATTAGACATCACTTTCAAACATGGCTGCTTCTTTCTACAAACTAACAATACCTACATTGTTTGGAATTAAAGGTGTGTACTAACTCTGGGCAGGGTGGCGCACGCCTTTAATCCCAGCACTTGGGAGGCAGAGGCAGGCAGATTTCTGAGTTTGAGGCCAGCCTGGTCTCCATAATGAGTTCCAGGACAGCCAGGGCTACACAGAGAAACCCTGTCAGGAG
The DNA here is from genome assembly GCF_008632895.1 of Mastomys coucha. Taxonomy (NCBI): domain Eukaryota; kingdom Metazoa; phylum Chordata; class Mammalia; order Rodentia; family Muridae; genus Mastomys; species Mastomys coucha. Next base: position 25,117,825 of record NW_022196896.1, on the reverse strand, counting down.
GTGTTTGGATCTGACCTCTTGTCAGAGCAACCATGTTGATGGCTTTTGGTTTTCTACCATATGTTTCATCCTAATTCCCATCCTTAGGTAACAACTGATTTGTTTATATTTTCTAGGAATTTCTGTGAACAAAAGTGTACACCATTTGCTCCTTTTTGCCTAGCTTTTTTTTTTATTGGAGTAGGTTATCTCCAAATTAATCTGTGTTGCTGCACAGTTCACCCCTTTCCGCTGTGTAGTAGTATTCTGTAGAAAAGATACACGGACAGTTTATCTGAGCATTCACCTGCTGGTTGGCACTTGAATTGTTTCCCAGTTGGGGCTCGTACAAATACAGTTGCTGTGAACATTTGTGGGATAGTCCTTGTGTGAATATACATTATAATTTCCCATTAGTCAGTACTAAGGCATAGGATAATTTGTTCCTACGGTAAGTATGTGCTTAAACATTTTACTTTGTTCTCAGCGAGATATTGGTTAAACTTCCTAATCTTCTGTTTATTATAAATAGGAGTCCTCATGTCTTTTTATAATCTCTCCCTTCCCCTCAGTGTTCTCCTCCTCCTCTTCTTCTTTGTTGTTTTGAGACAAGGTTGACTTGAACTTACTGTGTAGCCAGTGATGACAACCTGTCTTTGCCCCAAGTGCTGCAATTTCAGATAGTAACCAGTACCACAGTTGCTTTTTGTAATTTCTTTTTCCTATTTATGTTTCTGATTCTATTAGAATTGGCCCTGGTGTAAGGAGTGTGATATCTAACATGATTATAAAGAAAGTCAGACAGTTGTATCAGTACTGTCAGTCCCATCCATCTATCAACAGGATATGTGATGCTTTGAATAAAAATGTCCTCACAGGCTCATAGATTTGAATGCTTGGTCACTAGGAAGTGACACTATTTGAATGGAGTAAGGGGTGTGACCTTATTGGAATAGATGTGACCTTTTTGGAGGAAGTATGTCATGGGGGTTGGGGGACTAGGGTAGGGTGGGGGCTTTGTGGTTTCAAGGCCAAAGATTCAAGGCCTAAACCAGGCTCAGTATCTTTTCTGCCTGCGGATCCCGGCCTAGAACTCTCAGCTCCTTCTCCAGCTCCATGTCTGCCACCATGCTCCCCACCATGATGAGAATGGACTGAACTGAAACTGTAAGCAAGTCCCAAGTAAATGTGTTCTTTTATTAAAATTGTCTTGGTCATGGTGTCTCTTCACAGCAATAGGACACTGACTAAAACAGTATAAATAGACTGATCATGAAAGTCTCTTAAAACTCATCAAGTGATTCAATGTGGATTTGAAAATCCTGTTTATTAAATCAATACACCCTAAGGAGGCTTCTTTTTTTGAGAGGGATTGTTGGAAAGTCAACAGGGGAGTGATCCATCACCAAAGGAAACATTAGTTAAGGCTATTTTGAAGATTTTTCTTTGTCATTCTTTATAGAAGAGCAGAAAACAAATGCCACTCTAACCTCAACCATTTATCTCAGACAATAACTTTATGTAGTGTATGTTTTCCTTCAATACTAATTATGTAATTTTAAGAAAACAAGGTTGTTATTTTGAATTTTAATCATGTTTATTAAATGTGAAGTCAGAATGAAAAATGAAATAGCCTTTCAAGTAGCCAGTGTGAAAAAACATGAAGCAGAGGGGATGACCCTTTCCCATGACTCTGAGTAGGAACAGACGAAATTTCTCTATTTCCTGAACCAGATGATTTCTAAAGTTAAGATAAATCATCTGGGATGGGCCAAGTTTTACAAGTGTGAAAATGTGAAAAAGCAACCACTGGAAAAAAGGAGCAGCCACCAAGAACCCTTTCAGAGCCTCGCAAATCCCCAGAGTGTGTGCTCTTTTTGTTTACCGTGTTAGAAAATGATTCTGGGATATATTTGCAGATTAACCTCATTAGAGTTGTTTTAAGGTCAGGACAAGAACTTTTGCTTGGGCCAGTGAGCTGGCTCAGTAACCAGCTGTCACCCAGCTGATGACTCAGGTTCCATCTCTGGAACCAATGTGGTGAAGAAAGAGAACTAACTCCTGCAAGTTGTGGTACACATCTAACACATATATACACATACACACACGCACATACACACGCGCATGCACACATGTACATACACATACTAAATGTAAATAATTCTTGTTCAAGAAGTGTAGATTGAACTTGGAATTTGAAAGACTGAACAAGTGATGAGAAAACAAGTTTAATGTAATACATGGGTTGTGGAAAATAAAAATTTTATTGTATCAACCACATACAAAGTCTCTGTTTTTTTAAGTACTATAAACTTTTAAAACTATAGTTTTTTTATATTTTTAAAGATTTTAAAATTTTAAATTGTGCATATATGTGTGTCCATGTGAATGTAAGTCGTGTTGTGTACCCAGAAAGCCTGAAGAGGACATCAAACACCTACTATGGCTATAGGAGCAGAAGAGCTATAGAGGAGTGACAGGTACTATTGAGGAAATTAGATAAGAGGGAAAGAATGCATCATGCTCAGTTCACAGGGCCTGGGAAGATGGTATCACCAGAGACTTAGAGAGGAACTGAGTCATCAAGGTTAGCAAGACTGGCATAGAGCGTTAGCAGCTTTGCCGAGCCCTTTGGTGGCACAGGATGTTTATGAAGTGGGAAAGGCTTTGATTAATCTGAGTGACTTGACTTAGACCAGCATGTAAAACATGTCTATAGTATGGGAGAGCTACCTGGAGGAGATAAGACAGAGGCAATGCTGAAGAAGAGGTCTATCTAGGTTATTCAAAGACAAATATGACAAGACTAGTGTTGAGCTATAAAAATGTGAAATTTTTTTCTCAGGGAAAAATTGGCAGGAAGCCAAAGTTTGTGCTAAGCAGCTTCTGGAGGGTTTTGTAGCCTGAGGACTTGGCACTCCTTGGGCATTGGCAGGGATGAGCAGCTTGACCCAGCCCCACTGAGTTCACTGGGGTGGAGAAATATAGGGAGGCCTCAGTGTATGAAAGGGAAGGACTGAGGTGAAGTGGAAACTTCTGGTTTCTTTAGAAAGTCAGTATGTCAAATGCTGTTTTTCTGGGCACACAGGTGAAAGGATGTTTGGTATAGAAAACAGGTGAAAGGACATGTGATGTTTAGAAAGAATATAAGTATGACCCTACAGATAGTAGGAGTTCAAACATTAGTTTACCTTGCTCCACCTCTTTAGTCTCTGTTGGTAAGATGCATGTATTGGTTCGCCTTCCATTGCATTGCTGAGCTTTACTTGTGGTGAGTTCATAGAGAGAAACTCATCAAAGAACTTCTCGTGAGGTTTCTGTGGCTTCTTCTGTGGACTCGTCCCATCGGGGAGGCTTGCAGTTTCCTCTGGATTGAACTGCTGTTGCTGATTCGTGTGTGGTGTCTGCTGAGTGGACCGAACAGCAGCTGCTGGTTCCTGATTGGTGATTGTTAGTGGACTGGACTGAGAACAACGGAGACTGGGAATCCTCAAAGAACTATTTCTAAACAGGTCACTTCCCCCATATCCTAATAACCTTTCTTTACCACTACCTCTGGTGGTTGGTGGGCCAGAAGGGAGGTTGAACCCTTATTAAAGTAGGCTGAGGAGAATATATGCCTACACTGAGGGCTGGAGAGATCTAACACAGTTCAGATCTCCTACACATACTATTGTGCCCAGCATTGATCTGTTGAGGGAATAGTTGAAACAGTGGCTAGACTCTTCCCAGGCTGTATTAGATCTTGCTTGTGTGTGACTTTAGCATTTCCATAGTTATGAAGTTCTGTGATTGCTGACACCTGCTCAGAAACTGATGGCAGCAAATGCTAACAGACATTTACCTCACTATTTATTTTGGGATGCTGGTTTAGGGTGTTGCCTTGTCCCACCCATCTTCTTGGGAAAGGGCTCATCATACAGATGATACAATCCGAACTTCTGACTATTTTGCAGATCTGAAAAGCCAGTGGGGAAGGAAACATGTGAGCGCATCCCAGGGAGCAAGCACAAGGCTTTAGTTCACATGAGGTACAAGTGGTTATGTGCAACTCTGCAGGTGTGGAGAGCTTTATGGTTGGATAAGGCAGAGATGCCTCCCACCAAGCTGATTGGGAAAAGGCTGCAATAGTCTAGATTGGTAAATGTTGAGTGAACTAGGGTGTCTTGCCCAAAGTCCCACTCAACTGTAGATCCTGCATGTTTCATGATGGAAGTGCTAGGCAAGATGTGCCAGCTATAGCAACAGTGGCATGAGTTGAACCAAATTTCTGATGGGACTTAAGGCCCATTCACAGGGGTAGATTTACTTCTGTACTGGGGACTTAGACAAAAATCTATAACCAGGGCAGATATAGGCTCCAATGGAGAGGCAACTGTTATTTGCTTAAGTGTTGTACCAGCTAAAGCACTTTCTCACAATTGTGTTTACAATCACAAAAAATTAATCAATACTGACTGTAGTTATCCGAAGGATTATAGTAACAGCTGAACTCACGGGGCAGTTCTTCTGGTCTCGATGGTCAGTTGGTGGTCGGTAGACCAGATGGAACTGAGGCCATCGAGGACGTGGTGGGGACAGGTTCTCTTTCTCCATATAAGTTTTGGGTCACCTTTTGCATGCAGTGCTTGTATACAGCCTTGTTTCTTAGATGGCGGCTTCAGGGTTCCCGATTCAAATGCAGAAGCCGTCTTTATTTTTTTGCATTTGTTTGTTTGTTTGTTTAATAATTTGTGTGTGTGTATGTGTGTGTGTGTGTGTGTGTGTGTGTGTGTGTGAGAGAGAGAGAGAGAGAGAGAGAGAGAGAGAGAGAGAGAGAGAGAGAGAGAGAGAGAGAGAGAGAGAGAGAGAGAGAGAAGGAGAGAGGAAACAACTTTCAGGAGTTGGTTTTTCTACCATATGGGTCCTGGAGATGGAACTCAGGTTGTCAGGCTCTGTAGCAGGCACATTTACCCACTGAGCCATCTTGTTGCCTCTCTTCTTTTTAAAAGCAAAAGTTGAATAATTTTTATTGAATTAGGGCCAAGCCGAGCAGCATTGGGTAAGCTAATAGAAGCACCACACCGAGAATAACACACGGCTGTTGTTGAGGGATCTCAGTCATGGGGTTTGAATATGAAGCGTCAATCTTTGGATGAGAAAGCCTAGGGCACTTGTTTGTTTATTTTTACTTACCTTTTTTTTTTTCTTGTGATGCTGAAGATTGAATTCAGAGGCTTTCACATGCTAGGCAAGCCCACGTCCCAGATCTACACCCCAGTCTTGTGCATTTAATTAAAGGAGTCCCTTCACATACCATGGATGAGAGAAGCTAGGCTGTGAGGCCGTGGAGCTGCTGCTCAGAGTTCTGCCGGGAGAGGAGCTAGCCTGGTGGATCAGCACTAAGTCTTGGGAACGGAGGGAGTGAGGCTTGTCTCCCCAAGATCTGCTAGGACCCCACAGGCCTTCTCTCTTTCCAACATGAGATGCTTGTTTTGATTTGATGGGCTTGGGGAACCACTGCCACCAGCAACATGTTCTTTGACCCAAGCTACCAGGCAGGCAAGACCATGTTCGACTTCCTGAAGTTTTAGTCTTATATCCAGCGAGAACATAGGCAGTTGAGGCCTTAGCGTACTGCTTTCGAAGAATCCTGGCTCCAGAGCAGTTGAAGAGCAAGCTGCTTAGACGTGAATGACATGTCTTCCTATGTGTATTTACATCCTCCAATCAGGTTTTCTTTTTTAGATTTAATTTTTTTCACTTATTCACTTTACATCCTGCTCACTGTCCACCTCCTGGCCACCCTTTCCCACAATCCTTCCCTATTCTCCTCTCTGCCTCCTGTGAACTGGTGGGGCTCCCCTGGGTATTCCCTCACCCTGGCACTTCAAGTCTCTGTGAGTCTAGGCATGTCCTCTCCCACTGAGGCCAGACAAAGCAGCCCAGCTAAAAGAACATATCCCACATATAGGCAACAGCTTTTGGGATAGACCCCATTCCAGTTGTTTGGGACCTGCATGAAGACCAAGCTGTACATCTGCTACATGTGGGCGGGAAGGCCTAGGTCCACCCAGTGCATGTTCTTTGGTTGGTGGTTCAGACTCTAAGAGCTCCAATGGTCCAGGTTATTTGGCTCTGTTGGTCTTCGTGTAGAGTTCTTTCTTTTTTTTTTGGATTTATTTATTTATTTTTTTATTAGATGTTTCCTTTATTACCATGTCATACAATATTTCCTTTCCCAGGTTCCCCTCCAAAAATAAAATAAAATAAAATAAAATAAAATAAAATAAAATAAAATAAAAAACAAAAACAAAAACAAATCCCTGTTCCCTCCCCCCTCCCCCTGCTTACCACCCCATCCTCTACTGCTTTCTGGCCCTGGCATTCCCCTACACTGGGGCATAGAACCTTCACAGGGCCAACGGCCTCTCCTTCCATTGATGACTGAATTGACCATCCTCTGCTACATATGCTGCTGGAGCCATTGGTCCCACCATGTGTACTCTTTGGTTAGTGGTTTAGTCCTTGGAAGCTCTGAGGGCACTAGTTAGTTCATATTGTTGTTTGTCCTAAGGGGCTGCAAACCCTTCAGCTCCTTGGGTCCTTTCTCTAGCTCCTTCATTGGGGACCCTGTACTCAGTCCAGTGGATGGCTGTGAGCCTCTACTTCTGTATTAGTTGGGTACTGTCAGAGCCTCTCAGGAGACAGCTATATCAGGCTCCTATCATCCAGCACTTGCTGGCATCCACAATAGTGTCAGGATTTGATGCTTGAATATGGGAAGGATTCCCAGGTGGAACAGTCTCTGGATTGTCCTTCCTTCAGTCTCTGCTCTATAGTTAGTCTTTACAACTCCTTCCATGGGTATTTTGTTCTCCTTCATGTGGAGTTCTTATCCTCTTCAGGGACCCAAATCCCTCTTGACATTGTTCTGTAAGAGTCCCAGGCTCCATCCACTGTTTGGCCGTGGGTGCCTGTATCTGTCTGAGTCAGCTGTTGGGTGGAGCATCTCAGAGGACAACATGTTCCTGTCTGCAGGCATAACAGAGTATCATCAGTAGTATTAGGGATTGGTGCTTGACCATGGATGGGTCTCAAGTTGAGCCAGTTCCAATCAGTGTTTCTTTTTAAAGATTTATTTATTTATTTTATGTAGATGAGTTCACTGTAGCTGTACAGATGGCCGTGAGCCATCATGTGTCTGCTGGGAATTGAACTCAGAATGTCCCCACTCACTTGGGCCCGCTCGCTCTGGCATAATTCACTGTAGCTGTCATCAGGCACACCAGAAGAGGGCGTCAGATCTCATTACGGGTGGTTGTGAGCCACCATGTGGTTGCTGGGATCTGAACTCAGGACCTTCGGGAGAGCAGTCAGTGCTCTTACCCGCTGAGCCATCTTGCCAGCCCCTAATCAGTGTTTCTTAAGTCAATCTTCAAGTTTCCCACTTATGGTAAGTCCTGCTTATGACAAAAACTCTGCTTCTCTCTGAGACAGCCCCCCTAAACCCCTCATACCTCTTTCTTAGTGCTTCCTTCCTCTGACCCTTTCTCTGCTGCCCAGCTCCTAAGGGCAGGGACCAGTCTCCAGAGGGGAGATGAGTAAGGGTGCAGGGCTGTCTGCCTTTCTTGTTACTAAGATGCAGGTTTGGAGAAGGTTGCTGGGTTGCTCATGAGCACATCAGGGGACTGGCAGATATTGATAACAGAGTGGTTCCTCCATTTCCCATAGTCCTCCCCAAGTTGGGTGATCAGGGTGTAGAAGACCATCTGGAAGATCATCCAGGCCTTCTTATTATCTGACCCATGGACCAGGGGTTCTCCAGGGTTTTCATCTCTGTGGTATTTTGAATATTCTTGAGCCAGAAGGGTGTGGCAATATTTAGAGGTGTAGTCTTGTTGGAGTAGGTGTGGCCTTGTTGGAGGAAGTGTGTCACTGTGGGTGTGGGCTTTAAGACCCTCATCCTAGCTACCTGGAAGCCAGTCTTCTTCTGTTGCTTTTGGAACAAGATGTAGAACTGTTGTGCCAGGAAGCAATCGTGACCCCCTAAAAGACCATCAAGGAGCTGTTTTTGATGTAAACACATTAGGGTCTCTTTATTATAAACTCAAGTTTGGGCTTACTTACTGCTGGTCCTACTGGATGGTTTGGTGAAGCAGTGCAGAACTCTCATAGGGACAAGGTTTTATAGGAAATGGAAGTAAGTGAGGTCCAGTCTGGCAAGCATCTAACTGAATGTCTACTGTAAGCTGATAAGTGGGTGCTCTGAAGCAAGACCATACACAATCATGAACAATCTGATTAACTGTTGCCGGGAAGTAGCTAGGGAGTAACTCTAGCCAAGGACAAACCATTGGGTTCTTCATGGTACTTGGGTATAGATTGGGGTCAGCTTCAGGCCAAGTTCCCAGACTTTTATAAAATTTTTTTTGATAGAAGTCAGTTCCAAGATAAAATAAGATAGGTTTGGCCTTCCAGAACTCTCAGCTCCTCCAGCTCCATGCCTGCCTGGATGCTGCCATGCTCCCACCTTGATGATAATGGACTGAACCTTTGAATCTGTAAGCCAGCCCCAGTTAAATGTTGTCCTTCATAAGAGTTGCCTTGGTCATGGTGTCTGTTCACAGCAGTAAAACCCTACCTACCTAAGACAATCTTCATGGGCTCATTTGGGGGGTGAATTCCTCATGGTAAGAATGGCCACTTGGGGAGTGAGTTAGCCTTCTGGTTACTTTCTGGATTGGGAGGAAATCTTCTGTGAAACTCAGTCACAGTCTCAGGCTTCTCTTTCCTCCTTTGCCCCTCCTCTCCATTCAAGAAGAGACACCAATATCAATCCTGAGAGGATAGAGAGTTCCTTTGAGATGGGGTCTCACTGCATAGTCCTGGCTGGCCAGAAACTCACTATGTAGACAAGGCTGGTTTTGAAATCACAGAGGCAGGAATCACCTGCTTCTGTCTCCAGAGTGCTGGGATTAAAGGCATGCATCGTCATGCCTGAACTGTTTTTGAGTCACAGTCATATGTAGCCCAGGGTAGCCTCAAACTCACTGTGTAGCTGAGGTTGACTTTGAATTCCTGAATCTCCTGCCTCTATCTCCCAAGTGATGAGATTACAGGAATGTATGACAATGCTTATTTGAATACAATTTTTGATTGGACAAAATATATGTGGATGTAAAGAGGTGGCCTGCACAGGTTCCAGGTCAGTTGAGGCTCCAGAATGAGGCCTGATCTTGTTTCAAAAAAACAAATGAATAAATAAATATGTGTGAAGAAGAGATCAGGGTGAACTGCACGCGGCAGTGGATGCTTCAGGGAATGTGTGACATGAATTAGAATCTGACTGATGACTCATTAGATTTGGGCAGTTGAACCAGATGGCTCAGGGTTCAGGTTTTTAGAAGAAAATGTCCTGGAAGAGAGGAAATCCAAAGGTAAGAAAAATGAAACAGATGGAGAAAGACATGAGGTTTTTGTTGAAGGTCCCGTATGGTAGCCAGCATCTATAATCCCAGAACTTGAAAGGTTGAGGCAGGAAGATTGTATTAGTCAGTTGTTGCTATGACAAAGTATCCGACAGAAGTAACTTTAAGGGGAGGTCTGTTTGGGCCACACACTCTGGGGTCCAGCTCATCGTGGTGTTGAAGAAATTGTGGCAGGAGCCTGAGGCAGCTGGTTCCATCCACTGTCACAAAGCAGAGAGCAGTGAGTACTGATGTGCATGCAGTGGATGCTGATGTGTGTACAGTTCTACTTTTCTTTCTAACTCAGGACAGCTGCCCATGGGGTGGTACCAGCGTTTTAAGGTGGGTCTTCCTATGTCAATTAATCCAGTCCAGAAACTACCTCAGGATGTGGTCGCAAGCTTGTCTCCTGGGTGACTGTAGGCCAGCTTGCTTCAGTCATCAAAAGGATGTTGAGTCAAGTCCAGCCTAACTACAGAGCATAGCTTTTTATTTTTTTAAGATACCTACATGCTGAAGAATCATGAAAATCTTTAATAGTAATAATTTTAAATTTAAATAAAATTTGGGTTTTCATTGAATGAATATATATGTATATATATATATATATACACACACACATATATATATGTGTGTATATATACACACACATACACACACATACACACACACACACACACACACACACACATATATATATATATATACACATACCTTTGTTTTGGTCAAATCCCATTTCATTTATATTTCAGCTGGCCAAGCCTCTAGCCTTAACACCAGAAAGTAGAGAAAGGATTTTTATTCTTTTAATCTTGACACTGACCCCTTTAGTCACAACTCTAAGAAGCTATTTAGTCAGTCATGACTTGCCCAGTTAAGACTGAGACTGACCCATTAATAGCTTGTTTTACTAAGAAAGGTTACTCAGCTAACAGGAGGGAATGCTTCTGAGATGATGTGTGTGTCTAGACCCAGCTGTGATGAGCCTCGAGTTTGAGTGTTGGGAAAAGAATTGGCCATGGGAGAAGGGGCTTTGTGAGCCATAGCTACTGCTCTACCTGTCCGGCATGGCTAGAAGTGTTGAATGAAAAGCTCCAACTAAGAAGCAGGGGAAACTTTAAAGCATTTGGAGTGCTGGAGGTTGCACCTACTGTTTGAATATTCCAGGCAAGTGCTACCATTGAGGCATACTCCCAGCTTGAAGATATTTACCAAGATGTATTCTACGAAGAAGACGGTTTAGGTTTAGGTTGTTTGAATTGGTGTCTTACTGACTAACAAGACTGGAGTATCCCTGAGGCCACCTGCCATGCTTTAATGCCTCTCTACAGTTTGGACAAGTAGAGTTCAACATCATTACAAACAGCTTCCAGGACGATGGCCCAGGATGAGCAGGAGTAGAAGGTCAATTAAGGTCAACCATGAAGAGAAAGACGCTTCAGATACCCAGCGAGACCCAGATGAGCTTTCCATCACCGTAGTGGAAAAGCTGGTTTCTGTTCATTCATTGTGGACCAAGTGCTTGCATCATTGTTTTGCTGTGTTCAGCAGCAGTGGGTGATGTACAGGCATCATGCCTGTGGCTCTCGTCACAGGAATGTTGGGAGGACTTCTGGAGGATTGTTCTGGGGAAATTTAAAAAGGTTGAATCTTTATATTTTCTCCACATTTCACTCTTTGCCTCTCCCACTTTTCATCCCTTTATCTTCTAATAAAGGCAATAAAAGTATTAGGTTTTAGGGGGGAGGTGTAAGAGAGGGATGGCAAATCAGCAAAGGCCACTTGCTGCTTGTCAATTTAGTCATCAGAAAGGAGGGAGTCTCAACTGAGAAAATGCTTCCACAAGATCTGGCTGTAGGCAAGCTTGTAGGGCATTTTTTAAATTGATAATTTATCGGGGGGAGGGTCCAGTCCATTGTGGGTGTTTTTATTCTTGGGCTGGTGGTTCTGAGTTCTCTAACAAAGCAAGCTGAAGAAGCCATGAGAAGCAAGCCAGTAAGCAGCACCCTCCATGGCCTCTGCATCAGCTCCTGCCTCCAGGCAGAAGAAGCCATGAGGAGCAAGCCAGTAAGCAGCACCCTCCATGGCCTCTGCATCAGCTCCTGCCTCCAGGTCCCTGCCCTGTGTGAGTTTCTATCCTGACTTCCTTTGGTGATGGACTGTGATGTGGAAGCATGAGCTGAACAAATCCTTTCTTCCTTAACTTGCTTTGGTCATGGTGTTTCATCACAACAATAGAAGCCCTAACTAAGACAAGTTGGTATCAGGATAGTGGGGTATTGTGGATCACATTATTTTGGGGAGGATTGTGGAAGGACGTTGAAACTTTGGGCTAGAAAGCTTGGTGAGCTGTTCTGTAGGAGCTTGGAAGATAGGAATGTGGAGACCCAGCTCTCGCAGTTTCAGAGGGAGGTATGAGGACTCTACTGGGGCCATTTGTTATTTTGAATTAAACTCCTGTAGTTTTGGTTAGTTGAGGCTGAAGAACCCACCATGAGTAGCCAGCAAGACACCAGAACTCCTAACATGAAACCTCTGCTTCGCTGGGACCCTTGGCGCTGGTTAGCTGAGCTGAGCAACCAGTGATTTAAAAGATGGTATCTTCTGGGAAGTGTTTCCTGAGAGTCAGCACACCGTGCTGTGTTCCAGAGGTGTCCAAGGTTGGACCTCATGCTAGAGACCAGACTTGGCAGTTTAAGGGTCACTCAGTGTAAATGGTACTGGTTTTGAAGGCATGAAGGGGTTGTGAAGATCATCTGAGGCTGGCACTGTGGGAGGCCAGGAGAAGCCATTGGTGAAAACCTCAGTGGCAGTTGAAGGCCCAGGTCTGAAGGAGTGATGCTGAGAAGCTGAGGCTTGGCACCATGCAGTGAGCCATGACAGATCAGCTAAACTTGATGCGTCTCGATCATACATTCCTTTCCGTGGAGAAGGTACCCCTGAGCCTTTTTCGTTGTTATGACAAAATCTTAGGAAATGGCTCCTGTGTTTCTTGCTTTGCTCTCTCATCTTCCCATTAAAGAGAACTTCAGTCAAAACAAGAGGACCCAAGGCTTTACATCCAGCTTTTCAGCTTCAGCAACGATTTCTTTATCAAATGAATCAATACTGCTTTCTTCTTAGCAAACAGGAGGCTTACATACCCTCCTACAGTTCTTGACAAGTCCTTGCCGAGTGTCAGACCGTCTGTATGGTCACTGGATCTATTGTTCACCTCAGTTGTAGCGTCTCCCTCCCCTCTCCACACCAGCACCCCCTCCCTCTTCCACAGCGTGTGGAGGACTAACTTCACTTGCTGGTGGAGGTTGGTGGTGTCTCATTGCTGGCTGTGGAGCCAGTTCTCTCATCCTTTCCTTTCCTTTCTTCCCTGTACCACTGACGTTATTCTCAGGCGGGTTTCTGAGAATGAATGTACCGAGTTGATGATGTGTGTAAGCATACTGCGGCACCCACAGGCTTTACAAGAATTACCTATTGCTTGCTTCTCTGGATTGACAAGTAGATCTGCTTCAAGACTCTCACACTCAGGAGAGAGAACAGTTTTTTAATGATTTTTTTTTTAATCCATCCATCATATCCTGCTGCTTATTCACCTCATAAAATCCATTGACAATGTTACGGTCATTTTTAACATCAAACTGGGTCTGTGCTCCCAGCTTACAATCAAAATACCCAGTGGGATACATTGGAAGCCAATTGAGTGTCTTTCTAACGTCAACCATGTTGACCATAGCTGTCTGGATTCTGTTCCCTTTACCCTTAACCTTGGCAATCAAATGGGGCATCTTGTAGTGTTAAAACTGGTCTGTTGCACTGCTGTTGAAAACAGATATTTTGGCTAATTAGTAACTTTATCAATCAGATGAACATATGTTGGATTGCACTTTTTTGGTATCTTCTGTCTGGAGAAGAAGGGAGGGCATCAATGACTGACTGCAAGAACTCTCAGTCGGCCTCTGACATGAAAACCTTTCCCCACTGAGGCTATAAGCTTACCTTCTGTATTTTCTCAAAACAGGTGCCAATGGCTGCACAACAGCTCTCTGGATGGTCCCTCTCAGACTGAGCCTGGAGTTTTAATGTGTTTGAATCTGTAAAGACTGTGGGACTTTTAAAGTTATTTTGTTTTATACTGAAATATGAATATTAGTGTGCCATCTTCAGGATAGATGAGGAAGGAAAGGTTGAGAAGTGATGTGTTTGTATGTTAAGCCTGGCAGTAAGGGAGCATGACTTTGATCCCAGGATTTGGGAGGCACTGGCAGGCAGAAGTCGAAACCAGCCTGATCTACAGATCAAGTTTCAGGACATCCAAGAAACCCTACTTCAAAACATCACCATTGCACTCCCCCAAAAAAATAGAAAAAAAAAAAAAGAAAAGAAAACCAACATGTTTGTGTGTTGACATGGGATCAGTTCCACTGACTGGTTTTATGTCAACTCGACAGAAGCTAAAGTCATCTGTGAGAAAAGAACCCCAATTAAGAAAATGCATCCATAAGATCAGGATGTACATGAGCCTGCAGGGCACTTGTTAATTAATACTTTATGTGGGAGTGGTGCCATCTCTGGGCTGGTTGTCTAGGGGTCCCTAAGGAAGCAGGCTGAGCAAACCAAGGAGCAAGCAGAGAAGAAGCAGGACTGCATGGTGTCTGCGTCAGGTTTCTGCCCTGTCTTCCTTTGGTGATGCCATGGAAGCTGAAGCTGAACATGCACTTTCCCTCCCCAAGGTGCTTTGGTCCTGGTGTTTCATCACAGCCATAGTGACCATGACTGAGACACTGTTCTCACTGAGGGTCCTAGTTAGGGTCCTGTCACCTGCACAGAGCAGCTCATGACCATCTATGTCAGCTCCACAGGATGACACCCTCTTCTGGCCTCCTTTGTACCAGGCAGGTACATGGTGCACATATGCAGACATTCATAGACACATGAAATAAAAATAAATCTTTAAGAAAAAAAGTACCAGGTCTAAAGCATCAGCCAGCAATATGATCTTTATAGCTGATGTAGAGCTGGGTAGCTCTATATTCAAAGTAACATGTTAAAATTTAGTAATAAGGGCATTTTTTGTTTGTTTGTCCTGACAGGGTTTCTCTGTAGTCTTGAGTGTCCTGGAACCCACTCTGTAGACCAGACAGACCTCGAACTCACAAAGATCCACCTGCCTCTGCCTTCGAAGTGTTGGGATTAAAGCACTACCACTGTCCTAAGGACAAATTTTAACATAATCTTAGTCAATTGTTTTTTAAATATATGAGGTATGAGTCATTAAAATGTTTAGTCATATGCCCCACGTATATAGAATTTATTTATGGTATATGCTTTACTACTTTACTAACTGATTTTGAGTTTCTAATACTCCCCATATTTAAATTTATGATTTTTTTGGAATACAAAAAACACCTTTCAGAGGCAGGCGGACTTCTGAGTTCAAGGCCAGCCTGGTCTACAGAGTGAGTTCTAGGACAGCCAGGGCTACACAGAGAAACCCTGTCTCGAAAAACCAAAAAAACAAAACAAAACAAAAAACAAAACAAAAAAAAAACCCCAAACAAACCAAAAACCAAAAACCAAACAAACAAAAAAACCAACACCTTTCAAACTCTGAACAAGTTCATTATACAGTGGTTTAAATAGACATTTAGTTTAAACACAGAGGTTTAAATAGTTACTTATGTCCTTTTCTGGTCTCTCTGGGCACCAGGCAGTGGCCTCACATGAATGAAGACATTCACACATACACATAAAATAAAATAAATAAAACTTAAAAAGAAACATAGCTTTAATAACACAGAGAAATTTGCCTTTTTTTTTGAGAGATTACCCAGATGACAGCAAACCAGGGATAGAAACAGAAAAGTATTTGCCCAATTACTGAGTATTCATTGATGTGCAGCCCAAGCCAGGTGTAAATATTTCTTTAATATTCTTGAGAATTCTGAAAGATGGCACAGTGGTTAAGAGCAATTGCTTGTTTTCCTTCCATGTTGTTGTGATACACACAAAGCAACTTCAGAGACAAAAGCTTTATTTTAGCTCAGTTCCCAGTGATAGTCCTTTGTGGTGGGGAAGTTGTCAGAGGCTTGGAGCAGTTGGTCCCATTATATCTGCAGTTAGGATGAGGGAACAATGAGCGTGTGCAGGTTGCTATACTGTCCCTGTTTTTGTCTATCTCAGCTAGGGAATGGCCCCACCTAGAAAGGGCATGTCCTCAAGCTCGACTGATTCTTTCAAGATTCTCTCCCACCAATAGGACTCTGCCCTGACAAGCTGACAACCAACATTATCACATACGTATTATGAACACACTTGTGCTGAAGAACAAAAAGATGGACAGGTGAAATATTCCAGACAAGGTCAACAGGAGTGAGGGGTGTCTCTATTTTTTTTTTTAACATTCATTTGTGGTGTATGAAGTGTGTGTGTATCACAGCATGCATGTGGAAGTCAGAGGACAACCTGTGGGAATCAGCTTCCTCTTTCTTCCACGTGTGTCCTGGGACAATTCTCAGGTCCTAAGGCTTGACAGCAAAGGCCACTCCCTGCTGAGCCATAGCAACAGCTTGGATGACTCTGCTTGTGGGCCAGATGTATATTTTATTAAGGTTTATCAAGCAGCCCTGTAAGGTACTGCTATTTTTCTAGGTTTGCAAGTAAGGCATTCGGGACTTGAAGGGTTGCTTATGTCATAGAACTGCTTAAGGGCAGGGCTATATCATTTGACGTCTTTCCCTGGTTGTCTTCTGATGGAACAAGAAGGCATCTAGGCAACGGAGAGACAGACCAAGGCTGACGAGCAGCATGTTGGGGAAGATGATAGAGTCCAGTGTTTTAAATGTTTGGTAAATTTTCTTTTAATCTTACCCATAGGGCAGGGGCTTTGTTTTGTTCCCAGGAACAAGGCTCAGTTTAAGAACAATGACCTAGGATGGAGAGTGACTGACTGCGGACCCCCATGGTTACCAGGCTGAGAGACTCAGCAGACTTCACTGGAAGGCTGACGTCAGTGGGCTTTATCTCCAGCTTGTTCTGAAACATTGCATCCTTCAGTCCTCTGAGTCACCTCACCTGCAGCTTCTAGAACTCTGCCTCATTTCAGGGTCTACAGGCCAGCCTGTAGGTAAATAATGCTTTTTACTCTTCCTGATTTCATAAAAGTAGAATCATGACTCAGTTACATTCTCCAGAGAGCTAAAGGTATACTCACATGTGTCCAGACCAGGAGTTAGTCACATAAACAACCCGGAGTTGCTAGGCAACCCAATACACAATTAGTTTCAGCGATGGCAGTGTTTGCACTTAGTTCCGGGATGCTCTGGGGATTCTGAGTTAAGGTCCAAGGACACAGGTGCGGAACAGCCATATGTGGGGTTTTTGTGTCAAGCCTGCATTCTTCCCCTTTCCAAGGGCCCCTGGATTTGGTTTACATTTCCTGCTTAAGCTTGCAATAATGAGATGTGAGAATAGGAGGAGGGGAATGCCAGCCAGTTCAGAGAACATGTGAGGACGACATGCGTGTGCATGTGTGCCTCCATGCCACAGTTCAGTTCTATGAGTGCTCAGGCTGGCTCCTAAGGGTTCCTTAGGTTTGTCTTCCAAAGCTCCCCTTTTCCTAAAGCCACTCATACTGGGGATGCCTGCCTCCTGCTATGTATTTTTGTTGCAATTGTTATTGGTTTTGGTTGTTGGACCTTTCTAAAGTTAGGAAGAATTTCCTCTGTCCCTCTGGGACTTATTTCCTTTCTCTAAACTGAGAAAGACACAGAAGAGAGCCTTTCTGTCTGACCAGATTATACTTTCAGGAATCACACAGGTCACAAGTGACACAAAGACAAGAGGGATGGCTAGGGTACACTTCTTTCCCATGACATGGGCAGTAGCCTCTTAGCAGACATTAACAGCTGAGTTTTTTGGAACCCTTCTGGTGGCTAAGCTTACTCCCCCAACCAGGCTCAGGCCCACTGGCCCACCACTGGAACCCTCCCGTCCCAGCCAGGACCAATTCCAGGGAATCTTTCTGCTTAAATCAGCCAGGATCAGCTCCTAAGCTTAGCCCAAGATTCCTGAGTAGACACTTTCCCAGGAGTGTTCTAGAGTGTCTGCTCATTTCTCTTAGCTGGTAGAACCATGCAAACTCTGGATTAGAAGAGCGACAGAGGTCTACCTTATCACAGTTCTAGAGGGGAGGTACCAGAAATCGGCTCAGGGTTGTGTGAATCAAGGACCACAATCCCCCCAGAAATGACTAAGGAACTCGAATCCTTCTTCCAGATTCCAGCAGCTCCCAGGACTCCTGGCCTTACTGCCTTCTGGATGTGGTTACATGATTCTGTTCTCTTCCTCTGTGGTCACATTGCCCTGCCTTCCCTCTGTGTTAGTGTTCCCTCTGCCTTTTATAAGGACATGTAATTGTATTTGAGACCCACCTCCACTCCAGTGTAATCTTCCATCTTGAGAGCCTTACTCACATCTATAAAGACTGCCTCCCATTTCCTCCCTGCTCTTTGCCATAGAAGCCTGCATTCACAGGGTCTAAGACTTAATCCATGGGGACATCTTCTGGGAGGCATTTT
Organism: Mastomys coucha; assembly: GCF_008632895.1. Taxonomy (NCBI): domain Eukaryota; kingdom Metazoa; phylum Chordata; class Mammalia; order Rodentia; family Muridae; genus Mastomys; species Mastomys coucha. Next base: position 25,099,821 of record NW_022196896.1, on the reverse strand, counting down.
CAACTATTTGAGTACCCTCGATGTATTCCTCCATAGCTCATGGTTGGTTTATCTCTGTCTCCTTTACTAGACCGTGTACCTCAGGGGTTCTGGGGCGCAGGGCCCCAAACCCATGAGTTTCTTCTGTTGTGTGCTTTGCTGCCACAGCACGTCTGGTAGGCATGTATAGACATCCACTGACTGAGCTAACAGACCAATTAAATTCAATATATAATGATCACTGCGTCTTTTCTTCAGCAAGCATTTTGAACTTAAAGTTTTAGAGGGAATATGACTCTTAGCAGATGAGAGACATGTGGACCCCGATCCAGCTCCCGGGGCAAACATTGTTGATTTTTTTTTTTTTTTAAATATCAAACACAGTGGCATCAGCAGCATGGAATTCTGGGAAGTTGCTTCTTCTGAGTAAAATTAAACAGCAAGATAAAAAATATTCAACCCGGTTCTGTGCCCCTGTGTAGGGGAATGCCAGGGCCAATAAGTGGCAAAGGGTGGGGTAACAAGCAGGGGGAGACAACAGGGGTTTGTTCTTGTTTTTTTTTTTTGTTTTTGTTTTTGTTTTTGTTTTTTCTTTTTGGAGGGGAAACTGGGAAAGGAGAAATCATATGACATGTAAATAAATACAATATCTAATTAAAAAAATATTCAACCTGAGGCTTGGTGGCTGTCACCTGTAGTCTGGAGCAGGAAGACACAATCTCACAGCAAATTCTCTGCTTCTCTGGCTCTTACAATCTTTCTGTCCCTTCTTCCAACATATTCCCTAAGCCTTAGGTGGGGAGCATTTTGTGGATGTATCCATTGGGGCTGGGTTCCACAGCTCTGCATTTTGATTGGTTGTGGCTTTCTGTTGTGGTTTCTGTTGCAAAGAGAAGTTTCCTTGATGAGAGTGAGGATTACACTTATTTGTGGGTATGAGCACAGATATTTATTGATTGCTATTAGGGATTATGCTGGTTTAGTAAGTTAGTCACCATGATTTCACCGTCACTAAGTAGTTTGCCAGGTTTTCAATACCAGGTATGCTATCCTTCTTGTTGGGTGGTCTTAAGGTCAGTTAGAGAGATGTTGGCTACTGCCAAGGTATGTGTGTCACTACTGCACCTGTAGGGTCACTGTGCCATGCTGGTTGGTTGTTGATGTGGTTCTTGTGTTGGTTGGCTCCACACTGCACCTGTAGGGTCACTGTGCCATGCTGGTTGGTCATTGATGTGGTTCTTGGCTTGGTTGGCTCCACATTGCACCTGTAGGGTTACTGTGCCATGCTGGTTGGTCATTGATGTGGTTCTTGGCTTGGTTGGCTCCTTTGGAAGCTTGCATGGTACCTTCTAGAACTGTGAAAGCTAACTCTCAGGGAGGGGACATTCAGGTTAGTTCCAGCTCAGGGTCCCTTGAGGCCTGTTTCTGCAGTATATGATGTCTTTACCAATAGAAACTTAACCTTCCACTTCTGGAGTGTAGCCAATGGCAACAACAATAAGATGGGAATCTTTAAGCCAATGGTTCTGGCCACATTTCAAAAGAGGGCTTCTTGTGTTTGGTACCGGGGTTTTTGCTAGGTGGTCTGGTTTTTTGTTTTTCTCTTAACAAAGCAGTAACTACCTTCAGTTTCCAAAGCAAATCTCTACATCAAACAGAAGAGATTTTTCTTTAACCTTGAAACATGCTAATTCCTTTTTATGGTGCCAAACACAATTTGCCCTGTCTCCCCCAGTCCCCAGTTATCATCAGCTTCTATTCACCCTAGGAAAGTCGCTTTTCTTACTCCGTCATACTGACATTTACTTTATTGCCTGTCCCCCAAACACAAATACCATCAAATGCTTCAGTTCTCTTCTTGTTTTCTCAGAGGAGACTCATGACCTGCCAAGTGGCTCCATCAACTGCCAAGTTGTGCTCTCTGTCCTATGCTTGCGCCCCCTCCCCCATGTCCCTTTGAGTCCATGCTGCTTAGGAAGATGGTTCCACGTGTGTCTGGTCCTGACCAGCTGCAGCCTGACCTCTGACTCTGAGCCAAGCCTCTAACTTTTGTCTTCCCAAGGAGGGAGCTAAAGGACATGGTGAATGACACTTGTAGGGCAGGCACGCATGCTCAGGGCCAGTCGGTGTGGAGAATAGAGAACACTGTCTTTCCACAGTGTCTGCTGCTGCACCCTGTATCCCCAAGACCCCTTAACCCTGGAGGAAGGACAGTGTGGAATGAAATTATGGAGCTGCTTTCTTCAGACGTATACATTGCAGCTGATAGATCTATAATGTTATGTTCATCAACCATGGATGACTGTATCACATTTCTTTTATTTTTTTTGAAAAATATAAATTGCCTTCATATTTTTTAGAGATATATTTCTTTATTTTACATATATGGCTGTTTGTATGCCTGTATGTCTGCACAACACAAGAGGGCATAGGATACCATGGGGCTATAGTAATAGATGGTTGTGGGCTGACACATGGGTCCTGAGAGTTGAACGCAGAACCTCAGGAAGAGTAGCCATGCTTTTAACCACTGAGATATCTCATATTTCATACAGGAAGATAAACATGTTTTGATGGTGTATACTTAATCATTTCTTTTCATGGATATGTATGTGGTATGCGTGTGCGTGCACGTGTGCATGTGTGTGTGTGTGTGTGTGTGTGTATTTGCTCATGCCTGTGCATGTGAAGGCCAGAGATTGATGCCCAGTGTCTTCCTTAATTACTCTGTTTACTGAGGCAGGATCTCTCGATGAAGCAGAGCTTGCCAATTTGGCTAGTCTTCCTAGCCATTTTGTCCCTGGCCTTGAGTCTCTAGGTCCCAAACAACAGGGTTACCAATGGGCTTCCATACCTGTTAGCGTTTGCATGAGTGCTGGGCATCCAAACTCTCTTCCTCATGTTTGCATGGCCAGCCCCTTATCTGCTGAGCCATACTTGGATTGAACAGAGGGCCTGGTACATGAGAAGCAAGTGCACTACCACTGAGATAGTTTTCTCCACCCAAGGCTGCTATGGTTTGGATGTTGGTTTTGTTTTTAAAGATGGTTGTTCTTCTCTTTTGAGAATTGTTGAGATCTCTAGGCTAGAGTTTAATAGGATTGGCATGGTTATTTGTACTGATGTCTACATGGCAACTAAGCAGACTGCCAGAAAGGGCTCTACTGGGAATCGAGTAAATAGAGGATGCTACATATTGTAGTTCAGGAGTGTATTTCTTTATAGCTTTGGCAGTAAAACCAGGGCATAAGAGCCATATGATCTTTCTATGTTGTATAGAGACATCACAAGGCCCTAAAAGGCTTTCCTTGGTCTGTGATTGTCAACTTGACACAAGCTAGGGCCATCCGGGAACAGAGAGCCTCAACTGAGGGGCTGCTTCCATCAGGGTGCCTGTAGGAAGGTCTGTGGAGGCAGTTTATTGATTAATAATTGATGTGGGAGGGACCAGAATGGCACTTTGGGTGGTGCCATTTCTGGGCAGGAGCTCCTGGGACATATAAGAAAGCAGGTTTGAGCCGTGGACAACAAACCAGTAGGCACCGTTCCTCCGTTCCCTGTGCTCCAGCTCTTGCTTGAGTTTCTGTGCCAACCTTCCTTGGTAATGGATTATTGATCACTACCTAAAAGTGTAAATCAAATAATCCTTTTCCTTTCCACTTTTCTTTTGGTATTTTATCACAGCAACAACACTGGAGTGGGCTGCTCTTTGGCTATTGTAGAATTGCCTCCTCTGGTGTTGGGAGACTGTCAGCTCTGGCCAGCCTGTCCCAGACCCCACCCCTAAAGATGCAAGATCTTTGGCTAGAGAGTCCCAAAGTGCAGGAATCTATTCTTTCTCCTCATGCCTCCACAAGAAATTAACACATATAAAGCATTTCTCACCTTTCCCCCAGAGTTTAGAACTCCTTCACGATTAGAAAGAGAAAGTGAATGTCATTTGTATTCATTTCTAGACTTTTAAAAACAGTAGTGTGTATGTGTGTGTGTATGTGTGTGTGTGTGTATGTGTGTGTATATGTGTGTGCATGTGTGTATGTGTGTGTGCATGTGTGTGTATGTGTGTGTTTGTGCATGTGCATGTGTGTGTATGTGTGTGTGCATGTGTATGTGTATGTTTGTGTATGTGTGTGTGTGTACATGTGTGTATATGTATGTGCATGTGTGTATGTGTGTGTGTATGTGTGTGCATATGTGTGTATGTTGTGTGTATGTATGTGTGTGTGTATGTGAATGTATATCATTTGTGTGTGTATACCAGTGGACGTCAGAAGAGAGTATCAGATCCCTTGCAGCTGTAGTTACAGATAGTTGTGAGCCATCTGGATACTGGGAACTGAACTTGGGTCCTCTGGGTCATCTCTCCTAGCCTCTAAACTTCTGTTTTTAAAGATTAGTTCAAAATTTTCCTGTCATTGTCCATCAAATCCTTTGTGAATTTAACATCTTTGATGGGGAGAAACATCACATAAATATGAAAATATTGTTTACAATTGTCTCTGGACTTAAAAGGGGCAGAGATAACCAACCCAACTTTACTGCCCTTTTCTCTTTTCCTAATCTTCTTTTGGAGCCACTGTTTGAGTGGGAAAATGAAACAAAGAAGCAGCTAGATCAAATAAAGGTATTCATGGGACCAAAGAATGACAGGAGTGAGCCTTGTGTTGGATGGCTACTGTAAATATCGGACAAGGAGAGAACTTTTAAAATGCCTTGCCTAGTGCCTGGGAGTGTAGATTGGTTGTATTATGCTTGCCTTGCATGCATGCCGATCTGTGTTCTATCCCTGCCTCTCCACACATTTGGCATGGTGGTATACTACAGTAATCCCAACAGTTGAGAGGCAGAGGTAAGAAGATCACAATAGATTCCAGGCCAGTTTGGTCTACATAGCAGGACTATAGACATGGCTATAGAATGATACTTTATAATAATAAAAAAAAAACAAATAAATACTTGTCTAATAAGATAAGGTCCATGCTGCCGGGCAGTGCCTTTAATTCCAGCACTTGGGAGGCAGAGGCAGGCAGATTTCTGAGTTTGAGTCCAGCCTGGTCTACAGAGTGAGTTCCAGGACAGCCAGGGCTATACAGAAAAACCCTGTCTCGAAAAACCAAAACAAACAAACAAACAAAAACAAAGAAACAAACAAAAAAGATAAGGTCATGCTAAAGGAACATAATATTTTCTAAACAATTTATTATTTGAGGACGGTCAAATCTCTGACTTAAGAGGAATGACGTCTCCCATGCTTCAGAGTGAAAACTTCAAAGGAAAGTCTTGTTATGCACATATCTGAGGATGATGTTCAGAGCCAACATCTTTTGGTGGATGTGACAGCCTTTAGCTTTTCTCTAATTAACAAGTCCCCAAGTCAGTTTCTAAAACACATTTCTGCTAGTCCTTCATACCAGAACCAGGCCCTTTAGAAGCCAGGTTCCTGATGAATTATTCATTTGTTGCATCAAAATACAGAGCCTTGCTCACCTCTAGGTTGTTTTGCAGTGTCCACTGCCAACCATCTGATAGTTGTGCTAATGTGATTATTGAGAGGAATATCAGTATTCCTCCCAACATGACAGACTGTGGGGAGGCCTCCCAGCACAGGCAATGGGCACCAGCTTCTCCAGTGTCTGTCCAGAAATAGAGGTGAGGAACATCTGGTCAACCCACTGAACCAGACAGGCAATAGTAATTAGTATTGTTTATAACAGATAATATAGCTCTTTAATTTGAGGAGAGACTATTTGGTTTTTTCCAATTACCTGATTTCAGGAAAACAAGTGTTTTCTGATAAAAGATTCCTATCAAATGTTGGCTTCACAGAAGATCAAGACATGGCAAGGACAAAGGCTTTGGGAGGGCACACACCTCATGTAAATGACCTAGAATAGTGTTTCTCAAACTTGGATGTGTTCACGATCGTTAAATTCGAATCACAGTTCCCAATGCAGCCCCAGTGTCTGAATTCCCAGGAGCTCCCAGGGGTGGTATTCCTAGCCACGGCCACCACCAAGCTCAAGCCAAGCCTGCAAGCAGTCAATTCAAGGACTCCCCTTGTTGGACTAGCCAGAACTCCCCCTTTTCCCCCAGCCTCGGGTTAGATCTAGCCTGTGGGCTCCCCACTGTTCTCAGCTTTTTCCATGGCTTCCAGTGGCACCTGGGTGTCCAAGATCCTAAGAACGAGACTGCCTGGTCTCCTTGCAGGTCTGGGGACCCCTGAGCCAGCTCCTGCTGTCACTGTGATTCCCCACCCTGGAGGAGTGTCCCAAGGCTTCACTACAGCCCAACACTTGCCTGGCAATGGCATGGGGTAGGTGTGGTCAACTCCCGTGCCCTGCCTCCCCTACTGGCCAAGGAGACATGGGACCAATGACAGTATCGGGCTGTTGTTCTCCTGTCCTGAAATTCCCCCTGACAAACAAATTGGTCCCTTATCTTTAAATTAAACTTCATTCTATTTTCTTCCATTATATTTTCTATACCTGAGAGTCTCTCTTCTATCTCTTGTATTCTGTTGGTGATGCTGTGTCTACAGTTCCTGTTCTCTTTCCTAGGTTTTCCATCTCCAGGATTGCCTCATTTTTTACTTTCTTTATTGCTTTTATTTCCATTTTCAGTTCTCAGACAGTTTTATTCATTTCCTTCACCTGTTTGATTGTATTGTTCTGTATTTATTTAAGGGATTCATTTATTTCCTTTTTAAAGGCCTCTATCGTCTTTACAATATTGGATTTAAGGTCATCTTCTCGTGCTTTGGCTGGCTGAGGATATCCAGGGCCTGCTGGAAAAGGATAGCTGGGTCTGGTAGCTCCATATTGCCCTAGCTCTTTTTGACTGTGCTCCCATGATGTGCTTTAGCCATCTGGTTTTTCCTGATGTTGACTGTATGTTCCTGGTACCAGCAGGGCTCCTCAGGAAGGCTAGAAGAGCTTTTAGTCTGGCCACATTCCCATTTCAGGTAAGTTTGTGGTGATTGTGAATAATTTCCAAAGTGCATGTCTTGTCGTAAGAAAGAGTTCATTGAGTTGGGCATGGTTCTTCTCTTCATTCCAAGATGTGACCAAATTTGGTCATGTGTGTCATAGCTGGATTCAAGGTTATTTCTGACAGCTGGGTAGTCTAAGACAGCCAACTTCAGGGGTGCTTCTTCAAAGGCTGGCCTTGGTCCCTGGCGTGCACTCCTGAGGTCCAGTCTTCAGACAGAGGTGATAAAGGCCATGGACCTGCCACAGCATTGTGGGTACATAGTTCAGAGACTCACTCCTGCAAGACAAGCATTCTATCCAAGAACCACACCCACAAAACCTCTTTGGAAGGTAGTTTTCATAGAAGGAACATGGCCATATACCTCTGCACACAAGGCTCCAGCTTGCTGCATTGAACAAAACAGCATCTCCAGGCAGGGCAAAAAGCAGGGCAGCAAAAGAGGCAGTCTGTAGTCCAACTCCCAATAATCCACTCCCAACAGTGGTTGGCAGCAGCTATGAATGGAAGTCCAAGGATCCAGCAGTTAGTTGCTCAGTCCCACAAGGCAAGCAGGCAAAGCAAGCCCTAAACTTCATTCTAGATACTGGCAACATAAGCCATATTCTTGGTCAAAATATCACAAGAATGAGCGCTAGCCTAGTTCATGACAGATTCCTTGTTTCCCTATGAAGTACTTGAGCTAGGTCCTCATGTCCTCGTTTATCTTTGCATTTCCTGTCTCCTAAGCCCCCTTCTACCCCCCAGAATGGCTCTGTAAGTTCTGTTACCAGCATTTATAGGCTTTCCCAACTTAGAGTTCTAACCTGTCCTACAGGTTAGCAACCAAACAGTGCCAATACCCGAGCATCCCGCAGGTCCGTCACGACAGTGGCTCCACTCCTTGGTGCCAATTTCTGTCTTGTTTTTTGTTTTTGTTTTTCCTGTTTTTGTGATAAAATACTCTGACAGAAGCAACTTGAGGGAGAAAGAGTTTGTTCTGGTCCACAGTTCAAGCTACAAATGTACTCATGGTACTGAAGGCCTTGACACACAGTCTCTTGATTTAATAGCGATGACTGCTTCCTAGTGTCTGTCTCACTTTCCACTTTGCACACTCTGGGATGTTTGACCCATGGAGTGGTCCTTCTCAAACTTAAATGGGTCTCCCCACATCAATGCACAGTTATGACATTCCTTCACAGGCATCTCCTGTCTGATTCTGTCATGTTGACAGCACTATCCCCAAGTCCTTACTCAAGGAAACCTGATCTTTTAAACATTTAATAGTTTTCTTCCTCTTCTGGACAAATGTGAGCTATTCTGAGGCGGTCTTATATCTTAGGCAGTTTGTGCATGTTTGGCATGGAGCAGAGAGGGTGAACAATTGGACAGTTTTAGTGTCTCCTATCTACACCTGTCTGTGACCTGGGGGCTTCTTTCTGTCTTGCTTCCTTTCCTTAGTTACAAATGAGTATCTGTCTGCTTAAAACCCAGAAAGAAAGCAAGACATGTCCTCAGAGATCACAGAAGTTTCATTTTCTATTTATTGAAATGAAGACCCTCAGGAGATGTCTTAGAATTATTGCCATCTCTTTCTGTCTCTCTCTGCCTCTCTCCCTCTGTCTCTCTCTCTTTCCTTCTCCCTCCCCTCTGCCTCCCTCTTTCTCCATTTTTCTCTCTGAAGTTAGATAAACAATAATATTTGAAATGGAAATGAATTTCCATCCAGACCTGTCTGTGTCACACCTGGGTCAAGGGATTGATGTGAATATTAAGTGGAGATTCTGGAGCTGAGTGCGGGCTTGGAAGGTTTTACAGGAGAAAAGTCAGCTTGAGGAAGCCACATGCAATGCGGTTCTGCCTCATATGGGGGCTGAGGAAGCTCCTGTGGGTTGCCTGAGGCTGGATTACAGCTACATGCATGTTCAGAAGCCTGTCCGGGGTTAAGCTAATGCAGCAGTCTCTCCGAGCCCCTCTTTGCAGCCGTTCCTTCTCATAGCTGCAAGAACAGGTGAGAACAAGACCTTCTAGTTTGTGGAATCATCTCTTGGGGTTTTATGTTTTCATGCTCCCCGATGACCCTGCCAAGTCTTTGTTTGTGAGAACAAATCCAGGTCAGTGTCCGAGTCTCTGCCTACTCTCTGACTTCCTTCAGGCCCTGGCAGTCCTTCAGATTTCCATGGGCTCCTGACCACTTCATCCCATGTTGTCTGGCAAGGTCCTTCCTGGAGGCTGCTTTGGTTAGTGTCTCCTCTGGTAGAGCTTCCCTCAGGGCACGGGCCCCCAAACCCTGCTCCCCTCCGGAGATGTTCCCATGCTCAAGGACCAGGAGACTGTGACTCATGAGCTACAAGAAGTTCTTGGCATGCACCCTGCTGGCTGAAAGAAGATTAATGGCCCAGTGATTGTGCTTGCTGAAGGAGGAGGGCATAGGCGATGGCAATGAGTTCCTGCTAGGAAAATACTTGCCAGCCTGTGGGGAAAGCCAGCCTTGGCTTGGCAGAACGCTGGGCTCACCTAGGTCTATGAAGGTGTGTGTCTCAGAGGGATCCCTCTCCCTTTCCCCTGCAGCTCCTGTCGGAAGCAGGTGCACTAGATGCTACCATACCTATCGCCCCTCGAAAGCCTGCTGCAGGCTAACACCGGGGAAGGCTGCTGGGTGGTTAGACCTAGCCTTGGGGAGCACCTGAGGGCTGTTTCTCAAGGCGTGCCAGTCACTCATTTACTCATTCCTTGTCTTCAACAAGTAGATGGAAGCCCTTCAGTAAGTAGCCATAAGGATTGGGTTGCAGGGCTCCCAAGGTGGCCAAGGTCACCGATGTCCAAGTGCCTTTTGGGAAGTGGCGTCACATTGGCTTCCTCTACCCTCGCTTCAGATACTTTATTCATTTTAATGAAGGGCAAAATAAAGTAAATGAGAGGCAATTTCTATATTGACAAGAGTTACTCACAAAGGAATTAACATTTTCTACACGGAGACAACGAAACAAAGCTAGAAGTGGCAAACTTACAATCGTTTTAGGACATTAAATACTTTTTCATGTAGGTGCCTTTTCATGGCTGTTGCTTATCAAGGTAAAAATGAAATCGGTCTTGAGATAGTGACTGGATACCTCTAATAGGAACAGGAACACCCCAGGAGAGCAGAGGCAGCTCCTGAAGATGCCTTGAAACAGGGACTTAAGAGCAGGGAGTTTTAGCCAGGAAAAAGTGCTGAGCAATTCTGAACCTTAAAACTGCGGTCAGGTGACATCTCGCTTGGGTACTTTAAATCATCTCTAGGTTATAGGTAACTGAGTTGTATAAGTACTGGGAGGTAATTATTCGGCTGTACTGTTTATTGTGCTAATGTCCAATGATGGTAAGACATTTTAGGGAGTGCCTCCGAAGCAGACCGTACTTGCTCAGTACAGATGAGCTGCTGGTATTTTTCATTGGAATTTTGTTGAGTCAATGGATGTGTAGCAGAGAGAGGGCTGACTGTTTTTCATGCATCCCTTCCATGTTAGATTCTGAGGTACAGTAGCAGGCTGTTCCTTGTTGGAGCAGCCAGAAGGGCTGCTTAGAAGGCAGGGCACTGTGGCAGTCAAGAGCAGCTAAGCGTAAAAGGAGCAATGTGCCCCCCACCCCCTACATCCAGCAGCTGAGCTAGTCACCTGGGGCCACAGTCGGGCTTCAGTTCCCATGGGTGGACCCAGGCCAGGCCACATGCTACCTGGAGAGCCCAGTGTCACCATCCTGAGGTGCAGGTCCTCCAGAACCACTCCTGCAGCTGGTTTACATCCCATCTGTTTTCTTCTCTGCACAGGGCATCTGTCTTTGTGCTGATACTAAAAGTCTGCTGGAGCCTGGCTGGCTGCATCTCATGAATTTCTCTAGCAGGCTGAGTTTCAACCTTCTTGGATAACAGATCACTTTTTTTAAAAACGACTATCCTTTAGCCAAACATTTTTGCTGTAACTTCAGGGATCCTGTCTGTGCTGGGAACCACCTGGTGGATTCTTAGTGCCTTTGACACAAAGTGGAAGAAGCATCCGATGACCTTGACGGTGGGACTCTGGCCCAGGGACAAAGGAGCCCCTTGGAGGTCACCTCCAGGGAAATGCTCCACTGAACTCTCCCTACCCTCGCTCACATTTGGTGAGCTGTCTGCCTTCCAGAGCTCTTGCTATGCTCTGAGGAACTGAAAGAAAGGCCCTGATGTTGCACTGTGGGCATAGGCACCATGTCTGCTTTTGCCGTGGATTGGCTTGGTGATTTTGATCTTGGGCGGGTGTTAAAAAAAAAAATCACTCTTTGGTTCCCCGTCTGTGAGCCATTGAGAATAAGAGCACTTCAAATGGGTCTGTCTCATGCCGTTGTTAGGGGGAACAAAGTGGAGAATCTGGCACACAATAAGACCTATGTAAGTGGGCAGGGCCATCAGGGATTACAGCAGCCCTTGTGCCCTGCTCGCCTACCTCTCATGCCCAGGACAGACTCCCTAACCTTGACCTTGAGGTTTGTGGAATGGATGCTTGATGTTGAGTCTACTACCTGAGAGTCCTGGAAGAGCCAGGCAGATCTACCTCCATGGTAACATCAAGTGGCTCACACAGTGAAAAGTCTGGAAGCTGATGTTTCAGAGCTGCGGAGTGTTAGCCACGATCTGATACTTGTCATCCTTCTCTCAGGGAACTCAGGCTTACTCCTGAGTCTATCTCTGTCCTGGCTATGAAACGGGTCACACAAAGTAGCAGAGAGACCCTGCTTCCTTTCTGCAACTTGCCTGCTGTTTCAGCTGTATATGCCCCCTTCCCTTGTTGCTGAGTCTTGGGATATAGGGAGGGGAAGGAGGGTCTCTACTCTGCAGGAAGGCTCCTGTCAATTTGTTTGCTATACCTGTTGCCCCTAGTTTATAGTCCTTTGATTTAAAAAAAAAAAAAAGTTTTTCAGGCAACAGTTGGGTGAAGAGAGACTCCTGGAGGATCTGGCAGGGAGCCAACTCTCCTCATCACTGCCTAAGTGTGAGACTTGCTTTGCGAAAGAACCAGTCTTGTGACGAAAATCCCATTTGGGCCACAGCCTGCATAGGGCTGATGTGAGGCCTGGCCCCACGGGTGAACACAGCCTAGACGGCCGGTTTGTTCTCGGCTGACTAGAGATGGCACAGTGTACATCTGGGTTTAATCAACTGCTGCTGGCCAGTTACTAAATACTAAAATGCCCAGGGAAAGTGTCAGTTGGTGCCCTGTTTACAGCAGGTTACAGCTACACGTGCTTTGACGCCTCAGAGCGTGACAGAAAATTACAGGGCTTTAGTTTCCTTTCCACAGGTCCCTGAGGTAGGCTTGCTAGGGGTTGCCTTTTTAAAAGCAAAAGCAAGCAAGCAAGCAAGCAAGCAAGCAAGCGAGCGAGCGAGCGAGCGAGCAAGCAAGCAAGCAAGCACAAAGCAACTTTGAGCCAATGACTTCTTTTCAAACAAGTTTCTTCTAGAAGCCCAGGGTTTAGTTTCCTTGCCAAGGCAGCAGGCTTTCTCTGAGTTGCAGAGGGCGCTTCCTGTGAGCTCTGGAGAGACTTGTGACTGGTGAAGGAGGCAGGCTAGCCATGCTTTACCCTCCACAGCTCAGCAGTCCCCTGGCTTGCTCTTTTCAGACAGCTGCATGTAGGGGCTTGAATTCCAGAGAGGGGTGGTGTCTCTCTTGTCCTAGGCCGCAGAATCTTTCTGCTAATGTCCTTTGCAGTATATTAGGGGTTATTACAACTGCTTGTCTTATATCTGCTTGTCTTCACATGTCAAGAGAGAGAGAGAGAGAGAGAGAGAGAGAGAGAGAGACCCCTCCAGGACAGAACCATCCAGCTAGGGAGACAGGAGTGTGCATGCACACACAGTGAAATGGCTAGACTTAGGAGAAGAGCATCTCCAGACGGAACACACAGCACAGGGGAGGACCTGCCCATGGCTCCAACTCCTGTGCTAGGCGAGAAACAGGAAGGAGAATGGGGAAGGGGTCAGGGCTTCCACAAAGGGTGGCTCAGGCTGGATTTCAAAACTATGCGATTAGACAATGAGCTCCTGCCCATGGTAGTGACAGTGACTGTGTAGAGGGCACCCAGGGGCACTAGCGATCAGCTGAGCTGTATGCATGTATTAATTCTACCTACAAATGCTTTTTGGTGGATGCTAGTATATATATATATATATATATATATATATATATTTTAGATGAGAGAAGAGCAGATCAGAGAGGTTAAGAAACACATTCAAAGTCACACAGCTGGTCTGAGTAGGGGGTCCAAGATTTGAACACAAGAGTCCATTTCTAAAGTATCAACTTTTCTCTTTTAATGGTTGGTTTCTTCTGGCTGCATTTTTCTTGGTACTGATTAGTTTGTGTGCTTGTTTGTTTTATGTCTTAGTTTAATGCTCAGGCTGGCCTCCAACTCTCTATGTAGCTTGGGCTGGCTTTCACCTTGTGATCAACCTGCCTCAGTCTCTTGAAAGCTAGAGTTAAATGTGAACATTACCATGGGGCCAGTCTGTGCTGTTTTTGAGATGTTTTTACTGTGAGTAGTCTTGGAAGTTAGCAGGGATGTTGGTTTCTGGATCCGAGGACACGCATGCTCACTCCTTATTGTAGAAGACTCGAGTTCTGTAAACACTGGTTTCCTCTCCTGTATGAGTAGGCATCGGCTGCCCCTTCACAGTGCTCGGCATCGGCTGCCCCTTCACAGTGCTCGGCATCGGCTGCCCCTTCACAGGTGCTCTGCAGGAACAAGAACTCAGCAGACCCCACCCCAAGACAGATGGCACCCATGCTGCTTTCTGTGCCAGCAGCAGTTAATGTCTTGGTTTCTGACCCTGGAGGTCCATGTCTCCTGCTCATGCCTCTTTGAATTGTGTAAAGGCAGCTATCTGTCTAAGTCACTTTTCTATTGCTGTGATAAAACACCATGACCAAGGCAACTTATGGAATGAAGGATTTACTTGGTTTCTGGCTCCAGATGGGTAGAGTCCATGGTGGCAGAGCAGAGGAGGCAGCAGGCATGGTGGCAAGAATAGCAAGCCAGGACCTCACATCTTGATCCTCAATCAGGAAGGAGAGACAGTGTACTGAGGCACAAGTCTTTGATTTCTCAAAGCCTGCTTCCTGTGACATACCTCCTCCAGCAAAGTCATACCTCCTTCCTAATCCTACTCAAACAGGGCCACCCAGTCTTCAGACATCTGAGCCTATAGGGGGAGTACTCATTCAAACCAATATCTGAAATGCAGGATATCTGATGTGCAGCCCCAAAGGGACCAAGACCAGAGGTTGAGAGCCACTGCCTTAGACAATAAAGCTGATGTAGGTTTGATCCAGAGGCAGGATGATGGAGAATTCTCTTTTTCTTGGAGGATGGATGATCTTTTTGTCTTACTCAGGACTCCAAATGACTGGAGGAGGCCCATCCATGTGGTGGGGGCTTTGGGCTCTACTCTATGGAGACTAAAACCTACCACCACTGTGGTGCTGGTGGGATGGGATGGCTAAGGCGGAAAAGGTGCTTGCTACAAGCCTGGCAACGTGAATTCCAACCTGCAAGGTAAGGTGAGGCACACACAATAATAATAAAAATTAATCTTAAAAATGTAGAAGGTCCTCAATGAAGGAGCTAGGGAAAGGACGCAAGGAGCTGAAGGAGTTTGCAGCCCCTTAGGACGAACAACAATGTGAACTAACCAGTACCCTCAGAGATCCCAGGGACTAAACCACCAACCAAAGAATACACATGGTAGGACTCATGGCTCCAGCAGCATGCATATAGCAGAGAATGGCCTAGTTGGTCATCAGTGGGAGGAGAGGCCCTTGACCCTGTGAAGGTTCTATGCCCCAGTGTAGGGGAATGCCAAGGCCAGGAAGTCCGAGAGGGTGGGTTGGTGAACAGGGGGAGGAGGGAGGGAACAGGGTTTTTTCTTTTCAGGAGGGGAAATGGGGAAAGGAGATATCATTTGAAATGTAAATAAAGAAAATATCTAATAAAAATGTAGAAGGAAGAAAGATGGTCAGACACCATGTGTCTGAATTAGGATCAGAATTTAAACACTTTTAATTCAAGCTCTGTGTCAGCTTTATGAACTTTAGGGTCCACAGCTGGCCCTAGGGAGACACATAACTTCCCAAGAGCTTCAGTTTAATCCTATGGAAGGCAATGACAGACTGGTTAGTCCCAGGTACTAGGGCAGTCTTGTGACTAATTCCTTCTTCAAGAGCTTCCTATCATGGGCTGGACTGTGGCCACTTTGGGAGATGTTTACAAAGCCAGGAATAATCTCTTAGCCCCTCCCCCTCCCCCATGACTAATGACAGAGAGGCTCCTTCTGCTCCTTCTAGGGAAGGACAAGAACCCCAGAGGGATCTGCTTCAACTTGCCTGCCCTAAAGTCTCACAGAGTGGAGATTGCCAGGAGGCGCCTGAGACCTGGGACTCAAATCAAGTCAAATCTAATTGAGGAACAAAAACCCTTTTCTTGATGGATTAATTGTAGGAAAATCCTTAGGTACCCACATACCTAATGTCCTTAACGGCTTCCCTTTAAACATTTTGACTGTTTTTACTTAAGTCTCTTCCTCCTTAGTAACCCCATCGTCCTTTGTAGGAGCTACAGCTTATTTAGTTAAGATTTTCACTGAGCATTCTGAATAGTAGGCAGTGTCAGAGCCATGAGTATAAACTGTGGCTTCATCTTTGATGTACTGAGGATTACAACAGATACTTTATGATTTCACATGTGATGTGCTAAGTACTATTTAATTTCATTCTCTATTCATATTGTTTTCACTTTATAGGTAAGAAAACTAAGGGCAGAGTTCCAGTGCGTTGCTGTCATCTCGTGACCAGGATTCATGCTTACATAGTGGGATTTTGAGAAGTGAAGTGTCCTGTGTGGTGTTTCTGTCTCATGATGTCCATATAACTTATATAATGAGATAAAATCTTAGCTACAGAGCCTTTGGGACAGAAAGAAACGACACTGTAGAGTGTTAATACTTAAACACAAAGTTAACTTTTACAGTCATTCTGTAAGAATAGAGGGTTTTCCTTATGTTTCTATTGTTTAATATTTTATGAGTAACTGAGGTATACTACACCTTAAATCTCAAGTAGTCTTGAAGGATAAAAAGTGGAAAAAATAAAAGTTTTGCTCATTTATTTTATTATTTATTTATTCTTAGACTTTAAACTCTTATTTTATGTATATGAATGTTTTGCCTGTGTGTTGTTTGTGTACCATCTGTGTGCCTGGTGCCTTCAGAGGCCAGAAGAGGAAGTTTGATCCCTGGAGCTAGAGTTATGGGTCATTAGAGGCTGGCATGTATGTAGGCTCTGGGCACTGTATCCATACTTTACATGAGTAACAAGTACTTTTAATTTTGGAGTCACCTCTCTGGCCAAAAAA
>NW_022196896.1:25082490-25083392 GCF_008632895.1 Mastomys coucha | reverse complement strand
GCATAATCAAATTTGTTATCAAAGAATATAAAACAAAAACCACACCAAGGAAGAAAAGTTAAGTATATATAGTGAGTGCAAATAGTTTGCAAGAATAGACAGAATTTATAAAATGTAAGTTAACAACTCATTGAATGTGTGACATAACTAACAAAAACCATGAGACAGACAGGAGTATAACTCCCGGGAAACACACAGGATGTTCCCCCTGTACCCAAATGTGCTCTGTCTAGAAATGCCAATAAAATTTTGGTCAGAAGGTCAGCTAATCAAAAATTTAAAAGGTAGAAAACTTAAGGACTGAAGGGACATCCCAGGGGAGATCACTGGGATCAATCCTTAGCACAGGACAGAGTCTGATAGGAAAGAAGCCAGACCTGTAAGACATTTAGAAGTTGTCAAGATGTAACTAGACTCTACAGTGGTACATTTAATGATACCATAGTGAAGGAAATAATTGGGACAACAGCCAAGAAGGTGAGGCTGGAATCACGAGATGGAGAGACTCGGAGCAGGGTGACACAGTTCCAGTCCTTGAGCAGAATGACAGCTAGACAGATGCACCCCTATTGGGAAGTCATCGCACTGTATTTTGACTTGTGGATTTTATGCTTCTTTAAACAATGTCTTTAATTAAATTGTTTTTCCACAGATATATAAAAGCATCGTACATATGAGTAGAGCATAGTGTGACATGTTGATAGGTATACATTTTGTATTATTCCTAAATCAAGTTAAGCTTATGTCCTTTCACGTATGCCCTGTTGTGAAGAGACACTCTGATCAAGGCAAGTCTTATAAAAGAAATCATTCCATTGGGGGCTTGCTCAAAGTCTTGGTCCATAAGCAGAGAGAGAGAGAGAGAGAGAGAGAGAGAGAGAAAGAGAGAGAGAGAGAGAGAG
>NW_022196896.1:25076767-25082480 GCF_008632895.1 Mastomys coucha | reverse complement strand
AGAGAGAGAGAGAGAGAGAGAGAGAGAGAGAGAGAGAGATTGGGTCTGACATGCGCTTTTGAAACCTCAAAGCCCACCCCCAACTAGGTCATGCTTCCTAAGCATTCAAATATATGGGCCTATGAGGGCTATTTTTATCCAAACCACCACATTCTACTTCCTGGCTCTCATAGGCTTGTAAATAGTCTATCGTTATCTCAGCACTGTTTAAAAGTCCAAGATCCAAAATTGCTTCTGAGACTCATGACAATCTAATAGTAACTCCATATAAAATCAAAATAAAAGAGCAGATTACATACTTTTAACATACAGAATGTGCACACACACACACAAACATTATATATCTCACAGAGAATATGCATTACCATTTCAAAACAGAGGAAGGGAACATAGTAAGGAAATGCTGGACTAAAGCAAGGACTAAAACCAGCTGGGCAAAATCCAAACTCTGCATTTCTATGTCTGTTGTCAAAGTGCTCTGACCAAGTCAGCTTAGTCAGTCAACAGCTCTTGAGGGAGGGAGTGAGGATTAAAGAAAGAAAAGACAATTAGACAACACTATAACATGACTCCAGCCAGTGCTGAGGCTGAAGTGGGTTTATTTTTTTTCCAGTCTACTTTTATATCATTCTAGGTACCTATAAAGATATGGTCAGTCCTAAGGCATAAACAGAGTAGTCAAGGAACAAACAAGGCACAAACAGAGTAGTTAAGAAGCAAATGGGGGGGGGGGAGAAACAAACAAAGCATAAACAAAGGTTACACGATTACAGTATTCAGGATCTTAACAAGACCCATCAAGATACAAAGAACACACTGGGCAGTGGTGGCTCAAGCCTTTAATCCCAGCACTTGGGAGGCAGAGGCAGGCGGATTTCTGAGTTTGAGGGCAGCCTGGTCAACAGAGTGAGTTCCAGGACAGCCAGGGCTACACAGAGAAACTCTGTCTCGAAAAACAAAACAAAACAAATGAACAAAGAAAACCCAAAACAACAACAACAACAACAAAAAAGGAAATACAAACAACACATTCCTCAGCTGTATTCATCTTCAGGCTAGGACCTGGTCCTTGCTCAATGCCAAATTCCTAGACAGTGGGCCCAAAAGCTCTCCACCGTGTTCTTCAAATCTCCAACTCCTTTCTACCTGCAGTATACCTCTCTTTTTTGGGGGCTGGTTCTGCACACATTCTGCAGCTCTCCTTGGCATGTATTCCATGACTTTGGCATCTCCAGCATTTTGGGGTCTCCAGTGAAATCCAGGCTTCACTTTCACAGCTTCACAATGACCCACCTTGGCCTCCATGCAGGGCACCCCTGGCGCATTCCTGGCCTCAGTGGCTTTCCTTAGCCACAGAGGGAGGTTCCATAACCCCTTTCTTATATTCTTGACTCTAAAGTGAGAATCATGTAGCTGAAGCTGCCAATTTCTATTGCTTTCTGGGTCTGGAACTTGGACTCCTTTCAATTATACTTGCATCTGGTTTCTGTTGTTGATAGTTCTCTTGGCTGTTTAACCCTTTTTTAAAAATTCTTTTTCACAGGTTAGAAGCTTAGCTGGGTGGAATCTTGCCCTGAAGTCACCAGTGCCTTAATTCCACTAAGCATCTGCTTTTCTTTAAACTTTTTATCTCCTTAAGCATCAGACTTGGCTCCAGCATCACCTTTCCTGGTGCTGCTTTTCTCTTCAAACTATACATTTTGTGTTGTTTGTCCATCTTCTTCATTGAAGACTTGCATAAGACTGATTGCTAATAACCACACAACAGCATCAGCACTAGGTTGTCTTGAAATCTCCTCTGCCAATGCCACCAATCCAAAACACTCCAGTTTAGCTTCAGGCAGATTTTTAGGACAAGTGCAACAAGTATCTAGATTCTTTGCTAAAATATCATGAGAAGGGTTTCTAGAGCACTTGTTAATATTATTTCTCTATGAAAAAGTTCTTCAGCTGGGCCATTATAATTTACACCACTCTCTTCACTACTTTCTTCCATGCTCTGACTAGAATGGCTCCTTAAATCATGCTTAAAGCATTCAATTGCTTTTCTAGTCCCAAAGCCTTCCATATTCCTCTAAACAAAAGCATGCTCAGGACTATCACAGCAATACTCTGCTCCCTGGTACCAAGTTCTGTCCTAGTCACCCTTCTATTGCTGTGAAGAGACACTGCCACCAAGGCAATCATTATAAATGAAGTCATTTAATTGGAGGCTCGATTACAGTATTGGAAGTTTAGTTCATTATCATCACAGCAGTGAGCATTGGTATAGCACACACATGGATCTGCAGCTATAGCTGAGAGCTATATCCTGATCCATAGGCAGAGAGAGAGAGAGAGAGAGAGAGAGAGAGAGAGAGAGAGAGAGAGAGAGAGAGAGAGAGAGAGAGAGAGAGAGAGAGAGAGAGAGAGAGAGAGAGAGAGAGAGAGAGGGCAAGTAATTAGGCTTAACATGGGCTTTTGAAACGTTAAAGCTCATCAGTGCCACATTTCCTCCAACAAGGCCACACCTCCCAAACCTTCTAAGTTTTTCAAATAGTGCCACTCCCTTGTGACTAAGTGTATGAACCTATTGGGGCCATTCTTATTCAAACCACCACAGCATAAGTCTTCAGAAATATTCATCATTACGTTAAAAATCCCTTCTTCCATCTCTTTAAATTTCTCATTTCAATAAGTTGAGTTGGTATTAAGTTTTAGAGTTTCTATGTATTCTAGAGGTTGATTTTGTTGCTTGTATAGCTCATATATAGTCCCTCCTGTTCTGTAGGCTGTCTCTTCACTCTGATGGTTTGGGTAACACTGGACTTAGGAAATGCATTTGAGAGAATTCCTTCTCTTTATTTTTATTTTTTAGGAATAATTTAAGAGGAATTGGAACAGGAGATAAATATGATCAAAATTTTATGCTTGCATGAAATTTCTCAAAGAATAAATAAAAATAGTATATTAAAAAAGAAAAATTGGTATTAGTGTTTTAATGTTTGGTAGTATTTAATAGTGAAGCCTTCGGGTCTTGGGCTTTTCTTCAGTAGAGAGTTCATTTGCTGATTGAATCTCATTACTTGTGGTTTGGCCTGGTCAAGTTTTTATTTCCTCATGACTCAATCTTGGTAAGATGTATGAGTTCAAGAATTTTTTCCATTTCTCGTAGGTTGCCATATTTGTTATCATGTAGTTAATAACCTGTAATAATCTTTTGTATTTTTGTCATGACAACTGTTAGTTACTCTTCTCCTTTCTAATTTTATTTGAGTCTTTGCTCTTTTTAGTCTGACTATAGGTTTGCCATTGTTGTGTCTTTGTTGGTATTTTATATCAATTTTTCAATCTACTCCATGTATTTCTGTTCTAAAAGTAATTATTCCTAGCTTTATTTGGGTTAAGTCAAAATCAACTCAGGTTTGAGTTTTTGGTCCCCATTTTCTTGCTATGTAGCAGTAGGTGATTTATTTAGAAGCATTTTTTTCTGTAGGTATTGATTGCTATAAATTTCCTTCTTGTTAATTCTTTTTCTGTGTTGAAGGTTTTTATATTTGTGTTTCTATTTTCATTGTTTTAAAAGTTTTATTTTTTAAATTTAAATTTTTGAGAATTTCATATACTAGTAGTATATTTACATCATTTCCCCCTCCCTCTCTTCCTTCTAATTCCTCCCATATCCCAACTTCCAAATTCATGGCCTCTTTTCTTTAATTATTATGTATACACAAAGCTTACTGAGTTCATTTGGTATTGCTCACAATTATATGTGTATATATATTATATGTGTTACATATACATGTGTGTGTGTGTGTGTGTGGTGTGAGCATGTACATGCTATGGATTTCTCAGAGGTCACACACAGGTCACAGGTCAGAAGATGGCTTAGGAGAATCAGTTCTTTTACAGTGTGTGTTCTGAGTATTGAATTCAGGTTTTTAAGCTTAATGATAATTATCTTAACTTTCTGAACCATATTAATGGCCCTAAAATTTTTTCAATCACTTTTTGGCTTTTTTTTTTTTTTTTTTTTTTTTTTTTTTTTTTTTTTTTGGTGTTTACAAGTAAGTTGCTCAATTTCCATGTTTTTATGTAGTTTATAAAGCCTTTTTGTAATTGATTTCTATTTTTATACCATTATGCTTAGAAAAGATAACACAATTTCAATTTTCCTTCTAGTATCTTCTGTAGGCCTGGATTTGTAGGTTGATGCTGTTTGAATTTGACATTGTTATGGAATATCTTATTTTCTCTATGTTAATTTTTGAAAGTTTTGCTGGGTATAATAGTCTAGGCTGGCATCTGTGATATCTTAGAGTGTGAAAGACATTTGTACAGGCCCTTCTGGCTTTTAGAGTGACTGTTGAGAAGTCAGGTATAATTTTAATGGATCTGCCTTTATATACTACTTGGTCTTTTTCCTTTACAACTTTTAATATTCTTTCTTTGTTCTATATGTTAATTTAGTGTTTTGATTATTATGTGGCATGGGGACTTTTGTTTTGGTCCAATCTATTTGGTGTTATGTAAGCTTCTTGTACTTTTATAGGCATCTCCTTCTTTAGTTTAGGAAAAGTTTTTTTCTACAATTTTATTAAATATATTTTCTTGCTTTCTGAGTGAGGATCTTCTCCTTTCTCTCTTCCTATTATTCTTAGATTTGTTTTTTTCATAATCTCACAGATTTCCTAGATGTATTGTGTCAGAAACTTTTTAGATTTAACCTTTCCTTTGGCTGCTGTGCTAGTTTCTTCTCTTTCATCTTCTATGCCTGTGATTCTCTCTTCCATCTCTTGTATTTTGTTTGTGATGCTTAAGTGTGTAGTTTCTACTCACTTACCTAGATTTTCCATCTCTAGGATTCCCTCAGTTTGTGTTTTTGTTCTTAATTTTTTATTATTTTAATGCATTTTATACATCAAACATATTAATAACATTGAGTATTTTGAGAATCAAATAATACATAAAAATTTGTTCAACTTTTATATTCATATCCTTTCATATCCTAAAATATTATTAGTGAACATCTAATACTATCCATAACTGAGGATCCTATATCTAATGTTGAATACTAAATTGTTTCAAAACATAATAAATATTCTTTGGGAGTTAAGCATAGTAAAAGAGCATAAAATATTAAAAATGAATCATTAAGAAATATGTTCAAAAGCCCTTATATGATACCACCTGACATAGTGAGAGAGTATTTAAAACGCATTATATATCTGTGTACATTGTGTAACAATCAGTTTACTTAAAAAATATCAGTGTTTCTAGGAGAGAAATTATTTTATCAGTAAGTACATTTTAAACACTTCAAAATAGCAAAAACTCTTAGAAGTTAAACATTAAGAAAATGCTAGGTTCCTTCCAGTCCCACCGCACCCAGAGAAAGGTCCACTCCCAGGTGCTCTAACATGCCCAGGATCAGAGGTGAGGAGGACCCAACTTCTGTCCCAACACCAGGAGTAACTGGGACCAGCAGGACCAAGCACACAGGAACTCTGCCAGCCCAGTGGCTAAGGTTTCTTCCTGTCTATCTGAGCTGGTGCCCTGAGTAGACCTTGGGTGCAAACTCCTCAGCCAGTCCCACAACACCCAGAGGAAGCTCCACTCCCAGGCCCTCTAACAAGCCCTGGGCCACAGGATCCCAGAAGCACAGGATCACAGAGACAGCTTGACTCTGAGGAGTTCTGACACAATCAGAATCACAGGAAGGACAGGTTCCAGT
>NW_022196896.1:25055467-25075050 GCF_008632895.1 Mastomys coucha | reverse complement strand
TCTTGTATCAAGTTACCACAGAAAGAGCCAAGATTTTAAGCTCTACTAAATATAAAATAAACAAACAAACAAACAAACAAAACCACTTTATATATTTATGTTCATTTAAGGAAATATACAGTTAATATGTTTAGAGTTATTTTATATTGAGAAAAACGTATGTATTTTCACTATTGCTGTAGACAAGGATCTACTCAAGATTGTTAAATTGATTGCTGTTTTATATCAAACAACTTTTATAATACTCATTTTTATTGATATAATATTTTATAAATTTTAAAGAATATGACAAAAAAGATATTGTAGGTATTGAAGGGGGGTCTCTGGGAGGAATTGGGGTACAAAAAGAAAACAAGAATGTGATTTTATTCTGTTTACTTAAAATATGTTTTTAAATGTTAACAAATTCAGATAAATTGAAATCATGTAACTTTTTTCATAATGCAATAAATCTTAGAAAGAAGAAAAAAATTAAAAGACATAAGCACAAGGGAAAATAAAAGAAAATGCTAATTTCAAGCACAGTGAGAAAAATTATCAATGATATTTCCATGATGTTTATAGAACATGATTGCCTCAGTTTGTGTTTTCTTTATTTCTATTTTCTATTCTCTATTTCCATTTTCAGGTCTTGAATAGTTTTATTCATTTTTTTCAACTGTTTGTTTGTGTTTTCCCGAATTTTTAAAAAAGGTTTATTTATTTATTATATGTAAGTACACTGTAGCTGTCTTCAGATACTCCAGAAGAGTGTGTCAGATCTCATTACAGGTGTTTGTGAGCCACCATGTGGTTGCTGGGATTTGAAGTCAGTACCTTTGGAAGAGCAGTCAGTGATCTTAACCACTGAACCATCTCTCTAGCCCCTCCAGGATTGTTTTTGGAGGGACTTGTTCATTTCCTCCGTAAGAGCCTCAATCATCTTCATAAGATTGGCTTTAAGGCTGGGCGGTGGTGTCTCACGCCTTTAATCCCAGCACTTGGGAGGCAGAGGCAGGCGGATTTCTGAGTTCTAGGCCAGCCTGGTCTACAGAGTGAGTTCCAGGACAGCCAGGGCTATACAGAGAAACCCTGTCTCGAAAAACCAAAAAGAAAATTAAAAAAAAAAAAAAAAAAAAAAAAAAAAAAAAAAAAAAAAAAAAAAAAAAAAAAAAAAAAAAGGAAAAGGAAAAGAAAAAAATAAATTGGCTTTAAGGTCATTTTCTATGCTTCAGCTGTGTTGGAATAGCCAGTGTTTGCTGTAGTAGGATGGCTGGGCTATGGTGCTGCCGTATTGCCCTAGGCATTGTTGATTGTCTTCTTAAACTGGCTTTTAGTCATTGTGTTGGGTTTATGTGCTGATTTCTGATTTTTTATCTTTATTGTGTGGATTTTTTTTCTTTCTGTTTTCTCTCTGGTTTTCTGGCCTAAGAGGCCTGTAGTTCTGGTTAACTCTGTTAACTCCAGGCCCAATAGTGTGTCTCCGATGGGGTTTTGGTGGACAGCATGACCTCTGTGGTTTTGCATCTGGGCTTCTGGGGGCTTCAGTGGCCTCTGGGGTTCAGGATGCCTGTGTGGCCTCTGGGGCTCTTAGTACTGGCCTTGCCTCAGGTAGAGTGGGAGTCTTTTGCAGGGGTTGTTGGCCACGATATGGAGCTGAGGGAAGGGGGTGCCTGCTGGGAACTGCTAGATGAGATAAAAGGACAGAAATGTAAACATGTAGATGGCGGTTTGGGACGCCAGTCATTTCACCTGCACATTTTTTTTCTTTAAAGTTTACTTTATTTATTTATTATGTTGTATATGTGTATTGGTGCACATGCCATGGTTTGCTTGTCAGGCAGAAGGCAGTTCTCTTTTTTTTTTAAGATTTATTTATTTATTATATATAAGTACACTGTAGCTGTCTTCAGATACCCGAGAAGAGGACGTCAGATCTCATCAGGGATGGTTGTGAGCCACCATGTGGTTGCTGGGATTTGAACACACAACGTTTGGAAGGGCAGTTGGCGGTCCTAACCACTGAGCCATCTCTCCAGCCCCCAGAAGGCAGTTCTTAAGAGTTGGTTCTTTTCTTCCACTGCATCAGTCCCAGGGTTTGACCTTAGTCCATCAGGCTTGATAGCAAGCACCTTTCCTACTGAGCCATCTCAATAGCCCAAGCAGTATGTTTTCAAATAACGTGGTTTTGGCTCCCTGCATCTTTCTTCTGTGTGATATTCCACTATCAGTCTTTAATTCTGTCCTGAGTAGTTTTTACTTTAAGGATTTCTATTTGATTTTTGAGAAAAGTTTCAGTCTCTCTGTTAACTTCTCTGCTGTGATATTAAGTCATATCTCTTTAGTTTTCCTCAAGTTCATCGAATTTCCTGAAAGCAGCTATCTTAAGTTCAAAAGTCTCCCATAGAAAGAGTTTAGTTTCCTTATTTTGACAGGTAGAATCAAGTTTTCCTAAAAGAGCTTGACACTTGTTAGTATGCAACATTGTTTCAGTTTCAAAGAATTAGTGGCATTTTTTATTGTTGTTTTTTGTTTTTTTCCCCCATCTTTTGCAACTTAACTCTTTTATGCCTGACTTTCTAGGATTTCAAGCAGGCTCTTTGTTGAATCTGATCCTGTGGTGGTTTCTGTTTCCGCATTAGATGGCAGCCTCAGGCCAGTTCTGCTTCAAGTCTGACCTCAGTGTGGTGTCAGTTTTTCAGCATTAGAGAATAATCTAAGCTCAGGCATATCCCAAGTCTTCAAAACAGAAGAACCTAGAGCTGAGAGTTTGCTCTCACTAGCCTCTCCTTGGAATCAGTGTATGCCCAGACAGCTCATTCATAGTCCATGACCTGCGCTTAGAAGGTGAAGGGTCAGCCTGGCTCTGGGAGACTCACACTGAAGAGCTTGGTCTTGGGGCCTGTGCCATGGATGTGGTCAATAATGCTGCAAAACTTTGCCACATCGTGAGCTCATACTCCATGAAGACCGATACAGTGCTGGCTTTCAGGAGCGCCCTTCCCTTCCGCTGCCGAAGGGTATTTGAGGAAGTGTAGCTGCCCAGCTACCGCAGTCCCAGCTGCTCATAGCTTTTGTGAGGCTCTTTCTGGCAAGTCGAAGGCCTGGTCATAATTCATTCCCGCCTTAAGGAGTGAGGGAGTATCTCCAAGCTGGGTTGTTTAGTTAGGGGTTGGAGAGGCAACTCTTCCCTTCTTGTCTCCCTACGCCTTGCCTCTTTTTAAATTTTACTACAACAAGCCCTGTAGTCTCTCACTGGATTTCCTTAGCATTTGTGAAGGTAGTTTGGGGTGTTTTTCACACTGTTCAAACCGGCTCTTCTCTGGGAGCGGTGATCATTGGAGGCTCTTACTCAACCTCCGTCTTACCCCTCCCATCATTTCCTGTATCTTTATCTTGCTTTATAATAAGAATGGGCCACCAATAAAAGTGCTTGCAATGTTATGAGTCAGGTAAGTTTTATTTACAGATCACACCAACTTGCAGCTGGAAGGAATATGTCTGGTGGTCATATGTCAGAAAGAGAACGACAGAAGGCAAATGCCTTCCTCATGATCGCCAGCTTCTCTTCTCTCTCCTAATTTCTCTTATGCTCAAAATGGCTTGAAAACATATTTTAGCTTGGTACTTCTTCTAAATTCTTTCCTGTAAAGGGTTTGTTTGTCCTTTTATTTTCCCTTGTGGACAAAAGAAGCATATAAATTCATATTATATAGAATGCTCAGTGGCTTGGTCTGACTACTAATGTGAATTTACTTCTGAAAGACCTATTCTCGGAACTCTCGGATTTATTGTTTTAATTCTGACTTGTTACCTCCTAAGCAGCTAGGAGACTGTTATCCCAGGTTTAAATAAATGAGCTTACTGGGCCACCTCCCTGTTTACTGGAGCTCATGTTTTCCCTCTATTCCTGGATCATTTTCTTCTGTTTAACTGGTGGCTTTTACAGGAAATTCTTTCAAAAGTGGCAGCAGGGGATGCTCCTGCTGCTTTCATGTGTGACCTCATGTCATTCTTCCCATGTCGTATTTCATTGACAGTTTGGTTGGGTACGGAATAGTGTGTTCCAAACGTTTCCCTTAGTGGGGAGTTAATCCTAGCCCCTCCCCCTCCTGCGGACACAGTGACACCAAGCTAATTCTCATGCTTCCTGCCAGACCTTCACTGTCCCAGAACAAATGGACCTTCCTTTTTGCTTTGGCATCCATAAATTTCACAGTGATGTGTCCTTGTGTGATACAGAAGATGAAATTTTTCTGCACCAATTTTTTTTTTGAGCTCTTGGAAGCCATGGTGTCATGTGTATTTCCTTCTCTTTGAGAGATTTGATTTTATTATTTACCAATAGTTTTTAACCCCTCCTTGATGGTTTGTATATGCTTGACTAAGGGAGGGACACTATTAGAAAGTGTGACCCTGTTGGAGTAGGTGTGTCACTGTGGGTGTGGGCTTAAGACCCTCCTCCTAGCTGCCTGGAAGTCAGCCTTCCACTAGCAGCCTTTAGATGAAGATGTAGAACTCTCAGCTCCTCCTTTTACCATGCCAGCCCAGATGCTACCATGCATCCAGCTTGATGATAATGGACTGAACCTCTGAACCTGTAAGCCAGCCCCAATTAAATGTTGTCCTTTATAAGACTTGCCTTGGTCATGGTGTCTGTTCACAGCAGTAAAACCTTAACTAAGACACCCTCTTAAAAAACTATTTATTTATTGTGTGGGTGTTGGTGTGAGTGAGCCTGTGCCATGGAGTACTTGTGAGGTTCTAGGACAATTTGTGGGAGTTCTCTCCTTCCATCACGCAGACTCTTGTAATCTAGCTTGTTCTCTCCCTCTCTCCCATTCCAGAATCCATCTTGGGTAAGTCTTCAGGGTCCTTCTTAAAATTTCTGCTTATAGATTCCATTTCTTCATTTTTTGTCCTATCTCCCAGAAGATCTTGATGTTTCTTACGGTTCTAGTAATCGAGAAATAGTTCTTTATCGTGTTAGACTATTCTTTTCCTTATGGGTGCCTGCTTGGGGTTTCTAGATGTCTCATCTCTATAGGCATACCAGCTAACATTTTTAGATTGCTTTTTAGTCTCTGAAGTGATTTCCTCTTAATTCATGTTTAGATGTTTTGCTTTCTGTCACTCTTTCTTATTGTGGGATACATTTGGCATCTCTTTAAGGGGAAGTTTTATTTTTAACTTAAACAAGTGGATGGGGACTTGGAGCCTTTACAATAGGACATGGACATGTATTAGTCTCCTTTCTGTTGTTCTAACACAATACTTGAGGCTGGAACTTCATAAAGAGGTTACTTAGCTCTTGGAGGATGTCAGTCTAAGAAGCAGGTTCTAAAGTGTTTGGCCTCTGGTAATGACCCCCGTAGTTATAGGTGTGATGGAGAGACATGTACTGAGCTAAACATGTGGTGTGGCCTTGCTTTACAACTTCTCCTGTAAGGGCTAAGAATTCCATGAGACCAGCATTATTTCTTCTGAGGATGATGCCCTAATGACTAAGGCACCTAAGTAGTAAGCCCCACTTCTTAAACATTCTACCATTTTCAATCCTAGCACATGAACCAGTGGGGGTAGGGGTCTGATACACATGTTCAAGCCACAGCAGGTGGACAATCAGAGAGAGAGAGAGAGAGAGAGAGAGAGAGAGAGAGAGAGAGAGAGAGAGAGAGAGAGAGAGGGAGAGAGAGAGAATGAGCTGCTAGGATTCCCAGAGTCATAGAAAAATAAGGGATAGCAGATAAGCTCGAGGGTAAAGAGGAAGGACCAGGTTGACATGAACCAGTGTGAGGGCCTACAGAACCATGCAATTGATCGCCAGGATTTATTCTAGGCAACACTTGGAGTTTGGGCCCCAAGAGTGTCTTTGGATATATTACTAGAAGGTGAACAAATATGGCATTTGAGTCCCTGTGTCAGCTGGTTCCAGAGGTGATGTGACTGTCCTCTCTTGGGTCTTAGCCCAACCCTTGGCTAAGTTATGCATGTGCAGAGTTTTGTTTTTGTTTTGTTTTGTTTGATGATTGAAGGGTAGCTGTCTTAGTCAGGGTTTCTATTCCTGCACAAACATCATGACCAAGAAGCAAGTTGGGGAGGACAGGGTTTATTCAGCTTACACTTCCACATTGCTATTTATCACCAAGGAAGTCAGGATTGGAACTCAAGCAGGTCAGGAAGCAGGAGCTGATGCAGAGACCATGAAGGGATGTTCCTTACTGGCTTGCTTCCCCTGCTCAGCTTGCTTTCTTATAGAACCCAGAACTACCAGCCCAGGGATGGTACCACCCACAAGGGGCCTTCCCGCCTTGATTACTAATTGAGAAAATGCCTTACAGTTGGATTTCATGGGGGCATTTCCTCCACTGAAGCTCCTTTCTCTGTGATAACTCCAGCTTGTATCAAGTTGAAACAAAACCAGCCAGTACAGTAGCTAATGGGTAATTCTTTAGGGCAAATTTGGAATTTCAAATTCTGAAACAAAGAGGGATGAGGGCAGTTCATGTGATGGGTGTTTATGGCAGGTCTGGTACATAAGCCACCCATCTCTGTCCTGACAGAAGAGAGGTCACCCTCTATGCCAAGTGTAGTTCAGGGTTGTTTTCCATTGTAGAGCTGAGGACACAGCCAGACTTGTCCAGTAATTTCAGCCACAGGTCTTCACTCACCATCTACTCTAGTTCGCTTTTCACCTGCTCCAGTCCACTTTCCAGTCCCATCTCCATTCTCATGCCCTAGAACCCCTGACCCCACCCCATGGCTCCACTCCATGGCCCTAGCTCTAGCATTGCTATTGTGGTCTCCGTTCTCAGCTATGGCTGCTGGCTTTCCTTCTTTTTACCCTCCAGTGTAACCTCATTTGTATTTGAGTCAGGGTCTCAGTTTGTAGCCATGGCTGTCTTGGAACTTGTTACATAGAGTAGGCTGTCCTCAAACTCAGAGATATCCTCTGCCTCCTAAGTGCTGGAATTCAGGGCTTGTTCCTCCACACATGGCTATCCTTCTTGACACCTGTCAAGGCTTCTGACCTGGCGTGGGCCTCCCCGTGTGATGTGGAATATTCTGCTTCGCACTCTTTACTATCAGTTTCAGGATCAGGGAAGGAGGGAAGATGGGCGCACAGTAACGTTTCCACCTCGGATCAGAAGCCTTACAAGATGGCTTCTTGAATTCTTTAACTATTTCAAGAGAGGACTTCGGGGATCTTGGCAAATGATTCGTATTTGTTGAAGGTTGGCTGGGAACCCATGGGCATGTTTACCATTCCATGCCCAAGACGGGAGTTAGACTTACTGCTCTATGTGAAGCTGTGTTTGAAGTTTGGTTTTATCAGGAAGCACACCCCAGATCTAGGGTCAAGGCCCCGGATTGTCTCCCGCGTTCTCCACATTTGCTTCCTCCCTTGATGTTGTGCTTGCCCAGATGTGAACATTCAAGGGAAATGCCTTTTCTTTATTTTCCGAAAAGAAATTAAAATGTCCGTTCCATTTTCAAAGGCTTAGGTAGTCTCTGATCTGGTAACTGGAAGCTGAACGAAAGTTTATCTTTAGGGAGGGAAGACGTTTGGAAAGTTTTCCTAAAGGTAGAGATTCCAAGACCTCAGGTTCAGCCTTTCCTTATTTCTCCATAGTGTCTGATGACTTTTGAATGAGCCTGAGCCTCAAACATCTTTAAACATCTGGAAAACGTGGCTGGGAATACTGTCTCTGCTGATTTTTCCTGTGTGTCAAAAATAACATTAAACAAAGAGGACCTTGTGGCTTGGATGTAGCTCAGTGGTGCAGAAATTGCCTACTGTGAGTGAAGTTCTGGGTTCAGTCCTCAGGACTGTAAAAAGAAGCACACTTGTAGCCATGAGGTCATGAAAGTTGTCCTTCAGAAGGGTCAGCACTGTTGAGACCACCCTTATAACTGCTGTAGACCCACGGGGCATTTGACAAAATGGGAACATGAGGTAAGTCATGATCTGTGCTGTAGTGGGTATTGAATGTGGGGCTACTTACTTGTGCAACATGTCATCTTGGTCTAGTGAGAGGAACCGGGGATGCAAATGGATCCTGCCCATGTGGAACGACAGCTGAAGATTTCCACTGAGCCAACCGAGCCAGTATGATTTCATCTGTATTCTCTGTGTAGAGAAAGTAAGAGGACAGGATGGGAACATCGTGATAGGTGCTAGAGATGAGTGGTGACTCAGGCGGCCTGCTGCAGCCAGCTCTCAGGCTGAATGAGCTGCAGCCAGCTCTCAGGCTGAATGAGTACTCTCACCCTAGTACTTGGCCTTTCTCTGCTCTTTTTAAATGTGTACCTAAAACTCTGGCTTACCATCCCATGAATTCCATTCCTTCCTTCCTTCTTTTTTTTTTTTTTTTTTCAAGACAGGGTTTCTCTGTGTATTCCTGGCTGTCCTGGGACTCACTCTGTAGACCAGGCTGGCCTCGAACTCAGAAATTTGCCTGCCTCTGCCTCCCAAGTGCTGGGATTAAAGGCGTGCGCCACCACCGCCCGGCAATTCCTTCCTTCCTTCCTATCTATCTATCTGTCTATCTATCTATCTATCTATCTATCTATCTATCTATCTATCTATCTTAGCTCTGGATTACTTACTCTTTACATTAATACTTAATATAAAGTGTTGATTGTACATAAAATGTAAACAATGTAAAAAGAATTCTGCCTAATTCTAACAAGATATGTCTTGACTCTGGACCTGTATTTTATATATATATATATATATATATATATATATATATGTGTGTATATGTATATATATATATATGTATATATATGAGTACACCATTGCTCTCTTCAGACACACTTGAAGAGGGCATCAGACCCCATTACAGATGGTTGTGAGCCACCATGTGGTTGCTGGGATTTGAACTCAGGTCCTTCCGTAAAGCAGTTGGTGCTCTTACCCGCTGAGCCATCTCACCAGCCCCTCCAGGCCTGTATTTAACACATCCCCTGAGCTTAGCTGTCGGCTCACGTAGTTTCACTCATAGGCTCCTTTTGATCCATCCATTTCTCTTACCTTTTTACAACGTGGTTCAATATTCTGAAAAATAAAATAAATATATTACATGCCTACTAAGAAAAATATTTTGCATCTTACAAAGCAGCTCACACAAAAGTCCTATAGAAACAGCGCTTTGTAGGCATCCAAACAGGAGCAGCTCTTTTGAATGTTTATACTTTATTTTCAGGCTTATCTTACTTCAGTCAAATAAAAACAGTTTAAATGTAAGATGAAAGTGGCATATTAGGGGATGTTTATTTCATGTGTAAAGAGCTGTGACACTTTGCCAGCTTTCGAACTTGATTCAGTTTCCAGCAATTATAATTATGCCGATGATCTCAGACAAGCCATCTTTCATAAAGTGAGGTCTCTACTGCTCTTGTTACCATGTCTCACCTCATAGATAGCACTTTAAAAAGCAAGGCACTCACACTGCTACAAAGCAACACTGGAGAAGAGCATATTGATTAGACTACCATTGGTGAGCTGGGGAGGGGTTCTGGAGAGAGGCCTCAGAAGTCAAGAGCATGCGCAGTCCATGGCATCTCAGCAGTTAAGAGCATGCGCAGCCTATGGCATCTCAGCAGTTAAGAGCATGCGCAGTCCATGGCATCTCAGCAGTTAAGAGCATGCGCAGCCTATGGCATCTCAGTAGTTAAGAGCATGCACAGCCCATGGCCCATGCAGAGGATGCGAGTCCATCCTAGCACCTGCATCAGAAGGCCCACAGCCACCTGTTATTCCAGCTCTAGGGGGTCTGATCTTGTTCTGGCCTCCATGGATACTCACATGCGTGTGTATATGAGCAGGCAGGCAGTCACATGCACATAAATAAAGATTTTAAAATGAATACTAGTTTGGTTGCTACTGTCAATACCAAAACAATAGTAACTCAGATGAGATAGCAATTTCTTTCTGTGTAATGGGCTCCCCAAAAGACATTCTAATCTGCAGAACCCCATACAACAGAAAGAACTTTACAGATACTATTAAGGTTATGGTCCTTGACATAAGGATTGAGTCATGCATTACCTGGGTGGACTTCTAAAAGAGGGAATTCTTTCAGGTCTGTGGTCTAAGAGATCACAAGTTCTCTTTCCCACATTAGTCACAAAAGTACCATTCCGTTAAATTTTCTGTTGTTACAGCGGAAGTAGATTGGAGAAATGGGAAAAAGATTGAACTAACATGTTATTGCTGGCTCTGAAGACGGAGGGGTAAGCATAGGTCAAGGAGCAGCAGTGGCTTCCAGAAATGATAAAACACAAGACAACGGCACTTCCAACTAAGCAAAGAAAAATAACAACAACAACAAAAGGAGAGATAGGGCTATCTATCTACAAAGGTTCTGTCAACATTGTCTTGCCAAGTAGCACGTATCCCTGTGACATACCTAAGAGATTCATGGCATTCTGAAGAATTTTGCATCAGCAGACATAGTGCCAGTTTGGACTGAAAGAGGCAGAGTATGAAATAAAGAGGGTGACCACACTCTCCACTCTCACCCTAACTTCTAGAGGGGAAACAGGCAGACAAAGCTACTTAGCCACACCCGCGCTACCTTTCATGAAAAGAGAAGGGTGTGTTGTGGGAGGGAAGATGGATGATGTCAGAGGTAGGCATTCTTTGGTGCTCCCCACACAGGCCTATGAAGGACCCTACTGTCACAAGGTTATGAACTGCTAACCAGTGAGCTTGCATTCCTATGGTAATGAAATGTAGATGCTCATGACTCCAGATGTGCAGAAGGACATCAGAGTCACACTTGTAAACAGTTTATAAAATGATATCTAGCATGATCAATGCTGTTTTGCTAGTAATACCAGTTAGTGTAGAAGAATACAATTAATTTTCCAAGAATATAACAAAATTAGCCTCATCATAGCTAAGCGTAGAAAAAAAGGGAGCCCTCGAGAGGCCTTAGTAAATAAAGGCACTTGCTTCCCAAACCCCCAAACCTGGTGACCTGAGTTTTACCCCAGGAGCCATGTACAGGTAGAAGGAGAGAACAGACTCACCCATAAAGTTGTTTTCTGGCCTGCATACATACATGCACTATGCCATGGCACAAAACTACCATGCTCATAAAGAGACTGGGGGTGGGTGAGAGAGAGAGAGAGAGAGAGAGAGAGAGAGAGAGAGAGAGAGAGAGAGAGAGAGAGAGAGAGAGAGAGAGAGAGAGAGAGAGAGAGAGAGACAGAGAGACAGAGACAGAGACAGAGACAGAGAGACAGAGAGAGAGACAGAGAGAGAGAGAGAGAGAGAGAGAGAGAGAGAGAGAGAGAGAGAGAGAGAAGCAAGAGTTGTGTTATGTGAAGAGCAGTGTTGACTAGTATGTCCAAACCTGAGTTGCTAGAAACACAGCTCGTTTAAATTTTGGAATTCCTTTTTCATCTAACAACAAGTTGACCATGTTTTAAATGTCATGTTCTTTTAAAACATACTTGAAAAGTCTTCTATATGTACCACGTTGTCCTACATTCCATTCCAAGGAGAACAATCGTCATTGGGATGTATTCTGCTGTTGGTGTAGCCCTTGGCTTGACCTCTCCAGTCTTTGACAATCTTTACTATGGCCTCCAGGAGAACCAAGGCTAT
Organism: Mastomys coucha; assembly: GCF_008632895.1. Lineage (NCBI taxonomy): Eukaryota > Metazoa > Chordata > Mammalia > Rodentia > Muridae > Mastomys > Mastomys coucha. The sequence goes on along the minus strand of NW_022196896.1, from coordinate 25,063,451 downwards.
TTGCCCTGGACATGACAGAACATGTGGAGAGGCACAGACCAAATAGGCAGTCAGAAGAGCAAGGTTAAACTGCTAGCTAACAGCTGCCCCATGAGTCAGCCTGATGAGGCTAGGAAAGGAGCCGCCCATCTGCAGCTAGCCCATTGAGTGGCCAGCACTAGGGCAAGCTAATAAATTATTGTTGTTTGGGGCAGTTTGTTTCACCACAGTGCACAGCTGCTGCTATCAAGTGTTCCGTCTAAGGCTGTATTTTCATGACCTTTTTGTTCTGGAATATTTACCAGGGAATTCTATGTTTAGCTGTGCAGTAATTCTGTTTATTGGAGTTCTTTTTCTCAGTTTCTATTGATTGATTGATTGATTGATTGATTGTATTTATATGCACATTGTCATGGAACATGTGTATTAATCAGAAGATAACTTTTGGGAGTCAGTCTTCTCTTCCTTCCCTGTGGGACCCCGGGACTGAACTCAGGTGGTCAGGCTGTGTAGCGAGTCCTGTGACCTGTGACGTCATCTCAAAGGTGCTTGTTGGCATTCTCATACTGGCATTTCCTAGCTTGCTGTGTTGTTGTTGTTTTCCTCATAGTCCATATCTTCTGGATGTCATGCGCTGCTTTGGGACCTTGCTCCTAAGACTGTTAGATTTTTAGATCTGGTGTCAAAATTGTCATGGGACTTATGGTGGACTTCTCCTTGGTAGGAGCCACTTTATCTTAAAAATAAAGAAACCAGAGTCTCAGTCGGCACTGCAACCTGCATGGCTTCTGGGGGTGACCGGACTGGGAGACAGGGGAATGAAGAAAGGGCAAGCATACGAACAGAAAAGCTGGCATTGGATAGCTGTGCACTCTGATGGAGGTGCCCCAGCAGTCTGGAGACTAGGTGTATTTATTATATCATTCGACCAAGGAGACAGGTGTATTGTATACAACCAAATGAGTGGAAGGCAGGCTAGTTCATCTTGGTAAGGGGTCTCTGAAGGGGAGCTATTTCATATTGCAGTGGTTCCCGGTTCCAAGAGGAATCTGTGGTTCATAATTTCTACTAATACTAGTTTTGCCAAAAGTAAATCGTTCATAACATCTATACTTATTTTTTGAGACAGGGTCTCACTATGTAGCCTTGGCTGGCCTGGAGCTTGCTTTGTAGAATTGGCTGGCCTTGAACTCACAGAGATCTGCCAGGCTCTGTAACATTTGTACTTGAACCAGAGGAAGACTTTGCCATCCCTCTGAACCTCACCTGGGGTAGGCCTTGCCATTCCCATGGGGAGGAGACTCTGAGGTCTTTGAAATGCCATGCACATGGCAATAACGTTCACTTAGGATTCCAGCGACTCCCACAAAGTGGTGGTGGGGAGGGAGTTCTGGATTTGGATTTATTGCAAGAATCAAGGCTGGGGGTCCTAGGCGGCTTGCTTTTCTGTCTGACTTCTGAGGCTGGACAATCACCTGAGCCTGGCCAGTGTTCTTCCTATGGAAAGAGTGTGTGCAATTGGACCACACCAGTTAAAACAATTCTATATGCCAGGTTTGCAAATGAGGCCACAGGAGAAATCTTTACATAGTGACACACAAAAGTGACAGTACAGTCTGTGGTTCTCATTCAGGTAAAAATCCTTACACGTCTACTGGCCTTTTCCCTGCCTGGGAAACCCCATCTCAGCTCCATGGAAGATGGGTTTATCTGTACTTCTGGGTCAAAGAATGTTCTGATGCCCAGAGAACCTGCGTCTTCAGTATAGGGATGCACTCACTGGTGACGGGACGTTTTAGGCTGTAAGCTAATTGGAAGCTGAGCTGTAACTAGGAGATCAAAATATTTAGACTCTTCTTTGTAACATGGTGTGCCTTTCCCAAAATCTACTCCTGGTTCTCAGGGATGGACTCTTTTGTTCTTGGGTTATATCTTCTCTTCTTTGTGTTTATGTTCCTCTTCTCCTTAGTCAGGACAGGCCTGGCATCATTAAGTATTAATTTGCTCATATTTCTTGGAGGGAAGTATGGGAGAGAGATGTTGGTGTCCTGCTTGTCACAGGTTGTTTAAATAAGTCATATAGAGGGTTTTACAAGAGGGATAGCAATCTTGCCACTGGGATGGTGCCACGGACTGGGTTTGCTGTGGGAATCCCTTATTCCGAGGGATGAGCAGAGTTCTGGTCAGGTGGGTAAAAAATTCGGTGGATGACAAACTGAGTCAACACAAGGAAGCTGGTGAATTGAGAGAAGGTAAAACAGATGGGGCAGAAGCTGACACGGAAATGAAGGGAGACAGGGTCTGGTTTTTTCTTTGGTTTGCTTATTCTCTCTTTCCTCTCCCCCTTCTCTCTGTCTCTTCCTTCCTTCCTTTCTCTCTCTCTCTCTCTCTCTCTCTCTCTCTCTTTCCTCTCCCCCTTCTCTCTGTCTCTTCCTTTCTTCTTTTCTCTCTCTCTCTCTCTCTCTCTCTCTCTCTCTTTCTTTCTTTCTTTCTTTCTTTCTTTCTTTCTTTCTTTCTTCCTGTTTCCCATTTCTTGGATCCAATTCTTCCTTAGGGCCACAAGCCACAAGATACTTGAGTTCTTATAGTATCTACTATCATTTTAAAATCTTTTTGCTTTGTTTTTTTAAATTAGGGTGACTTAAGTTAGTTTTCAGTTTTTGCAATGAAGATCCCCAGTGAGGAGGAGGAACTTACGTGGTGACTTGTATGAAGTGGGCCCAGTCAGGCAGTTGCGGGACGGTTTCTAGTCCCTCCCACAATAATCTTGTAGCTGAGTGTGCCTCTGTCTCTTATCTCCTAGAAAGGACAGAAAATATAAATAAATAAGTAACCAGAGAGTCTGACATCCTAATGAAGTTGTTGCATTGAAATGGAGTAGCAGGGTACAGAAACAATAGAGTTGGATTTCCAAACACTTCTCTCTTTTCTTGTTAACTTTTTGTTTACATGTGATTTTTGTTTCCTTGGAGGTCCACAGCAGGCATTGGCAAATCCATGCTTGGCTTCTCAGGCTCAGTAGTCCCTTCCTACAGGAGAGGTTTCTGTATGATTCTGCCCGTCTGTGCCAGCAGAGCACTTGGCCTTTGAGGAGGATGGACATATTAGTACCAAGTAATAGTTCAGTGATTGTGGCTTTATTATGGGCAACGATGGTATTGCTTATCATTTGTGTGCTCCAGAGTCTAGCACACAGACCAGGATCTAATAGGCTTCCCATCAAAATTTATTGAGTGAATTACTGAATAGTTTTTCCTTATTGGCAATTTAAAAGACACACATACAAAAAAAAAAAAAAAACGGAACATAAAACTTAACAGCAAGACACATATTGAATTATGTAACTTGAGCATGCAAATGGAGGGGCACCTAATAAAATTCATCATCACTGTGATGCTACACTGTGCAGCATCTTCACCCAGGGCAGGGATTCCCGAGCATGGAGAGGAGACGGACATTGGGTCTCCGTGTCATCTGCAAACAGCTTCTTTTCCCTCTATTCCAGACTGTGTTTCATAAGAAAAAAGCAAGCCCTGCCACCAGTACATCACTCCTGCCGAACTCCCCCACCCCCGCCCCTGGGGACAACTCCACGATTTCTCAGAGTCTCTCCTTATCTCATTTGTCAGGGGGAACATTTGTAGTTTTCATATAAAATTTAATGGTCAGAAACATCGGTTTCCTATCCAACTGCAGTGTTTCAAATTGGGTAGAGATGGTGATTTTTTTTTTTTTTGGTTGAGCACAAACTATATTTGCTATGCCTTGGATGCTCAGAAAAATAATGTAGACCAAAGACAAAGAAACAGAGAGGAGTGTGGAGCGGAGAGGCAGGATGAAGAGGAAAAAGTAGAAGGGGTGAAGAGATGGTGGCCATTTGGGCACCGACCTCTCCCTGCTCCCGAGAATGGCATGTGTGTGAGCGTGCCCTTTGTGGCTGGCCTTTGAAGATCTCAGGTTCTCCTGTAACCTGCGTCCCTGGATGTAGCTAATGAACCCCACAGAGCTCTTAGCTCCTCTGATTAAAACTGCTTGCACTAAAAAGTTGCTGGTACTCCGTGGTCCTTGTTTGGGAAGGGATGGTCGGTATGCGGTAAAACGTCTGGTTCTGCAGCCATTTGGAACTCCAGGCTAGCAGAGCTGGATTCGTGTTTGCTGCTGGACCTCAGAGACTTGCTCTTACCTCCCAGCACCTCGGTCCATGCCTGAACTCCGAGTCATTGGTAGGAGACCGAATAGAGCATTGGCTTTCAGGTACAGCTCAGTGTTTGTGAAGGCCCTTGATACCTCTCTTTCTCTCCCTGCTTCCCTACACACACACACACACACACACACACACACACACACCCCACTCAGGTAGCTGTCACTAAAGTATGTGCATGCTTAGAACGCACACCCGCCCACCCACCCCCCACACAAATACACACTTCCTTCCCGATATATGGGCACATAGATGCACTCTCCTCTCAAGCTTTGTTCGTGGCATGCAAGCGCATGGTGGTGTTCTCTCAGTTTCTGTTCTCTCACCTGCTCGAGCACAGATCGTTAGCCCTCCTTTGTTGCCTCCACTCTTCTGAGCACATGCCTCTGTCAAAGCTTCTGCCATTTTACTTTGCAGCAATGGTGTTGGGTAGAGTCACTCCCACTCTGCAGACAAATGGCATGGGTCAGCTCTGTCACTGCTGTGTGATCATGGGAAAAAGACCTAATAGCTCGGTGACTCAGTTTTCTAATTTGTAAAATGGGTATTATAAATGATGCTCATGTTATGAGATGACATATGCAAACCACTTAGTGAACTACCTTGCTCCATAGAAGACAGCTGCGAGCATTAATTGCTCAGCTTGTCCTCTCAGCCATTTGGGCAGAGACAGACTTTGCTGTATCCTTATATTCTTAAAGACTGAGGGGAGACGCAAGGGGACGCATTGCTGTTACACCTGTTTGCTGAGTTGAATTGTGACTCCCGTGGCCTACTGACGGAGTCTGTGTGGACACAGTTCTCCAGAGTCAGAAGCTAAAGTTCAAGCAACCATTTTCTAGCTGTGTGGCCTTGGGCAAGTTAATCACACTTTCTGTGTTTTAGTTTATTTTTGGGTAGAATAATAACTATGAACATACCTAGTTGATAGGGTTGTTGTGAGGACTGAAAAAGATAATCCAACATGAGGGTGCCTAGAATATGCAAAGAGGATCTCAATAAATGTTAGCACTCTCATTTCATTATGAGTATTGTTATATTTTCTATTTTAAATTCACCTAAATATCCCTGCATGAAGCCCCTTTCCATCATTCTAGCTGAAAGTCATCATTCTTTATTTAGGCATTTGAAATGATTCTTTTTTTTTTTTTTTTTCGAGACAGGGTTTCTCTGTATAGCCCTGGCTGTCCTGGAACTCACTCTGCAGACCAGGCTGGCCTTGAACTCAGAAATCTACCTGCCTCTGCCTCCCAAGTGCTAGGATTAAAGGCATGTGCCACCACTCCCTGGCTTGAAATGATTCTTACAGGTGGAGAATGGTCCAGGAAGCATGTGAGATACTGCTGCGCAATGTTAAGCAAGTCAGGCATGAGCCCACTTTCATGTAAGTTGGAGTCTGAGGAAGAAACAAGCCTGAGCGTTCTGGACACATAGAGGGGGCTTCTCGGCTTGGGGAGGGAGTGCTCTCCCAGGAGCTTTCAGAGAGATGCCCCTGCAGTGCTGTTGGCCAGGACACCATGGCAGTCTTTCAGCAAAGATGAGCTCTCTTTGGCTGGCTTAGAGTGATTGTGACCCATCCATCCCCTGATGTTCACCATGCTAGCCAGCCGCTGTAGCCTGTAGCGCATGCATTTCCATTCCCTTTTGCAAGTAGCCTTTTTTTTTCTTTTGACTTTTGAAACAATGAATGGGGAAAATATGTCTGCCCTTTCCAGGTCCCCCAACCCTCCCTGCCCCCCACCAATTGTGTTCTGTTTTCTCTCTGTACAGTCAGTACAGACAGGACCGTGGGTACCTCTGCCCCTGTAGCCATGGAGGCTTACAGCAGGCTGGCCTGGTGGCATGGTGGATGGGCACTAGCTATGAGTTTTTTTCAATGGGATTAAGTGTGCTCAGCCGGAGTCTGATGAGAAGGGGGGGCGGGGGAGCCGGGGGTGTCTCAAGGGGGATGCAGCTGGAGGGGCTGTCCATCTGGATCCCGCAGGCCCCTGGGTGCTGGGAGGTTATTCTTAGTCATCTTTTCTTCAGTCTTTATTTTCTCTTAATCAGGGCTCTCTTGGTTGTGCAATTGGCAGCCTCCCTTACTTCTGTAAAGCAATGATTTTCCATATAGTAATTCTTGCCTTCTTTAGACTTCCCAGAGTGGGTGGGTGGCTCCTTTTGTGTTCAGATTTTGCACACTGCCTCCCACCCCAGCTCCTCCCCTGAGTATTTTTGTGGCTGATGGAGACCTATTATGAGTGTTGAACATTTGACCCCTCCCCCATCTCCTTGTTTGTTTACAAAGAGCTTAGCCATACCGCTCTCCTTGCTTATTTTTTCCTAGTAACATCTAATGGGAGGACATTTGCCGCCCTTCCTTCTGCCGCTGCATGTGTCCTGAATTCTGCTGGATTAATTTAACTGGAGCCTGAAGAGGCAGCAAAGCTGAGGGCAGGTGGCTGAACTCCAGTCCTTGGCTCCTGCGTCATCGTCACAGTCATCACTGCGCTGATGGCTGATGGCCTGCTCTGTAGTTCATAAGTACTTCCACAGGCAGAAGAGCAGAAGCCAGGGCCTCTGAGGCTTGGTGTCATAGGCGAGGGGAGGCAGGGTCTAGGTTTGATCTTGCTTTTCTGATGTGAAATCCCCTACCTTTTCTTTCAGGGATCACACATTTCTTTAGGAGGCAGTAGCTAATATAAAAGGGAAAAGCTGGTCGGAGCCAAATACGTTCAGGATTAGAAAGGACGGCGGGAACTGAATGCATATCTTGGCTACATTATTAAATTGTAAACATTGCTACAGTTTGGATATTGAAAGTCTCTCCCCTCCATCTCCAAAGACCATGGCTTGAGGGCCCAATGGTTGACTGTGAGAAAGGCAGGCTCCCAAGAGACTCCATGGTAGGTGGGCCAGGTCTTCAGGAGGTGAGGCCTGATGAGGAGACCTTAGGTCACTGGGGCAGGCTGCTTGAGGGGATGGAGAGACGCCGATGTGTCAGTCCTGCTCCCTCTTAGCTGGTTTACGTCTGATTCCTGTCCCTGTCATGATATGAAGCCTTGCTAGACGCCCAAGGAAAAGGGAACCACCTTATCTTGGACTGTGGGCCTTCCAGAACCATAAGTCTCAATGACTTTGTAAGTTAATTACCTTAGCTATCTTGTTACAGGAACAGACAGCTGACCAACGCAGCATTTGAAATGCAAGGAGAAGAGAAATGCATCTGTGTTCTCTTCTTGGTTGTTGGCAGGGAATGGAGAGCATTTACATGGCGTTCACTTTGCTGCTGCACAGCACGGCACTATCTTGGTTGTGGTGAGCCTATGGCATGAGGCAGTGTGTTAAAGGTAACGGAATGCTTCCATTGCCTTTGGAAAAGAGCAAGTTTTAGAATATACATATTACAGTCCCAGGCGTGTATGAATCCATAATCTCTCCTTCCTAGTTTTCAAGGCACGATCCTCAAGGTCTATGGGTGATAAGAGAGACACGCCCCCAATGCCCTTATTCACATCCTGAGCCAAAGGATTTTTCTCTTTTTTTTTTTTTAATTTTTTTTATTAGATATTTTCTTTATTTACATGTAAATTTCTCCATTTCCAGTTTCCCCTACGAAAAACAAAGAAACAAACAAAAACAACAAAAACAAATCCCTGTTGCCTCCCCACTCCCCATGCCTGCCACTTCACCCTCTCCCGCTTATTGGCCCTGGCATTCCCCTACACTGGGACACAGAAGTTTCACAGAGCCTAGTTCCTCTCCTCCTATTGATGATCAAATTGCAATCCTCTACTATATACATGCTGCCAGAACAATCAGACC
>NW_022196896.1:25039060-25053603 GCF_008632895.1 Mastomys coucha | reverse complement strand
AAGACAAGCCAGCCTAAATATAGTTAGTTACCTCCTGAGAGGCTCTGACAGTACCTGACTAATACAGGGTTTTTCTCTTTCTCTACTTCTAGTCTCCCTCTTTCATCTGAAATACTGGAGCTGCTGCCCAAGTCTCTATGCTGGCAGAGGCACAGTGACATGGGCAGGCCTCAGGTTAATCTTCTTACTCAGGTCTTTGTTCAGACTTGGAGAAGAGAAGGGGAGAAAAGAGCCTCACTCACTAGAGAAATGTGACCCAGGGAAGGTCATGGGCTTTAGGAAGAGACTCGTCTAGCTTCTGCTAGGACTGGTCAGGCTTCTGTGGAGCAGAGGTGCATGTGTCTTGCTAGAAATGAGACAGCAGTGAAGGGCAGGTCAAGCGAGCCCAGCTCTGCTACACAGATCTGGTATCAGGCAGTTCTCCAGTGTTGTCTATACCAGCAAGAGGTGTTTCGAGATCCAACGGGGCTAAAGCCTGTGCATTGTTAGGGAGGTGATTTTTGTTGATGTCGTTGTTGTTTGTGTGTTATGTCTTGCTGCCTTGCTAGACTCCAGCTGCTCATATTGCTAGGACCCAAGGAAGCCTTCGAATGCTGGCAGAAAGAATGTGGAAAAGATATTCACAGAACAAGAACCAACAAGAGGCTGCCAGTCTCTCCTCTTCAGAACGTGCCGCTTGCTCAGAAGTCCTGATTCCACCTTTCCTGTGTAGTTTCAGACCCTCAGTTGGTCCTAGGAGCTGGAATCCTGGGTAGGTTAGTTGGGGCTCTGATAGATAGGATTTGACTCTTAATTGTGCTTTGCAGGTATGATTTTTTCTCTCTAAAATTTCACCTATCATTCAGTTGGAACCTGTTTTACATTATTATTTTCCCGTTTGTCAGCATCTGGCTTCTTGCGGGACAGATGCTTTTCTTTAAACATAGCATTGCTGTACCTCTTCTCTCCTCAACCTTTACATTTTTTTTGGAGTGTTTTACATATGCCAATGGAAACCGTTCAAGATATTGCCTGGACACACAGTTATAGTGTTAATGTGAGGCTCTTGTTTATGTGTGTATGTATGTGTGTGTGTGTGTGTGTGTGTGTGTGTGTGTGTGTGTATGTGTGTGTGCGCGCACAACTGCCTGTGCACAATGGGTAGAGGCCAGAGTGGGACTCTTCGGATGTCTTCCTCTGTTGCTTTTCACCTTCTTTTATAAAGCAGGGTCTTTTCCTGACCTGTAGTTCCCTAGGCTGTCCAGCCCTGGCCTCTGCTCATCCCTGTCCGGCAGTCCAGCATTGAGGCTGCGGGCCTGTGCCCGATGCCTGGCTTCTACGGAAGTGCTGATGACCTGAACTCAGGTCCTGTGTGCGCTCAGCAGTACTTTCTCATTGAGCAATCTCCACAGCTCCCTAATGTGAGCTGCTTATTTTTCCTTTTTTTAAAATTTATTTTTAATTACATGCCATCACTCCATCCCCCAGTATGAGATTCTTATCATTGTGAAGAAGGATTAAGAGACTGTGTGATACCCTTACAGCCGTCACACCATCGGTTTACAACACAGTGTTTCTGTTGAGAACGGTCGACAGAGTGAGAGACCTGGGAGAAACGTGGCTGGGTCTTAGGATATCTGAGTGGAAATACCTTTCCTCAGAGACGCATTTACAGTTGTGTGGTTGTCTCCCCGCCCCCTTCCTCCTCCACCATCTCCCTCTTTGTCTCCATCTTTCTTCCCCTCCCCGAGTCCTTTTTCCTTGTTTCCTTTCTACGTCCAAGTCCCTTCCCACCAGGTTAACAATGAGGAAAAACCGTGGTGGGTGAAGAGCAGTATCCAGAGCATTATGGCACCCAGAATATACTTTCAGTTTAGCCATCTCCTTTCTGAAGTGGTGTCTGGCGCCTATCTTCGTTGTGCATAAATAAATTTGGGGCTCCACCTTTGAGACTGAGACACTCCACATCTTTCTTATTTGGTGGATTCTACCTTTGACAGCTTGGTCCCTGACAGGCCTCAGTAGCTGGTCACTTGCATGATTCCCAAACTGCATAGGTGCCTTCGGGAAAACTGGGATGCTGTTGTAACCACAGAGCAGCCCAGCCACTCCAATAGACACTGGTGCTGGCTGCTTCCTGAGGAGCCACCAGCCAACCCACAGCAGAAGCTGGCTGGAGAAGCAAATGGATGTGTTGGAAAGGCTAGCGTGGGCTCTAAACACAGCATGTGGGAAATGCCCGTGTCCCCGGGAAATACCCATGTCCTGGGGAAGAGGTCACTCAGCGGTGCGGTTTAAAAGGTGCTCAAACTAGGCTCTGAATGCTGTCTCTGCCACCACCCTGACCTTGTACAGGTTCTCTTGCACAACTGTAGTAAGGAGCAAGGTTCTCCAGGCCCACCAGAAGCATAGGTCTTTGCAAATCTTTGCAAATGGTGGTAGCAGTAGGATTCTCTCAGGGGATTGAGCCTCCGTTATCTCCCCATGGCTGGGAAGCCCTGGCTCCAGGCCACAGTTCCAGCCATGCTGGGCAGCTCCGTTCTGAGATGCATCCAGATTGGGCTGTGATTAAATTTCTGATTGAGGAGATTCAGCTTTATGGCCAGAGCAGGAGGACAGCAGTGTTTGGCGCAAGCTGCTTGGAGCCAACCTGCCCACTTTCAAGGTCTCCCCAACTCTGCCCTCGGGCCTCTTCTCTTTGGATCTCTGCCAGAAGAGGGAAACAAAGCAGTACGCCCCAATGCAGAGAGAAGGTGACAAGGAAGCAGGAAGGGCCTGGTTGCTCCTCAGAGCATGCTGTAAATGTGGCCTGTCCACTCAGGGTGGCTGTAGCCCCATCCTGGAGGCCGGAGGCCGGCTCACACAGACGGATCTCTTTTCTTGGCAAATTTGGACTCGCGGCTCTGGCTTGTTTCTTTCCCCATTCTTTATTCAGACAGCTTACAAGTGCTCTGCTGGGAAGGGCGATTAAGTAGCACTAAGTGTATTTTTCCAGTGTCCACCTGATAAAAAGAAAACAAAACCAAGGAGGCCAACGATTGAACTGTCATTTTTTTTTCGGTCACTCCCCCTCAAGGGGCTAGGGGAGTCACATGACTACAAGTAACTGATTTAGCCAAGTGGCTGCAACTCGGAGTTTGCTGCAGAGCCGCCCCCTCCCGGCGGGAGCGCTGACGTCACGGAAAAGCCCCGTCGCGGGGCTGCCGGGCGCGCTATAAACGGCGGCGGGCCGCGGAGGCTTCAGGAGGCGGCACTGCCAGCGGACTTCACACAGCCTCGGACTGCGGAGCCCGCATCGCAGGCGCCAGGCATTGCACCAGACAGCAGGCACTGTGCGGACCGACGGCAGACGCCCACCCAGCGCCCAGTGCAGCCAAGTAAGGGGGCATGGCTGGGGGGCAGTCCCAGTGGGAGCCTCTGCGGAAAGGGGCGTTCCTGGTCTCTGAACTTTTTAAGTTGGGAAGGGAGCCCCTACACCGTGAGGTCTGCGCCCAGGGTTCTGCCATGGGAGAAAGAAGTTCAGGTGTAAAGGATGCGCTTCTGATGGGGGTTCCTAAATTCAATACTGGAGGAGTGTCACCTTACAGATTAGGTGGCCAGGCGGCAGACTTCAATGTCTGAACGCAAGTCTGTGTCAACCCGGGGACTGTTTTTAAGACTTAAAAAGAAACCGGCTGGTTCTGGCTAGTGGCATAGGTGTGGTGTATGGAGTAGGGTGTGCGAGCTGAGTGCAATCCTTAGGCTCACGCGGGGAGCTTGCTGAGTTAACCATGGAGTGGACGCTGCTGTGTTATCTCGGGCAGCCTTAGCAAAACAGACTGTCTCTCAGGCGAGGCGGTCTTGCAAGAGGAAAAGTTATAGGAAGTTGTTGAGTGGCTTTTCGCTGAGTCTCTGATCTTCTGATTTACTTCAGAAAGGTGAAATTCTGAGCTAATTAAATCACGGAGGGGACGAGGTTCCTTAAGAATGAAGCACTTTTTGTACAAGTGTGATGTGTCTGAATGTGAACTGGTCCTAGTCCTTCCCTGTCAGGAGAACCAGGCTCAGGGCTGGTATTCTAAATGTAGGTAAGAGGGTAGAGCTCTGGCATAAACCTCAAACAGAAACTGTCCCACTCCCCAAATAACGCTCTCTCCAGGCAGCTGGAGAATATCAGGGCAACTTTACTAAACATGGAAGTTCCCCCAAAGTGCCTGTCCAGTCCAGCCAGGGGAGTGATGTCATTGCCATGTGTTTCCCACTGAGGCACAAAAGACTGCAGGACGCTGGTGTAATTAAGAGCCATGTTTAGACAAGAACAGTTAACCTGGCCAGCTGGTCCCCAGAAGCACTGACTTGTTGCTGATGGTAAAGCCATTTCTGGAGGCAATGGGTTCTTTCCAGCTGCCTCTGTGCCAACTCCCAGTGGGATTTCTGAAGCTCCTTTAAGGATGGAGGAAGCTTATGGGCAGTGAATGATGTTACTACAAATGACAGCCTGATTGAGAAGCTAGTTAGTGTGTGTGTGTTGTGTTGTGTGTGTGTTGTTGTTGTTGAAGTTTTTGCTTGCTAGGCTTAGGGGCAGTTTCATGGTTGATCCTCATAGTAAGAATTCATACCCATCAAATGAAGCACAGGGGACAACTGTGTGGAGCTCCCCTGGGCCTGGCTCATTCTTAATAATATTGCATTCTTTACTGCTTTGATTCCTAGGATCCCACAATGACTCTGAATAATGTCACCATGCGCCAAGGCACTGTGGGCATGCAGCCACAGCAGCGCTGGAGCATCCCTGCTGATGGCAGGCATCTGATGGTCCAGAAGGATCCCCACCCCTGCAGCCTCCGAAACCGCCAGGCTACTGCTCCGGAGGACCACTGCCGACGGAGCTGGTCCTCCGACTCCACAGACTCGGTCATCTCTTCTGAGTCTGGAAACACCTACTACCGAGTGGTGCTTATAGGGGAGCAGGGAGTGGGCAAGTCCACCCTGGCCAACATCTTCGCAGGTGTGCATGACAGCATGGACAGCGACTGTGAAGTCTTAGGAGGTAGGTGGCCCAGCCCTGGTGGCTTCTGTCTTGTAAGCAGGAAGAGCCAGAGAGAGTGAGTCATTTTTCTGCAGCATTGGGAGCCAGGCCTAAGGGTACACACTTGCAATCTTCCTACACACTATGAAGGAAGAAGCAGAAGGACTGGGGACTCAGGGTCATCTTCAGCTACATAGAGAGTTTGAGGCTAGCCTGGGCTATGTGATTCTGTCTCAAAAAACCCCCAACAAATTGAAATAAAATTGTATCTTCAGAATTAGGGGAAAACATACGCCTTCTCAATACTGACATGGGTGAGAGAGGCCTAACTGTGGGCACAGAGCCCAAGAGACAAGACAAGACCAAAGAGACAAGACAGGAATATATGTATACAGGACTAAGTCTGATGACCTAAGTTATCAAGGGGCTTTCTGAAGGTCAGGCCTGAGGGGTCCAGGAAGGCTGACTCTGCCCTGGACCAGTTTTGGAGAGTTCATCACTATGAACACTTTTCTGTGACTACACTTAAAACCAAACTGATTTTGGGGGGAAGAAACCTGCTAGAGTGGATCAATTAGTTTGTTTCTACATGAGAAGCATTTGCAAGTGTAAGTAGGTCCAAATGCTGTACTTGAAGTAACATAATAGCTGAAAAAAATTGAAATATAAAGATGGTGATAAATGCCCTGTGTAGAGCCTGACAAGTCTTCCAGATGATTCTCTCTACATGACCTATTTCCAGGATTTATTTATTTAATCCTTACCTATTTCTAGACCCACTTATACAAACATACATTACACAACAACAGGTGTAGCTTTTTTTTTATTCTTGGATGGAAATTACAACTGGGTAGCCAGTTGTTGTCATACAATGTCCTTCAACTAGAGCTCCAACATCAGTCTACATATCCGGAACAGCTGTACCCTCTATTTACAGCTGTAGAGATGGAGGAAGGATTGTTTAGTGTTTGAACTCCTCACATGGTCTGCCTCCACGTTCAGTTAAAATATACACCTTCATGCAGACTTGGGGGACAGAGAGTGGTAAGCTTGGGAAAGATGGCTTCTCTCTCGATTCAATGTGTGCAAATCTCACTCCTTACTATAACAGCCCATTTCATGGTCCATCTTGGTGTTAGGAAGTTAGCTGCTTCAAGAGGCAGCTCAGGGATGGCCACGAATGATGGTTCATTGATGAAACATCCATTTCTCTCCCCACTTCCAGAGTCTCAGGGACTATACGTAAGCGAGGGCCAAGAGAGAAACTAGGCTGGCGTTATGCAGTTGCTTTGCTTTTTGTACAGGCTGGTGGATGCTAGAAGACAGCAAAAGAGGAGGGAGCATTACTCAGAATGGGCATTTGCAGTGGGCGGGGCCTTCCTGAAGTGCCTCATGGTTGCTGATGTTTATCTCAGTCCTTACAGAATTCCCATGCCCATGCGTGAACAGGGTCTTGGGGAAGATGACTGGCAGATGGAGAATCACCCTTTGGGGAAGCTGGGTGTAGAGGCTGAGGTTTTATAATCTTATGTCGTTGCTTTACACTCATTCTACCGGCATGGGTCCTATGCTATGTGTTGGCATTCCTAATGTGCTCTTGGTAATGTACATCAATATCTTTACAGGTCCGGAGGCTTACAGAGCTAAGTGGCTCCTAGGGCTGGCATTTAAACCCGCTTGTGGTTTAACCAAAAACTCACTCTCTTTCACTGTCCTCTGGATTTAACTTCCAAATGCTGTTAAGTACACAGCACATGGGACAGCACCATGTAGGCTTTGGGGACCCAGTGATGGCTTGAGTGGTGAGGAGCTCAGAGCCACTGAGTGTAACTGAGAGCATGGTGACATTAGTTAGTCCTGGGAAGAGTAGCAATTGCTCTAAGGGGCTGACATAAGAGCAAGGTTGTTTTATTTGTTTTAAGAGGGAGGAGTTGAAAAGTCAGTGGACAATAGGCCCATTAGAAGTGTTTGCCCATTAGAAGGGGTGGTATCTTCAGAGGGCAACATCCAATGGGCAAATAGGAAACTTCTTTGGAGAGAGATGCGGAGGGGCTTTTCCTTCACTGCTACTAGACTGAGCATCTGGTAATGAGAAGCTTCTCAGTGGTGGGTCCATCCCATATTATACATCCTATGTGAGTCGGATACATTCATTTGGTGTAGAAATGCATTAGAAGTCATTCCCATTGAGTGCTAGCTTTATCTTTCCCCAGAAAAAGGTTTTCCAAAGCATACCTGTGCATTGGTTTTATCTTTTCAGCATTTACCAGGGGGATGTACATGAGAGTCTTCCCCATCATTTCTCTAATAAAGATGAATGTTCTTCCAGCCTGCTGTAACAGTCATATGATTCTCTGTGCATAGTTAATTCCATCTGTACATCTACCCATTCATCCATTCATCGATCCACTCATTTCTATATCGTTACTGAACATGTAGCACAGCCAGCCCTTGGTGAGACACATGCAGAGCCCTGGAGCTTCCTCTTAGCGGTTTCACAATCTGCAATGGAGGTCAGACATACACCCATTGGAAAGCAAGCCAGGATATGGTGATGATCTTGAGTTACAGGAAGAAAGTGGAGTTTGGAGAAAAGCATTCTGGCCATGTAAATCAGAAAAGGCTTAGTGGAAGTAAAGATCTCTGAGTTGGCCTTGAAGCCAACTAGGATTTAGGGGGCCTGAGCTGGGAAGATGCTTACAAACTCAGGGAGAGAGCTCTGGATGAATGAGGCTGTCCCACCCCAGGCTGTCCTACCCCAGGCGACACAGACTTAGCTAAGTGCTCTTGGGTTAGCTTCTTTACCTCAGGAAGTTGCCTCCCCAGCATAATTGGGGTGATATGTCCTAGGGTGGCACAGGACCAAAGGAGAGAGCAGAGAGCAACAGCACAGTGTTGGCGTGTACTGCCCAGAGAAAGAACGTTGTTTACAGCTCGCTCTGCAGCTCCATTTCTTTCTTCATGTTTCAGTATTCTGTTTGTAGCCTCAGTTCCCATGGCCCGAAACCTGAGCCTTAGGGACCCTGGGAACATTGTCTAGAGCCACATAGGTAAGAAAGGGTAGATCCTAGATTTGAGGTGAGGTTTGTGTGTGCTCACAGTCACAACATCACGGCATTTGCTGCTCATCCATTTGGGGCACAGGTTTATACGGAGCATGTACAAATGGGTTAGGCACACGATGTGTTAGGGGACCGGGGACAGAGGCACAGCAAACAAAGCAGGATGAGGATATAGCACAGTGTAGTAAGTACTCGGCAAGTGTCGCATGCTAGAGAGCAAGTAACACAAAGATTCACAGAGCAGGAAAAGAAGTTCAGAATTCTGATGCCATTTTAAACTCACACCCAGAGAGCACTTCCTTAGCAGGGTCGAGCCCTGCAGATATCTAAAGGAAGAGATTCAGGCGCAAGGGCCAAAAAGAGATAAATTGCTATGAAAGTGATAGTTTCCAAAGATGGAACTAAAACCAGAAAACCCTAGAGTGGGCATGAGATTGGTGCACAGGTTGATGGGAAAGCCTCTCACAAATATCCCAGGACAGCTGTTTTTTCCAGATGGAGCACCTCTGTCACCCTTCACCTAACTTCAGCCAATCTAGGCTGGAGTTCAGAGGGGAAGTCTCCATCACTTTATAACAACGGCTCATTCCTGCAATCCCAGCACCCAGGACTTCTAGGTCAGCCCAACTGTGGAGTGAGTTCTAGGCTGGCCAGGGCTACTAGCAAGAATCCATCTCAATACAGCAAAGCAAATGGGGTGGAGGGTTAGAGAAAATGATGGTCCAATTAGGGACGATCTCAAAATATTTTTTCTTGTGCTTCTGCAGAGAGGAGAAACATAGCTGAGCTCAAAGTTTCTGAGATTTTCAGTGAATATTCAGGGGCGACCCACTGGAACACAATGGAGTTCCCATAAAGATTATGGAAATATGGCTTATAGTTAAAATGTCCCATAATGGAGCTTATAGTTAATGCTTTCTCATAGCTTCAGCCATTGAATTGGAGTCAAAAAGTCTTAGGGAGTTTATTTATCCTTATAAATGGCTTTCTTCTATAAAAGGCCTAAGAATGATGAAAATGATTTCCTTTTAACTCAGGCTATTTAGCCTTCCACAGAGCTGTGGGAAATCTGCTTAGTGACTGGAGGACTGTGTGTTGGATGTTGAAGGAGAACAATAGTGTGTGTGTGTGTGTGTGTGTGTGTGTGTGTGTGTGTGCATTCGCGAGGGCACATAAAACACATAGAGAACAGAGTTCACTGAACCATGTCCCTAGCCCCTAAAATGGTGTCTTTGAAGTTCATTTTCTGTGTCTATCTATCTGTCTGTCTGTCTTCCTCTCTCTCTCTCTATGGATACATATTCATATACATACTCTCACACACACACACACATATATGAAAGGTACATGTTCATGTGGGCGCACATATTGTGGATATGTGTGCATGTGCATCTGGATTCTAGAGGTTAGCCTTGGGTGTTGTTCTTCCATAGGAATGAGTCTTGTTTTGGGAGACAGAAACTCTGAGCTGGCTGGCCCACCATTGAACCCTAGGGATCGGCCTGTTTCTGCCTCCCCAAAACAAGGATTCCAAGTGCTTTTCACCATGCTTGGCTTGGATTCTGGAGGACTGAACGCAGGTTCTTGTGCCTGTGCAGTAAGCACTCACTGACTGAGCGGTGTCCTCAGCCCCCCCCCCCCCCCCCCCCCACCGGAGTACAAACTCTAGAGTGAAGTCAACAGGAACCTCTTATGCTGAATTATTTCTTATTCACCAGACTGATATCAATGCTTTCTCTTTTCTAGAAGATACATATGAGCGTACCCTGGTCGTTGATGGAGAGAGTGCGACCATTATCCTCCTGGACATGTGGGAAAATAAGGTATGCAGGGCCTGTAGCCGCCAGTGTGTTCCTTTAGGGCTTGCCTTTCAATAGGCTGCTTGGTGCCAGAGTGACCTTGTCCTACATAGTAGATGTTCCAGACGAGGAGGGCTCGTTTCCTTGATTAAAAGTATTTACTTCTGAAGAACGAGACTGTGCTGGGGAACAGGTCGTTCACAGATGAGCCCTGAAGAACAAACGAGATGCAGTGGTTCGCCCCAGTTCTATTAAAAACCACAAGAAGCGCATTTGTCTTAGGGAAAGTTCAAACAAGCACGGCCACTTATTTTCAGTGACACAGAACCACCTTGTGTGAAGTTGACCTTCTCAATCTTAGATTCCAATATGGCTTTTGACAGGTTTTGGGCCTCCCAGCAAATATGCACGATCATTATCTACTGAGAACCTTCCTTTTCTTACAAAAAGGTTCTTAGTTCCTAATTAGGAGGTTTTTAGGGAATCAGAGAAGGCTGATTTTTGGCAGGTTAGATGGAGATTGCAAATACTGTTTGTCAAAGTATTTATGCATTGTATCAGTTCAAGCTGTAGTAGTAACTGGAAAGCAAGCTGTCTGCTTTAAAAACAGTACAGACTGCCTTTCTTTGCGTCTTTTGACATCCTGGAAGAACAATGCATTTTGGGGGGTGTTGGAAGCAGTTTTCTTGTTTTCTCTTAGGATAGACATACAACGTCTTTGAAAAGTGACACCTCAATTTTTAGGCTAGCCTGAGCTCATGGAAGGTCTTTTTATTTCATTAGGGGGAGAATGAATGGCTCCATGACCACTGCATGCAAGTTGGGGACGCCTACCTGATCGTCTACTCTATCACAGACCGAGCGAGCTTTGAGAAGGCGTCCGAGCTGAGGATCCAACTCCGCAGGGCCCGGCAGACAGAAGACATTCCTATAATTTTGGTTGGCAACAAAAGCGATTTAGTGAGGTGTCGAGAAGTGTCCGTGTCAGGTGAGAGGGCGTGTCTGTGTCAGGTGAGAGGGCACCTGACATGTGTGCTATGGGCTTCACCCCTCACGGCACACCTTGGTCCATTAGCAGGTTCTCTCCCCCTCCTGGCAAAACTGCAGCCAGGGGTTTGGTGAGATGCTCCGTGAAGTTTGATGTATACTGTCTAAGACTCCCACGGCTCCCAGTGTTTGCATTAGTCATTTGTTGATCTCTGTATCCTCCGGTCTACCTGAAGGTCCAGGGTAACCACTCCCCCCTTAGGTGTCCTCCGGAGTTACGTCAGAGAGGAGAGCATCCTTAGGAGTTTCCTGACAGTTTTACCGCTTGCTCATCCTGCTGTTCTCCAAGAAGACCCCAAGTTCAGGGGAGGCAAAGCCACATATGTATGCAAGGAGAGGAACTCGGGGTTAGGAGACTCGTAAGAGAGAGTTTCAAAAGAGACAGCCATGTAGTCTGCCTGTTGACATTCCATCTAATAACGCTCTCTAGGCCCACCCCTCCTTTGTAAACTCCGATGAGGACATCAGACTGATGGGACCACGCATGCTTTTTGGTCCTCAGTTCAAGCATAATTCCTATTTGATGAATAGGCCTCCATAGTCTTTTTAGGGCCTTCGAGATCATATTGGCTCAATGTAGATTTAGTACAACTGTAAAAAAATAAAATAAAATGTGTCATTTTCAGTTCCTGCTCAGTCAAGACAATTTTTCCAACTGGTAGGAACATCTTACTAGGACACAACAACAACAGCGTTCACATGGTTTTAAACTAAAATGTGGACACAATGGAGTATTTGGAATTGAGAGCTTTAGAAAAAAAAGGTTGGATAGTTTGATGTAACTATACTATATATTTATAAAATCATTTTTACCTCAAAATATCTCATTTAATCACATTTTTCTTTTAAAAGAGAGGAAAGCTAAGTAGTAGAGTTAGAATTACAAATTTAGTGGCAGAAACTGAGTCAGGAGAAGGAGTATAGACTTGTGCATGAAGCAGGGCTGAGTTTCCTGTCCCTGTCGGCTATGAGTTCCTTCATGTTTTTAAAAAAACACACTCAGTCTCTTCGTTTATCTGATAAGAGTAATGGTATCTTTCAAAATTGTTATGAGCAGTGAAAAGTGTTTGGAAAGAGATTAGCCTGGCTTTTGAATGTAGCAAAGCTGTAGTAAGTGAAGGCTATGACTTTTGCTGTTGTAATTCATATCATAGACTTGATGGAATTAGACTTTCATATAGTGAGTTTGTGGTGAGTCAGATCTAGCTGGCTTCCTGGGATCCTCTCATGGGTTATTTCCATTCAGACCCCGGGAAGGATGCATGTTGTAGTGTGTCCTTTTACCTATAATGTAGCCTACTTCCCTGTGTTATCCCCAGGGCAGTTTTAGAGAGGTGTTCTGCACCTTGGCCACATTGTACAGGATCATCCCCCTTGAGCCTTCTGACTTTCTTCTCCCCCTTTCTTCTCCAGAAGGGAGAGCTTGTGCTGTGGTGTTCGACTGCAAATTCATTGAGACCTCTGCTGCGGTACAGCACAATGTGAAGGAACTGTTTGAGGGCATTGTGCGGCAGGTCCGTCTGCGCCGGGACAGCAAAGAGAAGAATGAGAGGAGGCTGGCCTACCAGAAGAGGAGGGAGAGCATCCCCAGGAAAGCCAGGCGCTTCTGGGGCAAAATTGTGGCCAAAAACAACAAGAATATGGCTTTCAAGCTCAAGTCGAAATCCTGCCACGACCTGTCTGTGCTCTAGGCACCCAGTGTCATCCAGATGTCCCCTTGATGGACATCACTGAAGGCTTTTGGGACCAGTGATCTATATTAGATTGAATACATAAGCATTGTTAGACGCGGCTTCCCCTATTGCAGATGGGAACCAATAGGTTAGCCTCATGGGCAACCGAGTGCACGGGCAGTGAAAGATCTTTGTCAAAGAGTCAGTATTTATTCATAGGAAAAGCTTGACCTGCTACATGGACGGCTCAGACTCATTTGAGGGTACGCTTCGGGTTCACCTGAGTTTTTCTCTCCTTTGGACAGCAGAATATTGACGCTTATGAAGAATGCCTAGGACAGGAGTATTTCATCATTGAAGTTTTGCTCAGTGTTGTTCTATGTGAATCTGAGGCCTTTGGGTCACAAAAGAATGTAGGAAGATGGTGGTAGTTTATTGGAAGGAGAAGGGCTCTCTGCATACTTATATCCCCGGAACAACGTCTTTAGAGCTGGCCTCATTACAGTTGTGACTATCGCACTGCTCCAGTGAAGAGAACTGTAAAGTTTGCTGGACACTGAGGCTTGCTAACAGTGTTTGTTTAAAGACCACAGAGATCTGTAGACTTAGGAGCTGATATGTGTACTACTTATAGGTTCAAAAAATTGTTTACTTATGTGTCTTAGAAGTGTTTATTTTGTGGAAGCTTTTCTTTTTTTTCTTTTTTTTTTTTTTGCCAAATTCTACTTAGTCAAACCATCTTTTATGTCTTGCTGGTTTTTAAATCATTAAGCTATCATAAAATATTTTTTAAAAAACTCAACTATATTGATAACCTGGAGTGCAAAAATTTAAATATAATCAGAAGCCTGTTTTTTCTCCCAAAACATAAAAATACCCCATCCTTTGGGTTGCTCCTTGTATGCCACAGCTGAATTATATTTATTATTATTTTGCAAATGACCATTTTAACATTTGATAAAGCATATTTATGAGCATATTTCTTATTGAGAAAAATGTCTGTTTTATTACTTTTTTATATTTTTCAAAATATGCAAGTTTTTACCTATATGTCTTATAATAAAATAAATAAAATCTTTGAAAAGGAAAGCATTGTTTTCCTCCCCACATGAGACAAGGATGAGTATTTTCCTCTGGCTTTTAGAACAAGCTGTATTCCTAAGGGACAGACAGTTTCCCCTGTCATTAGCTAAGTCCTCAGCTATTTTTTTTTTTAAAGAATCCCCAAATTCTCTCCTTTGGAATCACCGTTCGTAGAAAAGAAGGATCATTTCTGGCTGTTTGAGTTGGGAAGGATTTGGGGTCACATAAGGCTGAGCTAGAATCAAAGCCGATTGTCCGTCTACTTTGGCCTGGCAAATTTCTGACTGAACAGATGGGCCTCGCTTTGTCCCTTGAAGGCTCATGGTATTAGGCTACACTAAAGCATTACGGGGGGTTTAAAAATGTGTCTGTGTTTGTGTGTCTGTGTGTGTGTCTGTGTGTGTGTCTGTGTATGTGTGTGTGTATGTGTGTGTGTGTGTCTGTGTGTGTCTGTGTGTGTGTCTGTGTGTGTGTCTGTGTGTCTGTGTATGTGTGTGTGTGTCTGTGTGTGTCTGTGTATGTGTGTGTGTGTCTGTGTGTGTGTGTGGGGGGCAGTGGTGATTAGTGATTTTTAGCCTAAGATCTAGCCAGGCAAAGCTTAAACCAAATTGCCCTATCTGCCACTAATACGGCTTGGTATGGGTCTCAGGGCAGTTCTGTAAGGGCACTGTGTGACTCTTGTTGGAACAGAAGCCCTGGTGGTCCTCTTGTGTTCTCTTCTGGCTCCCGACACACTCCTTCCCTTCCAACCCACCGTCTTTCTGAAGTTGTAGACACCTGATAGTGATACTCTCGAAGTCTCCTGAATCACCTCAAGCTTCGTAGTTTTCTCTTCTTCTTCTTCTTCTTCTTCTTCTTCTTCTTCTTCTTCTTCTTCTTCTTCTTCTTCTTC